>NW_028185239.1:0-74748 GCF_003343005.1 Rhea americana | reverse complement strand
AAAAAAAAAAAAAAAAAAAAAAAAGTGCAGGCTCTGGCAGTCTTCCAAATCAGTGGTTCCGCATCGCCTGTTAACAATCTATATATTTGTTAAGGGTAGATATAACATAAACTAACACTTGGTTTCTTTTTCCCTTTTCTATTGTCTATTAAAATAGCAATAACCAACCCAAGGCATCAGCTTACAACATTCCTTCATTACTGTGAAGCAACTTGACCTACACTACTCCAGACTRCAGCTTCAAGTAACTTCTGAACAAGACTTTGGGGAGTCAGGCTTGATGGCTCTGCTGCATGCCACCTGATTTCACTGCTACACCTGATTAGCAGCTGTCAGATTTAGAAGAATGAGATCAATAGCCAACTGTGGCCATAATGCATATTTCAAGCACCTGTGTGTTGAATGATGCTCARGTAGTCAAAGGAAAGTTACGTTAATCAATTTATTAAAAAAAATCTAGTATTATAGATAAAGTCATAGGAGTATTCCTAAGCACATGCAKAGTTGCAGTAGGTAAATTTTTGGAAAATGGTATTTTGGAAATGGTATGCCAAAGTATTCTATCAAAGAGAAAATATATTTATTTCTTAATTACATGGGTTTCTGCTAAATGACTTCATGTAAAAATGTAGAAAATAAGCATGTCAGCCACTCCTTTAAAATACAGTTTCACAAAAAGATGGCTAAGAATTTCCTTACATTCATTATTTTCTTAAACACAATACTCTTCCTGAACTGGTAATTCACATCAAATAAGTACAACTACACAGAAAAACTATGCAAATTTAAATGGAAATACTCTCTTTTAAAAATCCTTTTATAAAAAAAGTCAATGTACATAAATAGCAGTCACTTTTCAAAGCCAGTAACTTCATTAGTTTAAAAGCAAGAATCCAAAACACAGCTGTTCCCGTACGCCCAAACAGATTAGACTGAACCATTTTATTTTAAATAGTTTTAAACCAATTCTGAACCACCCTGGTAGAATCTAAATGCAAAAGCATTACATTAAAGAAGTGATATTTTTGAAGTCCAGGTAGAGAAAACTGATACTGACAGTTACATATTAATGTGTCAGTGATAAGTAAATAGACAGATTTAAAGTCCTAACCCAACAACAATCTCATGCATCATTCTCTTTTTTTTCGGAAAGGATATAAAAAATGCAAATGTCAGAACTATAATGTCAGAACTGTTTATAATGTCAAGTGATGCTTGTTGCATACTCTTAGTATATTCTATTGATCAAACCAGAAACTACGATGATAATCACAGAGAAGGAGCACATTTTATCTTGTGTAAATGGACGCAGATTTGAAGTGCATTTGGAAGAAAAACTTGTGCTTATTGAAGTCTTAATAATTGTTTCCTTCATCCTGCAATAGTCCAAGCACAAATTATTTTGCATAAAGCTGGTACTCCTGACAAGAACTAGTATTATTGTTATGCCTGCAGGACACTGCCAGCCAAGGAGAACTTACTCTTATGATACAATGTTGTAATTCAATAAAACCTGTTGCAGACTTGAGAAAGAATCAGTCCCAACAGAACCAGAGAGAACTGCAGTTTTCTCTTTGCAGCCAGCTCATGCAGTCTCAGTTGAGCTCATAGAATTAATCTTGTTACTTATATGGTAAGGTTGGGTTACTCTTAGCATGGTTTCCCAAGAAAATGAGGCATATGTGATCATGCAGCCTGTGACTCCTTTCCTCTCGCTCCTAATGGCTACGAGGTTCAGAGATGATTGCAGCCCAGTTTGGAAGAAGGTAGAAGTCTCAGAGAGACTGGATTGTGAAAAGCTTTTGCCCAGGTGTCTAGGCAAAGCAAAAATACCTAAATCAGTATTCCCTGTGAGGTAAAGGCAGGAAGAATTCAGGAGGAGCCATCAGTCTCACCAGCACGTAGCTGTCGTGACACCTCTTACCTTTTGTCTCTTGCAGCCATGGAAAAGAGCCCCATGAGAAGTAGAACTGTTTTGAAAAGGAGGACATAGAAGTCAAAGGACACAAATCACTGTGAATCCAAATGACATTCATTCTGGTGCCTACAAAATAATTTGGTTTTACCTATTCTTTGAACTTCTAATTCTACTCTACAAAGATTAATCTAAAAAATTTTCATTCCAGTGCTTCTGCAAAGGTTAATTTGAAAGAAGAGTAGCTGACACCTCCCCCAACAGGAAAACATCCCATTATTTTAATTTACAGATGAAATATAGTCAAGAGTGGCAAACAGCTTTTTAAAGAGGATGCAGGTCTCTGGAATATTAAGCTGATTGAGGTGTTTCCCAGGTAATCCAGTCCTATTCTGAGCACTAATTAGAGCAAATGTTCAGTTAATGCAAACAAGGCTTCATTCTTAATTGATCCAGACAGAAGCTAATCCTATCTAGAAGTTTATTACGACATTTTAAATAGTAGGTTACAGAACCTGTATGTAAAAGAAGAAATGCATTAACTCTGTGTCTTCTAGAAAGAAAAAAAAAATTGTGATACTGCCATTGTTTTTTCAGTCACTCTCAACAGTGTTTATAGAGATAAGTTATTTGTACTGCACCAAATAGTTTTTCTATTATGTGTGGACAAAGGTTTGTGCCCTGTAGCCACCGCAGTCATTCCTGAGAGAAGGAACAAAGAAAAAGAAAGAGAGACATGGAGTCAAAAGTGAAAATTCTGAGGGGGGATTATTCCTGGAGCTGGGTGCCTCATATTGTCCGGGCAGACTTTGACAAGGTGAGGCTCTCTGATTGTATCGCATGTTATCTTCCTTGCAAATGGTGACACAGATGCTACATCCATCACTGAAGCCTTCAGATGCTGTGCCTCCTGCCATTCTGTATGACTTTGAGTACGTTGGAAAGGTCAAAACTTTTTGTGATCAGTTCCAGTAGATTCCCATCTCTTTCCACACCACTGATAAACTCTTCTAAGGTCAGTTCCCCTAAAAGGAAATCAGATAGTTCTTAGACACCAAGGAACCTAGCAATCRCCCTCAGCCCAGCACAAGGCTATCATATCAGATTGCCTGCCCCAAGAAGATTACCTCTTCCTCTCTTTTGCATTGATATGCAAATGCAGGAAGAATATTTTATAGTGTTTTCCCACTTTGCATCTGATCCTAAAGCTGTGACTCATTTTCCTCTGTTGAAAGAGATCAAGCAAAGCTTTCACTGAAGTCAAAGACAACTAAGAGTGTTTAGCATCTGTGGTGGCAGACGTGTGCCAAGGCTGCATCAAGGTTGAATTTAGCTGCACAGACCTATTTTCACTGACATAACTGGAGATAGCCTATAGCAGGCAGCCCTGGCCTTAATGGAGATTAGAACATGATTTACTGAGGATTACCAGGCATCTCCCCCTGTATTGACTACTGGGATTATTTAGAGCCATGATAAGATGTAGTAAAAATCAGTTAAGTGGTTTAATTATAGAAATTCTTCCAAGCAACTGAAATGGAGATTGAGACCTTGTTTTGGGGAGCCCACACCTCAAACTTGTGTAATAGCTTGGAAGTTACAAGACAAGTATAAAATCTTTTTTTTTTTTTTTTTTTTCCTGAGCTGCTGGAATATCCTTTAGCATTCTTCCTCTTTTCCTGCTCCCTCTCCTGTTCTTCAGCAAAGTCCTAGGTTGGTTCTAGGCATATTTCTGCTGGCAAGGCACACAGGAGTGCAGGTTAGGAATTATTCCACTGATAGCATTTTTCTCTGAGAGGAGAAAAAGGGCTGGAGTTAAAAAGAAGAGTTTGGTTTAAAGTTATTTTTTTTCTCTGAGAACAGTTTAAAGTTTCTTATTGAAATTATTTAAATGAATGGTTTCTCACTAAAATGAGAAATGAAAAGAGGCCGGGCAAACAGCAAAACAGCTGGATGCCCCAGGGCATGGGCAAGCAGCAATTTAAATCACACACACTTCTGGTGAATGCTTAGCTAGATGGCTTCTAGCTATTTGGGAATTTCAGTACTCTCCGGAGCTTTATTGTCCGAGTTTTGGATTTTGTTTGTGGCAACCCTGGAAGTTTCCTCTGATGTAAAACAAGGAAACGATCAGCTCTTGAGAATTATGAAAACCATATCTGCCGTAAAGGCAGCTTCCTCGCCAGCGTTACGGGCCCTCCCCGTGCTGGTGAGCAATGTCGTGTACATGCTATTAAATTGAAAAGACCCCGTTTGAGAGAAGTCCTGGTTCTTAGGCTTCAGTGAGAGGAGTCAGGCCCTCTSCAGGGTCTGGCACATGGCGCCCTGCAGCTGTTCTCCTGTCGGGACCCCGTCTGGACCTTGATACAACCGTGGCAGGAGCAGAGGCAGAATGACCTATCTCAGTGTACTTGTCCGCTTGACTCCCTCCGGCTTTGCTGCTCAGCCAGTCCCTTGGTCAGCTCTCCATCACCCTAGCCCTGGCACCCTCTCACTCCCCATCTCTTTCTCTGAGCCTTGCTTGCGCCTGGGRTCTTTGGGTGGAGGGAGGTCTTGGTCTGGCCCCCACAACCAGGGARTTGTTTCCTGTGTTTTAGTGTGAGGAAGGAGAGGGCTCGACTTACTTGACTGTTGGCCTTCTTTCTTTCTTTATTTTTTTCAATAAACAGCAACAAGGACTAAAGGCAGTAGCTTTGCTGGAGCTACACTTGTGGAAATTTGCCGCTTTGAGGGCAGTTTGAGTCAACCCTGCTGTCTTACAGCTTTGCAGCTTTTTGAAAAAGAGCTAACTATGGAAGGCAGTTTGAAATGGGAGTGTTATGAGGAACACACTGAATAATTCATGTTCTGGCATCTCCTTGCTAAAATGAAAGGCACATAAGCTATCAGCACACAAGCTATCTTTTCAGCTGATGGTCCAGATCAGATACAACTATTACTTGCAATAAGTATATAGGCAGAGCAGAGGCCAAAGTAGGAATAATCATAGAATTGGTTTTAGATTCTAGAATATAAATATTTATTTGGAGCCTGTAGTTTGCATTTGCCCCCCAAATGAGCCAAATAGGTGGAGAAAAATCCTTTGCAAATTATTCACAGGCATCACAGGATCACTATATGTATTATGATTATATATTGCAAACATCTTTTTTAATTAACCTTAATCTACCAAATGAGACCACAAAAATGAACAAAAAAGCACCCCAAATCTTCAGCTGGGACTTTATCTTGCTCTGCAATGTTTTCCTAATATTCCTAATTTGTCAGGAGTTGGTATATAACCTAATTTGATGTATAACATAATTTGATATATAACGTAAGTTGATGTATAACATAATTACAAGCAGGAGGAGGATCTTCATGATTGCGAATAGGAGGGAAGATGTTYGCATGTGATGTGTCTTCTATTAGAAGCAATTCCAAAGCAGTGAATTGAAGTTTTGATTTCCAATTGCAAGTCCAATTAGCTTAATTTAGGTGTCATGAGAAACAGCAGCACCATGTGTTCTAGCATGTGTTAAGAATCGGACTTCACGTCAGATAGGCTGTCCAGTCCTTAGAACATGGTAGAGCATGTGTGGCCATGCATCTCAGTTGCTTTTCTTATCAATTTTAGATAAATTAAGCCATCATAGACATGCTAAAAAAAGGCCTTGATCACACCTTCATTTTACTATGCAGTTAGAGCACCRGCATTTTAGATGAATGGTGCAAGAGCTCCATGTTTTAGCCACTACTGCACTAATTCCCATGCCAGGTGAACAGTGTCAGTTGGTTTATACTTCACTGAAGATCTGAAGTAATTCTGTTCATATATGGGTAAAGATGAACAGATTCAGGCCTTGGGTTCACCTTAAACAGTCAGTTCTTCAATAGTGCATTTAACTCCCTGATCCCACACTTTCTTTTKGGGGATCCTGCCTTCCTCCCACCAATGCCAAGAAAACCTAAATTCTTACCATCATTGTTCACATCTATCTTCTGAAATACCATGTTTGTGAATTCTTCAGCAGACATGTCAGTGTAGCCATTAATAGCCTGGATAGCCTGGAAGCAGAAATGCAGCAAGTTCTTTCAGACTTTTCTCTATCAGGTAGTGAAAGCAATACACTGGCAACTCCAGTAATTGGGATGCAAACCTTTAGTTCACTAAGCCTTTCAAAAATCACCAAATAAATAACTATTTCGAGCAAATCTTCAGTAATGAGGATTCAAAAATTAATTAACATTACACAGCCTGAAGATTACAGAACTAATTTACATATCTCGGAAGGTCTTCTGAAGCCATGTGGCACCTCTGTTCTGCAGTACACTTTAGATTCCACACSAGCGTTTTTATCTTGCCCTGGAGAGTTCTGTGTCTTTGGAGAGTGCCTCATGGTCTCTGTGATTTGAATATAGTATTATTCCTCACAGCTGAATGTGCATGATGAGAAAGCCTAAGTCATTTTTCTATTAAAAAATGTTTGACTTAGTAATCACAAATGAAGTCAGACTGGCAGTCCTGCAGTCCTGGAAGTTGGAAAAATTTACTTATCTTTCAAAGAAAATTTTTAAAAAAGTCTCTGTACCTTTTCTGTTGTAAAGATACCCGTCACTTGGAGTAAAGGGGCAAATTAATATCTTTGCAAAATTTTATCCTATTCACTGAGACCACAGTTTTTGCATCGTGGTAATCATGCTAGCTAAGGAATTAGGAGTCTGTATAACCAACAGTCCAGTTGCAGTAAACATTAAAGCAGAAGTTTAATTCTAAGCGTGTGGTTACAGAGTTGGCGTCAGAATCAGTCTCACAGTTACTAAGTGGCTAGGAAAATGCAAGTATACCTCTACATAATATATGCACATGCATAGGTACTCTATAATGCACATAGTGTAGAATTTGTTTTTCTACATCTGATTTATATTCAAGTGAACTGTGTTGTATAAGTAACTCTTGCAAATTTATGAACTATACTTATTCTAATATCTGCCTGTCAGTCACTTATTTCAGTGCTCCTGATGTTATTTGGAACTTGTATTTAAGTAYAATGTAAGATAAGTGTATTTGGCACTGGTGTGGAAATCCTGACCATCACTGTCTTTATCTTACTTTACACAGAGTTCCAAAAGGAAGCAAGAATTTTACCTAAATAGATACATAAACTTTTGTGTTACTCAGTCGCACTTCATATACTTTGGGTATTCTATATGGCCAACCTCAATGCAGATTTTGGAAAAAAAGCTGTACTTCTGTCAAAGTTAATTTTATTGTAGTGCTAAGAGTAAAGCAGTGATTACCGAAGTACTTAATCAGTGACTACCACAGCATCACCTTAAATAATAAAACAAATTGACTTGGCATTTAAAAGCTGCATGGTTATATGTCAAGAGTTTTGATGGTTGATAATGATCTGTTAGTCCAAAGTTTGCATAGCCATAGGGACAAATGAAGCTCTAACAGGACTTCTTTGTTTTAAATTAATGTTTCAGATTTGATATATCTTTTTAGACAAGGCCTTGTTTACTAATGCTTGATGTAAACAGGACCCTTAATGGCTGCAAGCCCATATGTTTGYTTTTATTTAGAGCCTACCTATTTTGATCTAGCCTAAGTCAAATGAYTTAGGTTTAGGTTAGGGCTCTGTTATTCCAAAAGAGAAGAAAGCACACAGAGGTTTGAACTGGTTTTAAAACGAGGTAAGTTAAAAAAGAGATCTTCATATTAAAAGGATTCTAATTCTCTTTTCAGATAAAGCCTAAAACAAAAACAGTTGCCTCAGTGCCTTTGGGTAGAATATGATGGATAATATCTACATTAGACAGGTACCTAGTCTCAAGTGAGAAGAAATCTAGGCCTTCTGCCTTTAGAAAGCTGTTCTTTAGAAGGACATGCATCAGCTTTGTTTGTGTGACCCCATGSCTAATCTGGCTCCAGTTCCTTTTATTTGGGCAGCAGCTCTTGAAAGTCTCCAGCAGTGACTAGCCAGATACCAGCAGTAATGCACAATCCAGAAAAAGTACCTTCCTTGTTTATTAGGACATTAAATCGCTATTTGGATTTTATGCTCCCTGTAGCAAAATCTTGATGTGTAAYAAGTTCTGTACACTTAGGGAGCTGYATTAAAAGTCATTCATATTTGCAAAGCACCTTATAACATCTTTTCAATGAAAGCAACTACTGAAGTGCAAAATATTATTTCACTGGAGCAGGTTGAAAAATATAGAAGTCATTTTACAAGGAAGAATTATACTGCTTTGGTTTTATGGGTTTGGAATGGACTCGTTTTCTGCAAAATTTTCTACAATACTTGTATCAAAGTGATACTGTATGATTTGATGATAAAATTAACTTTCCCCAATTTAATTTTTGAAAACATGACAATGAGATTTATAGTAAACAAATCTAACAGTCTTTCAATAACAAATAAAATGTTCTAATGTAAACATCATCAAATTATTCCAATATTTATTTTATTTATTTTTTCAAAAGTTTAGTTTGAGAAGCCATTTTTCCACACCACCACACTGGCACAAACACTTGTGACCAGCTGTTTTATTCATTATACTGCTTCAGCTCTCTGCTGCTTTATAGTATAGTTTATCAAAATAATGTCAGTGCTGTTCCTACAGGTTTTCACTTGCAATAAAACATTGTACCTCTAGAACTGTGTTTTAAAGTAAAATACTGCTCAGATATGTTTACTTCAACAAACAAGAAAATAATGGCAAGAGTGTCACTAGCGAGAACAATTTTGGTTTTACAGCTGTAAAATTTTTGGTAAAATGCAGACACTCCATTTACAACAGATGAAAAACCACTGCATCAGAGGCAATATGATAAATCAAATGCACTTACTATTGGTCATAACTTGCTTACCGTGAATATGCTTAATAGTTCTTTTTTGTCAATACATCCATTTCCATCAGCATCATACAATTTGAAATACCATTTCAATTTTTGGTCAATTTTCCCTCGTATAACCAAATTTATTGCAGCTATGAACTCCAAGAAGTCTATAAATCCATCCTAAGAGAAATAGAAAAAAAAGTGTTTAAAAATATTTTCTTCCTTTTCATTCTGGCAATTTCTTAGAAACAGGTCATCAAATTCCCTGTAAAATAAGCTGATTTATAAAACACCTTAACATAGAAATCTCCTGTGGTGTTTAAAAAGGATGAGCTCAAATGAAGGCACTATAGAAACCGTGTTAGCACAGTCACTTTTGTTTTCTCCCCAAAGCTGGGGAAGCAAATCTCTTCTAAGCAATTGATACTGACATTGTTTTGAGAAGAAGGAAAACAATTTTGTGGTACACTTCCGAATGCAAAAGAGGGAGTTCTGGGATACCCAGTTTGGTACTAATGACATTTCTACAGTAGTGCTGCTTATGTTCATATGGATAGGTACTGTGTAGAAATGCAGATGGTTTCCAGTGCAATAGAGCTGCTCCAGGTGTTGCTCGTCTGAGAGATCATGTAGCAAGTATTSTACATGGTAACCAACAACCTGGAATGATCTCCAGATGTCGTGGTTTATCCATATCAATATCTGGTCTCTCCAATTGACACATTTTGGAAGAGGTATAAAACCTTCAAGTCATAAATCAGTCTCTAAATACTGAGGATTGGAGGATATTCATAAGGATAGAGCATTTCAGGTTGATTTAATCCCCTATTTTTTCTTCTTTCCCTGAAGCACCCGACAAAAACCTGTCAAGGATAGAACTTAATGGTCGAGTGGTCGAGAGTATGACARTTCCTCTGTTTCTGTAAAAATGTGTTGAAAATGGAAGAAACAGTTGTTGAATTTGGCAGTACATGCTCTGAATGTTTCTCATTCACATATAAAAAGAATTCACAGCTGGTAAATTTAATCTTGTGATCGTTACATTGGCCAGAATCCAGTCCCTTGGAAAACCTTGGAAAGACTGTTATCAGTTTCAGATGGTCTGTGATTAAGAGAAGATGGGATGAGTATCTAGTAGCGTTAGTGTGTTTTTTACCRTCATACATCCACATAGATCTTGCATTTTTGAGGTTTTGCAATCACATTTTAGTCTATCACCCAGATTCCACTAGACTAAAGGAAAACAAGTCTTGTAAAGGTGTGATTTACTCATTGCCATACTTGCAGTGTTTGATGCCTGTTTAGTGCTCTTTGGCTAGGTTTGCCATGTCCTTTACCAGAATGCAGAAGCCCTACGGTGCAATGCTGTTTGCCAGAGTGTCACATAAGAGGTAAATCCAATGTGTCAAACACACCGGATTCAATATGCATGCAGAAATTGTCCATGCAGAACATGTGTAGGATGACCATTGCTCAAAGACTCTCTGCATAGGTTCTACTGTGATCACTGGATTTCCTCCAACTGCAAATCCAGCAAAGACAGCACTCTTCAGCTACTGTTCAGAATTAAATGAAATTTGGCAGTAATTTTGTAAAGTTTTCTGACAAGATTAAGCCCCATATTGAAAGCTTTGCTTCTTTTGGCATACTAGCTTGAATTTCAATTTTTGAATTTTCCAATTTCTTGAATTTCAAGAAACATCAAATATGTAATGGAAAGTACAGGTTATATTCCCATCCTCTCATTTTATAGATCTGTTAAGAACATGGTCAGATCCAGTTGACGTACTGCTGCTTCTTTATTGAAGCTCATACTGTTTATTGAAACCAGAAATTTTAGGCTTACTGGATGTTCGTGACCAGACTCATTTTCTCCTTTCTCCCATATATTTTTCCTTGGATTTTGAAGAGCAGTATTATGTTTGCTTGCTTCCTATGTTTTGGTGTCACTTTTGTTGCTCTTCGGAAAGTGAAACCATCAGCTTAACCTGATGGGCATATGGAAGGCTACTCTGATAAATCTTTTGGCCTGTCCCAAGGAGAAAGGGAGGCAGGCCAAGGTAGAAAAAACAYGTCTGAAACACACGTGAGAAAAACTGCAGTTGCTCATAAAGTCCCAGCCACGCTCTTCAGACATGCAATGACCATCAACCATGTTAACCTCAGTAGTCGATGCACTGGAAATAAAAAAAATCATGTCTGCTTTCTCAGTGTTTCTATGCAATATGGAACCAAATGTGTTGCAGAGGGTCGGTAGAAAATAATGCTGTTTTTTTTTTTCCTGTCATAACCTAAAAACGTGTATTATAGATAGAAAACTTTTATTTGATGCAGAAGGCTGTAGTAATGTTGTTACACATATCCAGAGCTTTCTCAGATAAAGGGAAATACTATTTGTTATGGTAGCATCCAGGCGCTTCAGAAGAGTGCGTTAAATGATGAAAACGTTCATAACAGTAACATGTGATGCTCATCCTGTGGTTCTGTGATACTGAGGAGTTATTACATTATGATGTTATTAAGAAAATCCTACAGTGCTGATTTACCCATCTGCTGCTCTATAACCTTTCACAAGACAAGTCTGTAGATAGGTCCTTGTGTGTCTCCAGACTCTGTAAAACTTCACGCTGGACAGTGGACAAAGTTATCTACTGCCCATTAGGAAGTCAGTCAGTTACAAGCAAAGGGCTGCCATAAAAAGTAATAAGCAGAGCTGATCACCAGTGACAGAAGATAAAAAGAATTCACTTGCAGTGTTTTACGCAGTTATTCCAAAAGGCTAGTTTGCAATATGGTTGTTAAATGCAGTTTATGGTGGTGAAACTTGCTTATCTGACAGCTTAGRACACAGGACAGATTTGTGTAATTTACGATGCAGTTTGTGTTTATTTAGGCTCATTTTCCATGCCTGTATGGAGTTCGCCTCTCCCTTCCTCAGCTGCAGCCCGTTATGGTGGAATCCCACAAGAGTCCCAAAGGAAAATGAGTGTGCTTTTCCTCCACCCATACAACTGGGAAAAGGTTACAAGACACGTTCTCTAGGTATAATGAAAAAGAGAAAGGAAATCTCCTAAAACAGTCCTCAGGGGCTGCTGTTTAGGGAGGCAAAGCTGGTTGCTTTTCTGCATCTGCTGAGATTGGCAGCCTTTCTGGCAAACAGCAGTGCAATCAGAAGGTTTCGTGATGCAAGGAACTGGCCCTGAGAATAACCAGAAATTATTCAAAACTCCTTTCACATGTCCCTAAGGGCCAAACACATAATTTTGGCCCTCCTTGACCTCTCTGGACTTACAGCTTAGCTTAGTTGATTTAATTAAAAGATTTTGTGGTTTTTGGTCTCTAATAGCTTGATTAGATAGACTAGAAGCACAAGGACATATCAGCTTACATTACAGTTGTGTACAGCTGTGTTTCCTTTGATACTTTCTATTTGTAACTTGTTTTTATTTTGTTTTTTACTGACAAAAGTGTATTTTAAGTCCCTGGAAACTGACAGTTTGATTAACAAGACAAATGTAAAAGAAGACTCCAGAACTGGATGGAGAACTTGCTGATTATATAAAACTAATTGCCAGGGACTTGATGGCACTCACAGGCCTTAATAGTCCTGACCAGCCTCACTGGGGGCCTGCATCCACACCCTGTCATGGGCCCAGGAGCCCATTTAAGCTCAGGATGAGGTCCTCAGTCCTTGTCTGAGCTATGTTCAAGATGACCTTGTCTCAGTCCTCTCTCTGGYGTGTCTCCTGGATAGACCTCAGGTCTGTGCTCTAGCTAACGTGTCTCCTGGATGGACCCCTCAGACATCTGCTAGGGCTTTGCTCTAGCYCTGTCTCCTGGGTAGACTTCGGACTCCTGTTGTAGTCTTGTTTTTGRCTCCCTCTCTGGCCCCATCTCCTTTTGCTCCTGAAGAAAAGACAAGCTCTTCCATCTCTGCCCTTTTTGGAGCCAGCACAACACTTGGTATCTGCTGTGCTTGGCATTGCTAATGCTACTCTCATCATGGTTGTAGAAACATGTACACATCTAGGAAGAAGAGCTAACAGGCCTACTGTTACCTTTAACTCTTGCTGGACTAAAAGTGAGACTGTAGACTGTGTAGCTGCAGAAGGAAAGCAAACCCAAGGAAAAGAAATAGTACACCCCTAAAACACTCTTCACCATGCCATTCTTAAACAAGCTATTTTCGTGGAGGGGGATGTGCTTTTGCAGGTTTTTGCACTGAAATTTATCACAGACGTCGCTGTACATGGCAGCAATGCAGAACTCTGACTCCAGACAGACCCTTACATTGAGGTGAAAAGCTTTGGAAGTGGTACATTTGAACTTTCTAAGCTAACTACAGGCATAAAGTTGTGTCAGGTGTGCATTGTACATTTGTGAGTTCTTAATCTCACAGATTACACTGAGCAGAATTTGTCCCTTTTTCTTTTAGCACATCATGACCTGTAAGCATTGGACTGAATTCAGAACAGGTTTCAATGTAGGCAAAAGAGGTGGTCAGTGGTCTCACTCTTCTATCAACCCTCACTTCTGCTAGCAAAAGCTCCTAAAATTGTGAGACATTTCCCACTGCTCAGCTCTCAATCAGTCAAAAGAAATTCAGTAACAYTAGGACTGGAGAAAGAAATATTAAAGCTGAAGGCTTGAGAGTCTGAGTTCACCTTTCTCATATTTGATGGGCTAAATTGAGCTGGAACTGTGAAAGTCTGCTTTGAAAGGAAGAGATTAAAGTGGAGAGCTTGCAACTAAACTGGTTTTAAACAACATGGGCCAAAAAGACTCTATTCACTTCCGCCTAGGTTGAGCCTAGGTTGAGCTAACCAGAATGGTACACCTCAGTGAAAAGAAYGGTGGTGAAGTTTGAGGATTTATCTTCTGAAAACTAAATTATYTGAAGCATCTCTACATGATTGTATGTAACTAGTCAGAAAACCAGCCTACAAAGAAGTAGATTGCCAAGTGCCATCTGCTTTTGTGTCRGATACATGGAGATGTCCGTGCAGCTGGGCAAGGGCAAAGCAGTACATATAAAGGAGACTGCACATTAGTTATTGGATCTCCTGAGAACAGGGTAATTTAATTTTATCCTTTTATGAGATGTTACTGCTTCGGAGTATCAGGTTATATGCAATTGCTGGAGGCTGCTCCTGTTATGTAGTGAGGACAGAGATCTGTAGCCCGTGAAGGAAAAGCAGGTGAAGGAGCTRTAGTATTATGCAATAGTGATTAATACGCCAGTCTTGGAAGCATAAGAAGGACATTATCCTTTGGTACCTAGAATAGTATTGMTAATCTTTATGGGTCCTTAGAAAACTCTTTTCAACTTCAAACTATTCGAATACAGATTAAAAAAAAAAAAAAAGATTGAAAAGCTGTGAATGCACAACTGACCTCAAAAAGTGCTGTAAGTCAAGGCTCAGCCAGAACGATCAGAGCGCTGCTTTGTAGCTGCRCAGCTCTGACCTGAATACAACTTCGTAGCAGTGTCAATGCAGCATCACTGAGATAGCCGTGATAGAGCCAGCCATCTACTGCAAAGTGCAACAGCTATGCGTATGGACAGGGCCAATTTCTTAAACYAGTTCAAAATTGGATTTTGGGCCAATTCAAAACCTTAAGAGTGGTGAACTCGTGGTCTTACTAGGAGTACYGTGGACTTTTATTGAGGGTCTATGCAAAAAAAGCAGTGTCTGTGTTTTACATTTGCTCCTGAAATGTCTCTAAACTGCACAGAACTCAACCTGGCACCAGGAGAATAAATAGCTCAGCAAACCTTACCAGGATTAACGAGTATGCAAATATAGACAGTCTAGGTATTTCAGACCTAAGGCTTGGAACATTAAGTCATCTTCTCTCCTCGCCCCTAGGCTTTTAAAATACGACTTAAGCCTTATAAAGCAGAAGGAAGAGGTTATAATGTTGGCTCAAGTCAAATAGCAGATTACAGCAGCTCACAAGAACTGTGTGCAATTTATAGCTGATCCTACAAGCTTCTGTCTTTCTATCCAGCCCCCACTTTGAATATCACTGCTTTCTCCACCTGGGCAAACCAACGGAGGATGCATTTTACTCCATCTCATCTTCCTGCATTTCTCTGCTTTCTATTTACTTCTGAAGACTTTTAGCTTTTCCACAGAGGCTGTATCCACATTCATGAACACAGAGCTATGTGTGACTCTCTCACTTTGACACATCCCTCAAATCTGATATTAGAGTTGTGGACTTTAAGGAGAACTCCAGAACCTGTGCAGTCTGTKGTCATGTGGAATGCCAGTGCCCTACCTAACCAAAGCTGGCATTTATATTGGGAGGGGACAGAGGTTAACAGCTCATTTTCACCACCACCGCCTTGCCATCACTCACCATTTTCTTYCAAGATTACTGGAAAAGAAGGCAGACAAAATATTGGGCTGGAAGCTGTGCCTAGCCTGCTGCATGGCATAGTAGTGCCCAAGACCACTGTAGAGAAGGCAAACATCTCTCAAGGACCCTGTTGCCTGCCATCATCTCCTGCATGGCAAAGTTTTTTTTTTTTGGTGTTTGTTTTTTTTTTTTTTTTTTTTTTGTTTTTTCAGTCTTTAGTTAGGAGCCTTTCCCTGTGCTTTTTGGAGCCTCTTTCTCCTTTAAAACAAAGCAGTTGGTAAGAGAAAGAAAACTAAAAACTGTAGCCATGACCACATAGCCTTATATTTTTTCAGCAAGACTTTTTGTGCTGAATATTCAAGCAGATTTTTCTTGCCTGACAAACCTAAGAAGGAATCAAGATAAGGCTATAGAAGAACTGCTTTAAAGAGAAACATGTCCTCTAGTGGCAAAGATGGTCTATTTGGGTGATTGTCCTAGGTGTTCTTAGCTTGTGTGTTATAAATCAGTGTCTCAAGGGATGTATACAAGAATCCTCCCAAAAGTTAAACACATTTGCTATCATTCCTTCAACTACTCTATATTAGCTTTTCACTAGATCGTCTCAGATAAAGGACTGCAAGAAGTGAAGATATTTGTACACTCATTTCTTTACCTAGTAGACACTGACATCTTTATTTCCATAAAAAACAGAAGGTGATAGATCATGTCTTGTCACAGGAAAGCAGTTACAAATTTAGCGTCACTACATAACTTTGTGACTAAATTAGTTAAAACAGATGTTCAATTTCTGTTGCATTTCTATGCAATTCTTTTCATTTCCCAAGTTTGGTTCATTTTCTGTTATCACCAGCARATGTATTATTCACAATTGCATACTTTTGGACATATCAAAGTAACACTTGAGTGATAAAAGAGGAACAGAAGAAAATATAAGGCAGGTGTGGCCTTTAACTGCTCTCTGAATGAGTATAGCAATAAATAAAAAAAATTCTCAAGGTGATAGGTGCATTTTTTAAAAATACATAAATTTTCAGTAAATAAACAGATTCCTTAGCTGTTTCCAACTAAAATTACTTTCTTCTTTAGCTATATTACGATTTAGCAAAAAATAATATTTAAAATTAATTATGCTTAATTGTACAGTGTTAATSTTCATTGCCTGTTCACACAATGTGACGAAATTACAGCATTAGCTGGTAGTTGTAGTCATGTACTCCAAGCATTTTTAAAGTTCAGTGAAAGCTGCAGAGTACATACTGGTTTTTACTTAAATGAAATTTTCAAAGAAAAAATCCTCTACCCTGTGCTGAAAAAATGTCATTGCTTCGATTTGATGTGTAAGATTGGTCACTGAGTAAGTGCAAGGGAAACACGATGCCTTGGTGAGTGTGCGCTCAGCAGCACAATATACCCACTGCCCGGGGCAGCCATCGCCCATCATGCCCGTGCTGTGCACAGACCCTAAGGCAGCCTCTCCTCCATGGGACAGGGGCATGCCTTGGGGCACCCCAGCAGTGATGATTTTATGATAAGGTTAAAATAGGTTTTTAGCTGGTAATGACACAGTGTGATAGTGCAAGTTAGTACTATCACAGTGGCAAGCCCTCTGCCATACCGTTAGAAAACAAAAGACTGAAATTGCACCTGCCATTGTGGGAAAGTCTTTGCAAAGTAWTAGATTCCTACAGCCTTTCTGGAATGAATACATAAAATTGGATTAAAAAAAGAAGTAGAACAAAGACATTTTTTAAAACATTCTATACATTAGTAGAGTAGTGTTTCATGGAACGAGATTAAATATTCATAGAACAAAAGTTATTTTCTGTTACTTCTATGGAATATTTTTATAAAGGTACAGTACATTTAAAAGGCACTTAAACACACTGCCAAAAATAATATAGCTATACCATAATTTACCATCTTTCTTATTTACAGCAATCAGGCTGGTTACTTTATATTTGAGATAATTTTATGCAACATTACTCCAGATTAAGGAGAAGCAAATGGTCTGGTTTTGTTGCATTTGTTGGATTGTGTCCAAAAGTAATGGGGAAAGGACATGTACATATACATGACAATTAAAAAAACCCACAGTGTTTCAAAAAATAAGTGCTTGTGAATTCTGGCAGAAGTGTTATTTCTGGCTRAGAGATATCTCTATTCTTATTTTCACCTAGCTCTCAGTTTAGAAGCTGTTTAATTTTCTGACAAACACGCTTTTATTGCTGGCTCTGCAATGGTACGACTGTCAGAAGAAGAAAAGGATGTGTTATGAATACTTCCCTGTGTATAGACTTAATGAGGGCTGACGGTGAGAGTGAAAAGGGCTTCAAAACCAGGAAGACAAGAGTGATACTTCTCTGGGCAAGGTGATAGCATGTGCTCTCTGTGTGTCCTGGGTCAACACAAGTAACTGAAGAAGTGCAGAAGGAATAGCATAAAACCTAGCGTGTCTTGCCAACTGCAGTACATGGCTCTTGGTGCCATAGCCTGGTTTCTAGTGTACATGCTGCTGCTGCAATCTCGCTGCTTTGCTTAAGCTCACTGGCTAGAGTAAGCTAGGAGAAGCATACTTGCCCAGAGAGTCATTCCAGCCTGAAGACATCCTSAAAATTATACATGCAACTGGGCTTACCTTTGCCCAACTGTTTGAAGACTTACTTAGGATACAAAAAAGGAAAGTTGTTTGGAAAAGCCTGGAAAGATATTCCTGGAATTATCATCCTCTCTCTTTCTACTTGCTTTGGCCAACTGTTACCTRTTGCACCCGGTGCTAACAGTGCCAAAGCTGGTAATACCACCAAAGGTGTAAAGGAGGGGCCAACAGCTCTGGCAGTTTCTCAGGCAGCCTGCCAGTTCATATCACAGCAGCTAATCCCAGTCCTGAGCACATGTCAGTGCAAGATGATCTGAGAAAGAAAGTGCCAACAGGAGAGCAAAAAGAGTTTCCAGAGAAAGAGAGACAGCAAAGATGCCCTGAACCATTCTAACTCACCCCATAGGAGGAGGAAACCCTTAATTTTTAGGTCCTAGGTAGTGTTTGAAGTATTGCTCACTAGCAGTCAATTTATTTGCTCTGAAGTGCTTACTATGCCTTCATTAGAACATGGAAGGCTGCCATCATGGGGCCATGCCATGAGCCATGCCAGTCTTGAACAAAATAATGTCTTGAGTAGAATTTTTAGCAAAAATTTAGAACTGTGGGCTCATGTCAGTGGAAATAATATTCTTCCATTTCTTGCAACTCATCAGTTGAGAGAAAAAGAAGAACATCTATGAACAATATTGAATCATTTTTGTGAGTATTTGTATGTTTTGGGGGTGGAATATGAGGCACAACCACTGATTTTATAGAAAATTTCATGGTGAAATGATGAGTATGTCCTACTACTACAATACCCTCAAAGAGATACACAGCTAAATCCTTTTCATGTTGTTACAGCAAGAGAGGATAACATCTATTTGCAGTCAGACCACAGAATCAGGTGATAAGTCTTCCTGAAAATCAAAACTATAAAGACCCAGAAGCACAGTGGGGGAGAAAGAGGGATAAGGAGAAAAGGGAATAGTGATCTGCTTTCCAACACTTCACCTGTCAGCATCATGTAAAGTACAAGGCGTGAAGGGAAACTACTCTTCAGAAGAACAAAAAGACGTAATTTGAAGTTTAGATTACATTCCTACACAGTTATTTCTCCACACAGTTAACTTCTATTTAAGTAGCCCGTTTTTGCTTACTTTATTCTACATCCAGCAGCCTGTTTGAGCTTTCATCCTAAGATTTCTAAATGGATTGTTTTTAAAACTATTTTTATAGTCTAATCTGCAATGCTAGTTTATCACAGAGCTACTTTAAATACTAAAAGAAAAACTACAAGCTAGAAAGATGACCAAAGACTGACATCAATTAGATGATGTTCCTCATCTGCAGATTTCTTAAACATTTGCTGCAGAGTGTCCATTTTTCTGCATCTACCAACTTGCTCTACTCAAGAAGTGTAGTGAMAAATACTGTTCTCCACTGAGACTAGCCAGTGCTTTATAAAGACCTAGCAGAAAATCCCTTGGACTTGCATAATTTTCCTCCAGTGCTACATACCAAAATCCTATTAATCTTCTTTACTTTTCACAGTTTATCCAACCTTTTAAAATCCAATTTTCTTACAAAGTGACAGATACTTATTCCTTTGGCTAATTTCAAAAATTAATGCCAAAATAAGCAATAAGAGAGCTACCGTGGCAGCATCACATTTTCAGTACATTGTTTCACATATTAAATAGCTGTGAATTTTGTTTTTCTTAGGTCACAAGAACCCAATCAATCAATCTTTGCATTATTMAGTCATTACATTTAGCAGTGGCAAGCCTAACTGCAACCTCCTGAAGGTGGATGATAATACACTGATTAAATGACCGAAGTCTTTCAGATGACTTTCAATGTCACAATACATCTCAGTAACGGAAAGCACCAGATTTAGTTAGTTTTAAGAAGATTTCAGCATATATTTTCTAGCTACAATAAACAGAAATAAACTGTTAGAGTGTCATGATCTAGGTTTTTGATTTTTTAGAATAAAAGTGTGAATTAGTAGCAATGTTAGCTGTAGGATTTTTCTTCCTTAGTTCTATTTAAGAACAGCTAACTCTACCAAGGTATTTTTGGTATACTAGGCATTCTTTTTCTAGAAATGCTCTCCCTTTTAGCACTGGTGTAACCTCACTCTTGAATGATATAAAAATCTGCCAGAAATACATATTATATATTTGCATAGAAGAACAAATATACATCATCATATTTGCTAAGCACTTAATTATTTTAGGTAAACATAACTTTTTCATCTCTGAAATTCTTCTGCAAGCTGCATGAACAAGGGCTGCATGGCAGTAATATGGACTGAGATGCAGAAGGAATAAAAAAGCGGAGGAGGTCAGTGTACTTTTATTTGCTGAACTGTTGTATTTGGTTGGAGTGTTCTCACTGTTGTGTTACAAATAGCTGAAGAGTGGAGAAGACTGAAATCACTTTCCCCTAAAACAATCTAATAAAAGGAATCTCTTAAAAATGATCTCTACTGCACTTGTATTTTAATGAGAGCATTATTTTTGAAGACTTTCCATGGAAAGCTGTGACAAAAGATAAACCCACCATTTCTTAGGTTGCCATTCCCCTTGTATAAATAATGCTTGCTAGTATTAATGTAGGAGTTGTGAGTAAAATGGTTGCTTAAATGCTAACTCCCGCACTCCTAGTGATAACTCAGGAAAAGTTTACTGTGCACTTACAGTTCTGAATGTTCAGCATTTTTCTTTTTCAGTGGAGCTAACAATGATGAACAACTTTCAAACTCAATAGCACAATTACTTATTTATTTATTTACTTATTAGCAAAACTTTCCACAGAGATCAAGGAAGGGATGAAAAGCTTTGACTTAGCACCTTTGTTTAACTTTTCTTTGTTTAAGAAATTTGGAAAACATACTGCATACTTCATGCCTTTGACTTGCCTTTGGAAGATGCAGTCTGCACAAACACACACACACACACAAGCAATGATTAGCTTTTTTGAGGTACTTTCCTGAGAAGAAAGCTTTTCTAAAAGAGAATTAGGACATAGGACATAGGAGTCCATAAAGGAGAATTAGGACGTATCACCACACCCCAAGAGAAGCGGGTACTGACTGGAAACAGCTTTCATCCATTGAACAGGTGCCCCCGTTTGAGTTGGGCCTTAGCACCCATGCAGCGCAGTGATTTACCATACCCAAACATGCGAGATGACTGAGGCCCTGAAGCCAGGTGGCCAGGGTGGCGCTGCCCTTGCAGCACAGTGAGTTAAGGCAATGCTCTGAGCTGACCTGGTTTGGCTGCTGCCGAGACCAGAGGAATCGTGAGTATCTCTTCATGACCCTGAGTCGTGCTGTGGGGATGTTCCCCTCCATGTCATATGCCTGCTGAGCAGAGCCGTTTCCACCAGCTGAGCTACTTTATTATCTCCAACCTGAAGAAATCCAGGCACCTCTAAAGGTTGGCTTGCAGTTGGAATTCCTGTTGGTACTTGGATGGATGACTTGAGTGTAACAAGCTTTGCTGAGGYTTTCAGTCAGTCACAAATGGGGAAATCCTGCCGCACTGCCACAATCCTTTTTCACCACTGCCGGATTACTGACAGTATTTTTTTTTTTTTGTGGAAGTTTATTTAATCCTTTTTAAAGGTAAAGGAAAGATATCTGTAACAGACCTCAAATGGAAGCAAAAGGTTAACAAGGAGGTGAAATGCAATCCACTATTGTAGGTTTTTCTATATAAGTCCCATTAGCTTCTGGTGAGGTTAAGAATCCTCACTTTACCTGGGAGAGATTTTCAAACTAGCTGTTTTTAAAAAATAGAGGAAAAAGCCTATGTACCTTTTAAGAGTGTCTTATCATCTTACTCTATGATAGACTGCCTCTGAGCATCAGTGGCCTTGATTTAACTCAGGAAGCATTAAGCTTCTATAATTAGTATTGTAGATTAACCTGAGGCCTAACATTTTAACACAGCTTTCTGAGCAGATGTCTGTTCATGAGAAAACAGAAGCCTACGTGAGAACAAAATATGCTGAGAGCAGAGGGCCTGATTAAATAACTTAAGTTTTCCAAAATTAATTTCTTTAGATTTAGATCAACTGTCAACCATTCCTCTTGCTTTTAAGTGACAGCAATAGAAGTTATAAAAAAATTAAACTGAAAAAAAACCATGCTCTTAAACCCTGATATTGTCTACCCACGAATACATATGTCTATAAAACAGTCAGCTGGGGGAAGGATAGGAGAAGGTTCAAGTTGCCAGCCATCAAGCCAAACAAGATTTCCGTATAAAAGGTACCATTAAGAAAAAGAAAAATATCGAAAAGTTTTAGAGATTCCACTGCTCACTGTGCTRATGACCCCTTATTTAGAAAGTAGCAACCAGAGAAGAGCAAAAAAGCAAAAGAAATCAAACTTTGGCCTACAAATCTGTGAAATATCTGTAACACAGAGGGAAACTGAATGTAAGCAAGAGCCCAGATGACCAAATTATTTCCAAATTCACGTGGGTTATACAGGCAATCATGTACTTCCATTAACTTTTGTGGCTTGCAGATGAAAAGTTATCATCTATTTAACAAGGCAGAGTGCCTGCGTGTTCTGCACAGTGTCACGGAAGGCTGACGACCCCGTACTTGCACAATCGTAACTGCTATTAAGATCACACAGTGTGATACTCCCAGTCAGCCATCTGCTGACCACTCTTCATGTATGTACTTAGCTACAAGTACTTAACTAATAGCACTTCTCAAGACTAGAGCCTGTATTTCAGCCAAAATCCCCAGAGAGAAGAAAAAGCTGTAGAAAGGGTACTGGTCAAAAAGTAAATGTACAGAAAGAGGAGATCCCCTTATTTTACTTCATCGGTAACACAGCATTTGTTTCTCCTGCCCTGAGAGGCTAGTCTATAGCCACTTTATTCCCAGCTTCTCATATAAAAGGCATTAGAAACATGTACTTGAAAAGTGTTTGATTGGTGTCTGTTTTTTCTAAAAGTGTGCCTTAAAAAATAGGGATTATTAAATAATAATAATAAAAAAAAAGGAATAAAGGAAAAGCAATATAATTAAACTTACAAAAACAGAGTACTGTTAACAATGTTAGAAAAAGAAACAAAATAATCAAGGCTGTATGGTAAAAGAAATGCAATCATTATACTTAATAGAAACTCAAACACAACAAATCTGTAAATCTCTACAAAAAACTGGCGCCAATTCAGGATGCAAATCGTGTATCTTAAAGTGTTCTTTTCCATTTTTATTTTGGGTAAAAATCTATGCTGGCCTAAAAATGTACCAGGTTTGGTTCTGTTTGCCTGATGTCTTTCCCTAGCTTAGTTGATCCTCTCAGTATCTGACATAACCTTTGCAAATGCTTAGAGACTTAGAGACCAGCATACATTTCTGAACTTGGGTGCCTCTTCTTTTCTTTATTTTTTTGTTTTTGTTTTTGTTTTTGTTTTTTTTACTAGGAAGCTAATCTACAAACTATGACTTTGCTTAAGTTCTGCCTATGACCATAGCTGAATTTTCCATTCTGCTGCAGGAAGCTCGATGTTTCCAAGATCTACCTGCTGTAACCACAGCTCAGCTCCAAGTTACACAGATACAGAGCACCGAAACTTTCAGCAGACCTAGGTGAGAAATACCTAGGTCCCAGAAAGAGTATATGTTGGGATTGGAAGAGGGGCTATGTTAAGGCCCTCCAAAAGATGTTCAAGGATCACAGTCTCTGCTTAATGGCCAAGTATTTGATAGTTTGCAAAAGACCTTGGCAGTGGAGGTGACTGGCCCCATCCCTGTTTGGAGGATGGCGAGGTGCTGTTGTGGGACATAGGCAGCCCTTGCTGGTGGAGTGATGGCCATCCCAAAGTCCGCAGCTTGCAATAACCCAGCTGGGTAGAAAAGCAATTTTTCTATGACACTGAATTCCTGACCATTAGCCCATTTTCCCACCTTTCACCCTTGACTGATCTTGGCTCATCTGAGGAAGATAGGGGTAAAAGCAACGACAAAGAGCTAGCAAGAGTGCTCTCAGTAAAAAAGAGGAGTTTGGTCTTACAGATGAAGCAGCTGAGCTCTGTCAGGATGGCAATCCCTCCTGAAAAGCCAGTGTCCTGCAGCTGGCCATCCCACTGCAGCTCCTTCTGCTATCTGTCCCTCTGTGATTAAAGTGGACGTATTTCTTAACTATCTACATGCACCTGCCCTCTCATATTAATTCTTATGGAAAAAGTTACTTTGTTATCCACCAACTCAACAGCTTCATCTATGTGACTGATGACAGTCTGCAGAGCCGGGTATTAAACAGTCAGCGACACAACTTGGAAATGCTAGAGAGAGAAGTGACTATTGGCAAAATGGCCATTTTGTTTAAGTGCACCTGGCTGCTGCCTCACTGGCTAAAAGTGAGCAAATGCTCTTTCTGAACCTGCCTTTATTCCTCTCTCYCCACTTTTAGATTAACTCAGAAGCTGCAAGGCTGACAAGTGTGTGGAGGACATGCTGGTAGCCAGTGTCCAGGGGCACGCTGGTGTTGCAGTAAAAGGAGGGCTCAACTTGCCTGGCTCTAGGACCTAAAATTTTAAGGCAATGCTCAAAAGAGACCTAGAAAACACCTCACTTGCCTGCCAGTCTGTCAGTCCTTTGATCCTCTGACATCTTTCCCCTCTTCCTCCAGAACCCCATGGTCTGAAGTCACCCAATGAAAGGTGCCACACACAAGGAGCATACGGCTACAGCTTCAGCCTTTATACAAATGCAGAAAATACCTTGTCTGTTTGGGAGCCAGCTACAGCATGGACAGCTGACTGCAATCACAAGCAGCTACTGCAGGAGCAGGGAGACTAAATTAGAAATGTAGCCCAGAGAAGCTGCTTTACCTCTTCATTCAGTAATCTCGATGGTCTTGTAATTTGGGCACTGGGTGTTATCTCTGCATCCTAATTACACTTCCTCTGTGCCACAGATTGAGTAAAGCACTTTGGGCAAATCTGTTTCTCTGTGCTGCGCTTCCTCATCGGTTGAGTGGAGGCCGTATTTCCCTCTCTATCTAATGTTCCCGTGAAAACTTACTCATTAATTTTGTACTTGAGCATACCAATATTTTGATTCGCCCACATACAATGGAGATAAGCAAAGGATAGAAGAATAAACAGTGAACTGCAATTTGCATCTCATTTGACAAAAGTAGCTTCTTTAAATGAAGCTACTTCTAAGAGTCCTACTCAAAGCACTCAAAGTCCAGCCCCACATCTTTACCTCTAGTGCACTGTAATTGCAAATCTCTCCCCAGCAGCAGTTTGGTGAGCAGAGCCCAAAGAAGAGCCTGCAGGCTGCAACTCGCAAACAAAATCACAGTATGAGATTAAAGAAATAAAGAAAAGAAGGTTTACCTGGTTCAGATCAAAGATATCAAACACTCGTTTAATGTATAAATCTCCCTGTGGATCCAGCCCTTGCAGACCCAGAAGTTTCTTGAATTCGTGCAGACTAAGTTGCCCGGATGGGCATTCTCTCATAAATTTGCTGTAATAATGGTGCATCTCTGGGGCAGGGCCATCACCTGGTAATGATTCATTGGCACCCATATTATTACACAGCAAATGTCTCTTTTTTTTTTCCTGGGTTTGTATCTCTCAGGTTCAGAGGCTTGCTCACGACCAGAATTCAGACAAATACCGCGCTTAAATGACTACGATAAACCTCTTACAACGTAAGCTTCTATTTTCGTTCTGTGACTATTTGTACCTGTGTGAGATTACCTTTAATGCCTGGTTTTAAACCAGCTGGGGTTTTGTAACATGGCTAAGGTACAAGTAAACTGAGCCATGTTGAAATTATAATTCATGAAAATCCGATCTTTCCTACTGACTATGAACACGCATGTTGAAAAAGTTAAAAATAGATCCTCAGACTTATTGACTTTAAACTATTTGCAAACCATTAGCAACACATAAAAGTCTAATCCTGGATTGGCTGTAAATAATTTTTATGATTTATGCTATAAATAAGGATGGAAAAAGGCAAGAGTTTAAACAAACATGCCTGTTTTCTTCCTCTATAAGGTCAGGGAAGGAGAAAAAACACTTTGGCACTGATTAGCTGCTATACAGGGAGGTGAACGGCTCAGGAGCATTACTATAGCAAAGGCAAATCTGGTGCTAAAAATACCAGTGTAAAAATCATAGGATGTGAGAGATGGAGGGAGAAGACAGTCCCACCCACTTATCCTTTTCACTTACAATCATATGATGGAATTAAAGAGCACAGTCCTGTGAGGTGCTGAGCACCTCATGAAAAACAGCAGCCTCCCTCAGGCCCAACTTAAGCCAGAGAGCAATGAATATTGTATGGGATCAGGACAGTTTTTACCGAGGACTCCACATGCTGAAAATGGGTTATGCTACAGCTCTCTCCATGAGGACGTCATTAAGTTTCAAAACATGTACTTCCTAATGAGACATATGCAGAAGAAAGTTTGAATGCACCTCAAGTAACTGTGAACTTTTGAAGATCTCACAGGAAGACATGGACATTGTCATAGGTTCAGCCAAACCTGGTTGAGTAGGTAGAGCACATAGAGCAAACTGGGTGGCTTCTAAGGTGCTGTCCTTCCCCAAGGGACCATTTCTGAGCTCTAGGGCAGCTGCCTGATCCCAGGGACTGCGTTTCTGCAGTGTCTGTGAGCACAGGGGAGATGTCTGGGCTGGGAGCACTCTGCTCTGCTGCCATGGCTGGGAGGGCAGGAGAGTCCTTATGTGGCTCAGACCATTTATGAGAGCTGAGGGAGCCTCCGAGCTGAGGTGAAAAGGGAGTGGGAGAACACAACAGCGTCCCTGCCATGCTGTGAAATGCTCTTCTCTGCAGAGTGGGGAGTGCCTGCACTCAAGTCCACTGCTCTTCTGCAGGTGACTATCAGCTGGGGTAGCATGAGGGGTGCAGGAAAACCAAGTATGGGTAAGGGAGCTGAAGGAAAATAGCAGACAAGCCTCTTGTGTGTGTAGAGTCTGACCAAGTCCCTCATTTCTTTTTCAGCTGTCATGCCCAGGTCCCTAAGTAATGAGAAATCATTGTGCCAGACAACAGAGAATGTGACTTAAGCAGGCTACACACCTTTCCTAATATGATTAGGCAAAAACTGTCCATCACTAACTCACCCAATGCTCATCACCCTTCCTCTTGGAAGGACGTCTTAGGAGAAATCTGTTCCACTCAAACAACAAGAGAGCTCTTGCATCTCTTCACTTTATGCAAACATTGTTCCCAGGATCCCAGTGAGGCATAGGAACTTGGGATTTGGTCACATAGTGAAGATCCCTTTCCCGCACCCCGGNAAAAAAAAAAAAAAGAAAAAAGAAAAAAGAAAAAAGAAAAAGAAAAAAAGAAAACCCACGCAGCAGCTACCAGCTTCCAAATAACAAGTCTTGGGGAAATGTACCCTTAGCAGCTGAGGCACATTAGATGGACTGCTACACTGGCTTCAAAATGAGGTTTTAGAAATGAAATTGTGTTCATATATTTCACTAGTCAAACTTTGTCAAATATTGTACAGTATGGTAGAAAACTTRCATGAAAATGTAACTTTAAGATCATTCCAGCTTTAATTTAATACTTATTCTCAGGATCCCTTTAGTTTAACGTAACAATAACTAAAATACCTGTAAAAGACAGCAAAAATGCCCAGGGAAAAAAATGACTTGATTTATGGTTTAGTCTAAAAGCATCCTGCACCTAGTGAGAAACTGGAGCTGTATGTAAGAGCTCGTATTACACCTGACAAAAAAAAATCCCACAAAGCAAAAAACAGGAGGTGAATTTTATGGAGCATCAAAAGGCTAAAATTGATAACTTGATGCATGGTTTGACTGCTGTTAATAAACCCACACAGAGAAAGCAGGTGTTACAAGAATAGTAATTCTACACAAATCTCCTGTTCCAGAAGCCAATGGCAATGGCCTATTTCTGMTTTCATAAAACAACTCATAACCATGTGGAGCTGAACTGAAGAAATCAATATAGCAAAGGCATCTTGAAGAAAACTCAAACGAAGGATATAGAGACCAGTTTGTGTAAAGGAAGCACGGTGCAGCACCTGCAAATAAGCTATCCATACCAAACTAGTCTGATGCTAAAAGATGAAGATAAAATGACAGCATCTACTGAGATTTACATTAGCCATACTAAGAAGCTGCAGTAGCTCTCTGGAGTCTGAAAAATATTCTGGGAATTAAGCAGTAATTTCAAACGGGAAACAGTTAAACTGCATATTTGCGCTGAAGATGACCTCCCTATAATACAAAAGATTGTTGGTTCAAGGATAGACTACTGCAAAACTGTGGGAAGATGACACATAGAAAATGCACACTGTGAGTAAAGCAAAACTATCTCTGCAGGGAAACACAAGAAAAAATCAGATTAATTAATACTGATCGGAAAATGATGTAAAATCTCATCAGTTTTGGAAGGGACGATGTAATCTGAACTTCTTTCCAAGTAAGAAAAGGTAGTCTTMTAACAGCATTGGAAAATAGAAGTTGCTATTTTTGGTATCTTCACAGCAGGATGCTCAGAGAATACCTTGATATCAGCAATGGCAGATAAGTAAAAAAGAGAATATTCTCATTCTCTTGGGTATTATGACAGCAGTGGTAACTCAGTTGTAAACAGCAGATACTGAGTCCCTGTCTTATAAAACAGGGAGATCACACATCTTTGACCATGACAGATTCAGCTGAATGCCACCTATTTGAGAAAAAGAGACAACTGCTAGAGCTTGAAGTGATGAATGCTGAGTTTTAAATGCATTCAAATAAAAAAAGTTACCTAAAGCACCTTAAGATGATTCTCCTCTAAAAGCTGTCACTTCTCTAATTCACTTTTTGTCTTTTCCTCTTGATTTTTGAATCCATTCTAGCTGACTCCATCCCCACTGCCTCTTTCCTTCCTTGGCAGTTTCTACCTACCATTTGCTTTGAAAAGTGCCGTTTCTCTTTCTTGTATGACTCAGCCCATGCTTCTGGACTTTACCCTTGTCTCAGCCATCTTCCAATGCCTTCCCTTCCTCAACCCTGCTGCTATCAGATGTTATGTCCTGCTGATGCTGAGTGCATCTGCAGCTGCTGGCAAGGCACCTGCCACGGCCAGCTTCAGGGGCAGAGGGGAGTTGCCTCGACAGGACGTGCTACCAGCTCCCAATGTGCTTATGGCTACGCCTTGTCTCCCACCAGCTTCAGCTCTCAGCTGAACATAACTTCCCAGCTCAAACCAGAGCTAGGTGAGGTGTTTGAGAGACCACCTTGGCTAACCAACTGAAAAAGAGTCATCTGACAGCAAACAAAATTGCGAAAAGGGGAGGTTATCCTCCTCAGAGAGATGGACTGGCCTCCTCAGACAGGGAGCACAACCAAGCTAGCTAGTCTTTCCTCCTCCCATATCTTCATTGGAATGGAGGCTTGCTTTTCAGGATCAATTCCCTCTCCTCTATAAACCAAAAGCAAATCAGAATAAACTCTGAGGACGGTTCTAGAAGGGTACAATCTCAATCTCCCTGCCTAAGAAGAGAGGACCCACCAATTTCCTCCTAACACAAACATGGTGAAGAGGAAAAGAGAGCTCATAACTACTTTCTGTGGCATTTTAGCCATGGCATATTCAGCAAAGCATGCAGAAATACATGTACAATCACTTGATTATTCTCTGGTTGAAAACRTTGGTCAAGCACTGGCACAGTTTTGTAGCTGGCAATCCAATTCCTTGTACACCTTTGATATCTACCAGCAATCAACTCCCTGGGTCTGTGGAAGTTTTCAAAACACAAACAGAAGCCAGTGACCATACGAAAAGATATCTAAAGCAGCCTGCTATGTCTGATTCGTTTTTGTACTATTGCTCCATTATTCGTGACTCAGATTGTAAGTACAGCACAGTGATACATGCCCTTGTGATGAGATAGAAAATTGTACTTATCTTAGTTGTGGGTAGATTAGCTTAGGCTTTTTTGTCATTAAACTAACCACTTACAGATATGCCTCCTTTGATCTTGTTAGCCACACATAGTACAGCACACTAGTATCTATAAATACCCAGCAGACTGAGTGCAGCAGAATCACAAGTCTTATACTCCCTACAGAACACATTTATAGTCCATTTTCTTTTTCGTTTTGATGATTAAGGGAAGTACTTTGAGATACTGACTTTCTGCTTTCCATGAGGAGTTGAAGACACAGCACTAAGGGCCCACTCCTGAAACTACTGTTTACGTCAAGGTTACTAGTCATCCACAAGATATATCCTCCTATGACAGTTATGCCTACAGGGTCAGGAATAGTAGCTATTGTAAATTCACTGATTTTTATGGACTGCCTTGTGGGCATCAGGGAACAGCAAGTGGGACTAACAACCTCTGATTAAGGACAGAAAGACAGTCCAAAGACAGTTAAACTGTTACTTTTAAGTGGTCCAATTAAAAACAAAAAGATATGAGTCTGTCATCCAAAGAAAATCTGAGATACCAAAAAGGTGCCCTGACTCCACCTGTGAGAAATAAAAGAAGAAAAGTAACCCCTCTTGCATGCTTATAATCTGGGGAGGAAGGAAAAAAAAATCAAATACTGAATTTTGAAAACCTTTTAAACACTTGATTTTCACCTTATGTAATTATTATTAAATTTATTGTTTTAAAAGTGTCATTTTCAAATTAAATTCATAAATTCTTGTTTCTTGAGTGCCAAAAAATCTACGTATTATGGGTCGTATCTCTGATTTAACCTCCGCCACAACAAGATTTTGATGCTGCAGGCTGTTTTCATAAAGGATTTCAGCTTAGACAAATTGGCTTTTTCCAGTTAACAGTATTATAGATTCCTAAACAACTCTAAATCCTAGCTTTTTGTCTTTACCTACCTACACAGCACAGCTATTTGGAAGAATTTAGGGTATTAAAATATCCCYCCTTTTTTTTCTTCACCAGTAATCAAACACGCAGACTTAGGCATTTTGGCCAATGGAGAGACACATCAGTAAACATATAATTAAAAGGAGAGATTGTCCCTACCTAGGAACCGTTGCATCGACTGGAGATGCTCTCCTTGATGTTTTGTCTTTCCCAACACTAACAGACACTGAGCAACTTGCATCTCCTAGTGGCTCCAGTTAGGATTACAGTTCCTTGTTGCAACTGCTAAATAACGCCTTTGTGTTTAATGGTTTCTCTGTCTGTGGGAAATGTAGACTTGGCTCTCTCTGCAGTATGACACTTTTTTCTTTTTCTTTCTTTCTTTTCTTTTTTTTTTATTTCTTCTCCCTTCTGGAGGCCATTACCTACTTGTCTTATTTCTGTCTATTCCTACTTTTTGGCTCAACTTTTTTCATTACACTTCTGGCTTCTTTCCCATTATCCTTTACAAGAAATAGCACTATCTTTCTTCAGATTTCTGATCTTCTACACACTAACTCAAGTCTATCTTCTCTCTGCTGTTCTGCTTTAAAAGTTGCTTTCTTTTAGAGAGCAGGCAAGGAAGAAAAATAGCTGTATTACTATTTTGCAAACTTTTTAAATAATAGTAAAAATAATGATAATAAAGAGAAAAAGAAAATTTAGATTCATTGCAGCTGTCCAAAACATGTAGCTCTGAACAGAATTTGCTTTGGAGAGGGTGGAAAAGAAGAAGTACAGGCAAAAAATACTCACAAAGCTTTCCAGTAGTGAAAGGTAGGGAACGTGAGTATTTTAAGACTCTTGTCTAGGAACTGCAAAACCACCACAAACCTCTTAATGATCTCTGCAAGTCTGCATGAGGTAGAAGGAGAAATTGTGAGAGCTCTCCCCATCCCAGATCTGCTTGAACGTTAGCAGGCTCCACGATTTTGAATGTTCCCCTGAACCATGAAATGGTGCTGCTGCACTTTATTTGGAGGACTTTGCCTTCAGCCCCTTGGAAAATATGGAGCGTTGTAAATGCTGCAAAATGCTCATAATGTATATGACAACAATAGCACAGGAAGAATTAGTTCCTGAGATAACTGGTGTTAGTATGTGCCAAGAAGTGTTCGTCCTACTGAAGGAGGATTATATGCAAACAGACCATATGAGTATAACATTAGTTTTGAAAACAAATGTTCTGATAATCTCCCACACGAACTGTCAGATTAAAGTCAAAAATCAGTAAAATTCACACACAGGAATCTGAAAGTTGTTCCAAAAGTATGTAAAACAGAGCTAAGGAAGGAGGCTTTTCTGCTAAAGGCATTTGTGATTCTTTCTTCCATTAAAAATGCATGCTTTGTATTTGACTTATCTGTGCTATCTCAACCAAGCCGGAGATAACTGCTTTCCATATGGTCTTAAAGCAAAAAGAACCAGAAATACTTTCTTATTCCTTTCATCCTGAAACAATAAGAGCATGGCGGGGGTGGAGGAACAGGACACTGAAATGTAATTATATAACTTCATACGTATAATCTGCTTAATGTGCACTCTGTTCACACAGTCTCAGTGAGGGCTATACAATCTTAACGATGGGTACTCAGATAATACAGGGATAGAAATTTGAGTATTTGAAGTATGGCTCTTTCAATATCACATAAAGTGGAGGTTTATAAGGACACCTTCAGTGATTTCAGGTTCAGGGAGTAGCCTGTGGCCCACCAAAGTCTGTTAGTTGCTGGAAATCTCATATCCTGAAAGCCAAAGGTATGCTAGAAGAGGTTATGTCCCAAATTCTTTTCCTCATCCAGCAATGTCAAAGATTTGGCACTGATTTTATCATCATAGCAGCTGACAAAATCTGATCCTCCAACAGAAGAAGAATAACACATAGACTTTATAGAAAATGTTCCTAACCCTGCAATTCTTAATCTCTCTGAAACCTAGAAGTAAAATTGCATTATAGTGGACTATATAGCGTGAACAATAATGACTTCTTGCATCCTTAAACCTTAYAACACTTCAGAGGGTTTAGGAACATTGACTTATGTGACGTTTCTTTCACAAACAGATTAAAAATTATATTTCTTTGTTCTGTTAAGAAAGAGCTAAATAATTTCTATTGACCAAAGCAGGTAGGTTGTTATCACACCAAAGCATACAGGAAGAAAGAGCACATGTGGTCCACCTAACCCTGTGAAGAGATGAGTCATCTTGAAATTAGATCCTTTGGCTCTGCTGAGCATAGAAAGGAGCTTGAGCTGGACTTCTCTAGCAAGACCAGAGTCCAGAAGACAAATGTGCTATGACTGTACTATACACAGGTCAGGTTTTAGAAGCAAGTTTACTCATAAAGCAAACATTTAAGAATAGGCAAACCACCAAATTTAGACTGCCTTCATAAATCTAGAAGCTACTTAGTGAAAAACTAAGATTATTTTCTTATAATTCATAGCAGCAAAACACACTAACATGGTTTGCCAGTTATAAAGCCATCAGACATAGTTATTTGGCTTAAATGCCTCATGAAAAATCTCTCTAGAAAAGTCTCTCAAAATAGAAGTGCACCTGAGTAGCGAACAGTTTACTTCAACTCAAATTTTAAAGAGTGAGAGACAGTTAGGAGCAGGTCCTTTTTCTAACATTATTCCATACAATCTCATGATGTTCCCACAGGAGAGCTTCTTGCCCCACAGTACTGTGGATGGTAAATGACTTGCATGTGTTCAAAGGAACTGGACAAATCCATAGCAGAAAAACTCATTTAAAGTTATTCAATACAAAGTCATCACAATTAGCTCTGGAGATGTAAGCCACAAATTCATGGAAACTGGAAGAGTATTCTGGGCAAGCACTGCTGCATAGTTGCCCTGCCCTTATATTTTTCCTATGGCATCTACCATTGGCCACAATATGAGGCTAGACGTGCTTTTAATTTTTTTTGGTAAATCTGTTTTTTCATTTAAAACAAATGTACAGTAAGGCACTTGGGACTACAAAAAACTTCTGTAACACATGCAAACTTAATATCTAATCTACTAGAATGCACCACTCCRTATGTTCTCTTCTCAACACTCAAGACCAAATCTTCAGTAAATATAAACTGTTCAAGTGCAACTGAGATGGATTTGGGATATGATTCACTTGCAAGGAAGCACATATATGTTTGCCTTTCAAAATGGGAGGGCATGTGCCTTTCAGTTCAGCAATGGAGAACTGAGACGTTGTGGAACAGAACAGGGAATGGATGACTGTCATTCACCTTGACTCTGGCCAAGGCCTTTGACGTAGTCTCTGTAAGAACAGATTTACCAAGTGAAATTAGAATTGGTGAGATATGGACTGGATAAATGGATGACAAAGGGGGTAGGAAGGCATCTGGGCTGTTGGGCTCCAAGGGTCGTGATCAGCAATACAAAGTCCAGCTGGTAGCTGGCTACTAGTGGCATCCCAAARGGTTCAATACTGGGGCCAATACTGTTTTATGTCTTTGTTAGTGACCCAGATGATGGGATCAAGTGCACTCTCAGCAATTAAGTAGAAGACACCAACCTTGGTGGAGCAGTGGACTGGGGCAGGACTGCCTTTCAGGTGGACCTGAAGGGGCTGGAGAAACAATCTGACAGCACCCTTCTGGTTTTTAGCACAAACACTGCATCCTGCCCTTGAGCTGGGATGACCCCACGCAGCAGCTGGAAAACAGTTTTGCAGAAACAGACCTGGAGTCCTAGTGACCAGCAAATTGCACACAAGACAGCTGTGTGCCCTTGGAGTGAAGGCGACCAACCACATGCAGGGCTGCATTAGCATGAGTGTTGCCAGCCCGTCGAGGGAAGTGCTCCTTTCCCTCTATCTGGCATGGGTGAGACCACCCCTGTAACACTAGTCCAGTTTGGGGCTCCCCAGTACAAGGGAGATCAGCTGTACTGAAGCAAGCCACYGAGCTACTTAGGGGCTGGAGTCTAGGGCATGGGAGGAGAGGCTGCAAGAGCAGGCTCCTTCAGCTGGGAAGAGGAAAGGCTGAGAGGAGCCCCTTTTGCTGCCTGCAACTGCCTCCTGGACAAGCATAGAGAAGACAGAGCCAGACTGTTTCCAGAGATGTGAGACAAGTACAAACTGGAATGTGGGAAATTCTGACTCAACGTAAGGAAAAAATTCCCTCTATGAGTGAGGCTGGATACTGGAGCAGGTGCCAAGAAAGGCTGAGGAAACTCATTGTTGGGAGATGGTTGAAACTTGACCAGAGGAGGCCCTGAGCAGCCTGGTCTATCTGGACCTGCTTTGAGCAAGTGTTTGACTAGATGACCTCCATTCTGCAATTCCATGAATATCAGGGCTGAAACCTTTCTGGGGTTCTTCTCTTCATTGCTCAGACATTACTTTGGTTAGAAAAGTGTCCATATAGTCAGAATGATCAAATACAATGTGAGGATATGGTTACTGAGAAAGCCTGTACCAAGCCATAAAAATCCCATATGCTTTACTCTTGGATGGCTAGAAAGCCAACAGATCACTCTTTCTTACTTAAATTYGTTTCCTGAGCCTGTCTGCAGTCCCATCAAACAGCTTCACAGGAAACCTATGTTACAACAGAAAAATATACACATCATATCAAACTAAACAGCGTCAGGGTGAATCCCAGAGTAGAAGCTTATAAAATCCCAGGCATATGGCTTAAAAGATCCTGCCTCTCATTTACCACAGGCTTTACATTGAGGCTCTCACAAGGCTTTGCTCAAGGCAAAGGAGAAATAAAACTGAGCTGCAGCTCATCCAGATGCAGTGTGTTATGTCTGAAACTTGTAGTTATATCATTATCATTTAATTAAAAAGTTAGACTTTTTTTTTTTAACAAAAAAAGGAAAAAGACATTCARGTAAAACATTCTAGTTCAGCAAATTCATTTCTCTAAGCATTCCATCTTTTCCAGCCACTAAATTATACAAGCAGATTGGACAAGGGGAAAAACTTGACAGCATTTTATCTGAGAGTAGAGGCCACATTTTTTCATACGATCACTGGCTGTAAAAGGATACTGACTGTACAGTCTCAAGTATATGGCTGCTCTAAACATACCATTCCAATTCTGCCTTCTAAATAACTTTTCCTGGACTTTCTGCTGCAACAGCTCAATTAAGAAAATATACAATAAAATCTATGCCTCCGATTACAGTAGCTAATGCAGAAATGTTAAAAACATCTTGCAAAACAGGAAAGGAGCATCCGATCTTTAGCTGGAAACTCATTATTAAATAATTAAGTTATAAACCTGGCATAACAGTTTTACAGTGGATTTTATGAAGCCCTGAAGGCCAAATTGTTGTTTAATTTCTTTAAAATGGGGGGAAGGCTTCCAAAGGGGTAAAACATTGAAACATCTTTTTCTATCTAACATGGAACATTAATTAAACAAGCTCTTCTGGGAACAGCGAAACAAAAGCAGCGTAGATTTGTACCAGCTTTGTCTTTGTCTCCTAAATCTCCTCGCTGTGGTACCTTGGCTCACCCTGTATCCTCAGCAGGCAAAAGAAAACAAATGCCTGATTATTTGCCAGCCAGCTGCTGCCTTAAACAATGAATAAAAGCTGAATTGTGCTGGACTGGAGCAGTCGTTCTGGGTGTATCCCTGTTACCCAGCTGCCAATTTTCGTGAACCTTTTAGGAATTAGGTATCTGAAATTCCTATACCTTCAAATTTGGTTGAAATGCACCAATTGATTAAAAAGTTGTGGGGTGACAGAAGAAGGGGATCAGAGACTGATAGATGGGACCACCTAACAGCCTGTTACATGTGTATATGTCTGACTTGTGTGTGATCTGCATATAACTTAAGTTGAAGACATACCTCCCAGCTGATAACTGGGCTGACCTTGGCCAAATAATATTTTTTCTTATAGAAAGGTACTCTAAATAACTTATAAACAGAAAAGCACTCTTCACAGCTTTAACCTGTTAGATCATGATGCTCAAAGGGTATAAAAAAGACATCAGACATCAGCATCTATACACACATTCTTGATATTAAAACTATTATAAAAAACTGAAGAAAACCATTACACTTTTAAATACACTTAATATTACAAGGTCTACAAATTGTCAAGAAAGGTGAGCAGGGTACGATGGGAAAGACTAACTGTATCCTGCAAGGCTGTGATTGAGCTTATTCTGCTCCAGCTCGCTGTACTTGATGTTCCACGTACCAAGTAGAAGAGACACTTGGAAAATCTATAGATCAACATCAACAGGAAAAACAAGTTCTCCTGGGTACTACTGAGCAAAGTTGCTCTCAGGGGAGCTCAGAAACTGTCCACATGCAGTACTTAAGAACTTAAACACTGATACAGTTTTACTGGGGAGCACAATGCACGAGTACCTTATTTGTTAATTGAAAAAAACCACAATAAAGTGACAACTCCGTCCCAGTCAGATTTCATTTTAACAGACTTGAGGTTTGCTGGCCAACTTAGCCAGCAGTAAGTGTGTAATTAGCACACTTACCAAGTTACGTGATACTACTTAATCTCATTGCARCATATTTAATCATCTAATAACTGTCTGGAAAGAAAACACCATACACCACATGTGGAATATCATTTTATAGGAACAGTACTTGAAATTGTTTTAAAAAGAGAACTATGTAATACCAAAAAAGACTAGCTAAATTTTAGGGGAAAATTAGCATAACAAGAATACTTTATATAACAAAAGTACTGGCTCTGGAAATTCTTAGGCTACTGGGCATCATGTAAGGAATTAAATGTTGAATGTACAAAGGATGTACACATGATATCATCCACTTTCAGCAARTGAAAAAGGAAAAGCAGTGAATCAAATATAATTAATTTTCATAATAGACAACAGAAAKGTCATTTCTAGAGATTGAAACTATCTGGAATAGTTCTGTGCACAGTTTGGATCATCAGTTTTAACCTCCTGCTAAAGTCATACATGTAATAACACATTTTTCATTACTCTCTGAATTCATTGAAGTCAATGGCATGGATAGAGAGCACTAATGCTTTCTTTTTTTTAACAGGTTTTTGTACCAGCATGGGCCACATGTTCCTTCAGTTGAAAGCTGACTTTGACTGTTGGGGTGGAATTGACAATTCAACCTGAACCTTCTTTCAGTCAAGGGCAAACACAGCTATTGGAATTGCGTACGACAATTTCTTTTGCAGTACTTGATAAGGAAGCGATAATTTGGCTCAAGGGAGAAATAACAGGGCATGGTCTTCTGGATGGGTCTCATGGCTGAAAAACTTGTATGAACACTGAGGAAGAATGAGAGACAGCAATGCCAGTAATAGTCATTGGATGCCTTCAGGTTCATCTGGGATATTAAGCAGTAAAACTAGGATGAGAAATCAAAACAAGACAGACGTGTCTTTGGAAAAGGGGGATTGATTGATACCAGACTAAGCCATGCAAGGTGCTCAGAACAAATGCCGAAATACTTCATCTKGTGAGAGGAAGCATCATACTGTTTCTGTGTTGTGTATTCCTTAAGCTTTAATATCTGTGGAGCCAGGCAAACACTTACAGCTTTAAAAAAATAAATAAATAAATCACGATCAGGGTTATGTAAATAAAACTTCCAAAACATTCCAAAATTGGAAATAATAACAGAAATTCAGGCTTCAATGATGAGAAACTATTCAACATGTATTAGAATGACTGTATACAATTTTCAGAAGGACAAAATTTACTAGGAAAAGCATTCGAAGTTGTTTGTTGGCCWTTCACATTTTTTTTGCCAGCTATTCAGTCACCTCTGAATTGCCTCCATCACCTCAGCATTATCAGAGCTTTGAGATGTGCTATCCATAGATCAAACGATACAGCCATAAGAAAGCCGTGCAGTTAAGAATGAACTCTTACCTTATTCATGTCAAATGTGTGAAATACTTGTTCAACGTAATTGTTAGCTTCTGGAGTAAGTCCATGCAGATCCAGGACATGCTTAAATTCATGCAGACAAAGCTGTCCAGATGGGCACTCCTTCATGAATTTAGTGTACCAGTGATGAATTTCCATGGCATTAATATCATCCGCTGATCCAGCGGCACCCATAGTGTCAAACATTCCCAAATCCCTTTTTCAGTATTTATTCATCCAAATGCTCATTCTCCTTTGCTCTAGTTGCTGCCCAACAACAATCATTTGAACACCAACTCTGCTTCTGAGAGCTACGTTAAACCTCTTACAGATCACTACAGATATAGACTAAGTAAATATAGCATCCTGGCAAGATTACCAGTACCCAGTTTTAGAGCAGCAAGGTTTTATCTGTTGATTATGGTCTTTACACCCAGCCTGTTCTCAGAGCCTCAGCACAGCGTGAGGACAAATGATGCCGCTGCAGATGGTGGCCCAATTTGCACCAGCGTCTACAGTGCTGAAGTTATGTAAATTGTCTGCCTATTGGATAAGCAACATAGACTTTGAGGATAGCTGCTAAACCTTTTTGTAATTCACAAGGATCTAACTAAACCTCCAGCCCAAATGTCCTTTCACCATTGCAGGGGCTACATGTATAATGGTAATGCACATATATATTACAGTAGCTTGCACAGCATATTGGCACTCTTAAGGGTAGACTGAGTTGCAATGGCTTTCCCTTCCCACCATGTCTTTCCYGGAACAAAACCCACAAAGATAGGCTGCTACCATTTTCAAGTGAAGTCTCTCAGAACATGTCCTCTGTCCTCCTTTTAATACATGAATACATTTTGGACAGCTGCCTTGCAGCACAAACGTGTGCTCTCTGACTTCTCATTTTTATTACTTCTTTATATACCATGGTTCAGATCTTTGCTTGCAGACATTATGGACCAAACCTGCAGCATGATTTGACTTAGACAGCCTGAGAGAACTTAAAGCAGATATCCACTAAACCCAAAACATACTCTGCTGTCCTTAGACAGCAGTCGTACAAGTGTTTGAGTCTGGCATAAGCTAATAGTGTCCTAAAGCTGTTCCCCCACTGCCACTGCTTGTTCAGTCCCATGCCTTCCCTTAGGCCAGCAGGAGTGTTTGCATGGTTGTACTTGGGAACAATTGTTAAGAACTAGCCCAGGTAAAAGCTTGCAATAAATAAAATACTAAAAAATGGTTAGCTTTAAACAAAAATATTTAAATTTTGCATTGACTGGTCTCACAAAACTTTGAGACGTACAGACAGCGGGCATGGAAAAGAGTGGCAAGCAGCTGAGTGAGTGCAAGACTGCTTCTTTTGGTGGCTGAGACTGTGGAAACTTATAATGTAATACTATAACATCTATACTTTATAGCAGTATATAGCTGTTTACAATCTTACTGTATTTTTAAGTCCTATTGTATGAACTATGGCACACACAAGCTGCTGGAATGTAAAAATATGGTTGTTATGATTAAGAACGACCTACCACAAAGATGTAGTTTCACCTCTGAGATCGTAGTGGGGCCTCCAAAGAGAAAAGGTGAGCACAAACCAGCTAGTATTTCTACTTTGCTCCATAGGTTCAGCTGCCCACGGAGCCCCCATGTAGAACTGCTCGGGCTGCATGAGCCGGATGTCCTTCTGGATGAGGCTCTGGCATAGTTAATCGCAGAAGTGGTATCGACAGCCAAGAGACACAAATCTCCCACAATTTGGAGCTCGAAACTATAAACAAGCCTTATAATCCTGTGATCGCATCTGATTTTCAAGTGACAGGGCAGTAGAGCGGCTGCACTTCTGCCAGGYGGGCACAGCGAGGGCAGCGTGGCAGGACCTGGGCTGAGCTACCCCAGTGGGCTTTGGCACGTGTGGAGGGTGAGGGTAGCCAGTGTGCCACAGTGTGCAGGCTCACGCAGTCACCTGGGGTTTAATTCTTAAGACAGCTGAAGGGCTTTGACACTCAAATCATGTAAGATCTGAATTGCAAAATACTTCTCGGAAGTGCGTGCAAGCCCCCACTGTGGAGGGCAGCAGGGCTGCAGCAAACTAGGCTGCCCCCAGAGAGGACTTTCTGCGTGTACTAATGGCACAAACCAGCCTGCAGCCGCTCAGGACAGTGCTGCTGTGGGGGAAAACATGTCTGGGTGTCTGGAGGACTCGGGTAGCAACACACATGGTAGCTGTTATTAATAAGGGATTTTTCTAAGCTGCAGTCTTTCCTTGCAGCCCTTCCAAGAGTCTCTACAGAGCAACAGTAGCTGTCTGCTAACGTGCTACCTGATACGGGATCACCGTCTTCAGTACTGAGAAGCAGCAGGGTTTACCTGGGTAAAATACTGAATAAAACCGGAGTACATCCCTAAATGTGTGAACTGCCATTTGGAAATGCTCTGCTTGAAAATACCAATGACGGGCAAAGATTTGCCGATTCTCTAGAAAGCAACTGTATTAATAATACAAATGCAATAAGTAATAAGCAAGCAACAAGTATTTATAATAAGCAAGAAGAGCATACAAAGGAGAAGTAACTTGCAGAAGCAATCTTCAATCTTTTATCTTTGTTGATCAAATCAGAATTTTCAATAGCTATTATTTTGAAATAGCAATGCAGAATTTTTCAAGTATATACCTGCCAAATTTATGCTTCAGGGAAACAGAGTAAGTGTTTTACAACTCATGTGATTTAGCCTTTTATTTTTCCAGAAATAACAAGAGCATTCAAAAGAAAAAAAACAAAGGCTTCAAATTCCAGAAGCCAAGAGCATTTTTTTTTAAATACAAGAACTGAATATAAGAGWTCACAGTAATTTTTGAATATTGTTATTTTCAAATGTGTTTCCGAACACTGTAACAGCATAAATATGAATATCGAAGACTAAGCCRTCTCAGTCCTTGAAAACGTACTTCCTTCATATAACATGGAAGGATCTCCTACCTCTGTTGTGTTTGTCCTTACAGAATACAAGATTAACATGGCAAAGAAATCTGCATTTTGTTTAAGTAACTCTCCAAGATAATCACCAATCTGTTCCAAATCATCTATATGAGGAATCTGAAAAAAATTAAATTTTACAGCGTAACATTTGACAGAATAAACAAACAAGACATGCTTATTGGCAAAAAGTCAGAATTGGAAAAGAAGTAAGACAGAAGACTCATATGATTAGAAGAAGCAGTGCAACAATCCAGAATAAAATGGGTGCGTGGAAATAGAATTAAGCACAGGTAGGAGAGGAAATTACTTCCAAAGGAGTTCTCACAGACCATGTTTCTATTAGGAGTGCTGTATAGGTGAATTATAATGGTGAAGTATATGCAGATTAGAATGGTTATGCTGGAAAAAAAAATTTTTTAAAAAAAAAAACAGTTTAATACTACCACTCTGAGGAAAACTGACTTCTCTAGTTAAAGCATAATTTTCTTAGAATTTTATCTGCACACTCAGGTGAGTCAGGGATTGGATTTCTTCACACACATGACCCTACAAGCAAAGTCCTGAAAACAGAAATGGAGTGAGGGAGAATGCAGAATAAAGCAGAGGTGGTGATGAAATTGCATGCTGGGTAATAAAAGCAGTGTAATAAAAAGGAAGAAAAAATGCTAGAAGAGGAAAAGAAACATGGACGAGAAAAGCCGGCAGGAATTTGAGAAGGCAAGACCTTACAAGAAAGGATGAAAAAAAAAAAAGAATTTGTTTTCATGCATCAGGGTGGAAAAGAGATTTTAATCCCAGAGAGTTCCTCCTGCCCAGCATCAACAGCTGTAYGTAGAAACCCATTGCCTGAATAGTGGCTGTGAACCACATGCTTAGTTTCCTCTGAACATRGTGAGAAAAGGGCCAGGTCACCTGGAGTCTCTCAGCATGGTACCAGATGACACCTGCACTTAGACCAGCATGGTGCATTGGAAGTGACTCAAGATTACTAGCARAGGTTATAAAACAAAGGTCCTTGAGGCTCTCAAGAATCGTGTCTGGAGACTTTGAGTCCTCTTTTTGCAGTGCTATGAAATACATGAGAAAAACGTAATGAAGGATTTCTAACCTAAAAATTACAGGCAGTGAGGTCCATGATATCAAGGCAAGAGACATCAACAGCTTTTTTTATGGACAAGCTTCAAGGCACTAAGCTTTTCCCCCACAGCARAATTCTCACCGAGACTCTTAAGTGTTATATATTAGCACCATCAGTCTCCGCAATGCATGGGAATAACACGTGGACTTTAAGGCCGTAGAGAGCCTGCGCCACTTTGAATTTTTATCTGATCCCTTGGCTAGAGTGACAGGCAACAATCTTAACTGTGGCCRTAAAAATAGCAGATCACCGATCCAAAAAGTCTCGTTTTCCTTTGAARAGGAAAGACAGCCTTAGGAGAGGCTCCCAGGGACTCTTTGAAATAGTCCTGGGAAACGATTTGTGACAGAACAGCTTGGAAGTTTTAAAGAACAAACTCTCGCATCCTTACAACGTGGAGCTAATTGCCACAAGGCGGCATGGAGGCCACAAGTATATATGGGTTCAAAAGGCAGTTAGACAATTTCACAGAGGAAAAGCCCACTAAACCCCTGTACTGAACTTGTTATCTGCTTGAGAAGACACCGGTTGCTCGAAGCAGGGCGGGTGACCAGAGTACCCTTTCCCCAGGCATATCCTACGAGCTGTAGGCGGCCTGGTACAGGATGCTGGACCAGAAGAGCTTTTGCTCYGACTAGTGAAGTATAGCTATTCTTATATTCCAGGCGTGATGCAAAGAATATTTAATTGGCTTATCTCTATTCACCTGCTGCTCAGACTGAGGGAAACAAAGAGCAATGATTTTGGAGAAACGACGTTATTTCTGAAGATGGTCCTGTCTTAGATTGATGTCTASAGACAAAGCAAGGCAAAGCCAGTTTATTTTGAATTTGCACATTTATTAGAAATGCCTTGAAATCTTTTTCTTTTCTTAAGGTTTTACTTGCATCTTCCCATTATTTTTTTCACAGAGGCTTAGTGCTTCTTTGCTGCGATGCTTTCTGCTGTAATTTGCCTATAAACTTTTTAGCGTAATCRTATGTGAAAATATGCAACTCTGAATAGACAGGAATAAACCTGTAAATTAGTGACTTATTATTGTCTTATGCACTACCTCTGCTCTCAAAAGGGGGAAAGTTATATATATGCAGAAATCTGCCTGCTACCAGAACTAGGATGCTTACAGGGACAAAAATCAGGTGCCACTGATGTCACCTATTAAAAAGACAAAAATCGTAAGAGTTGTGATAACCATTTGATCGTCTCCTTGGTGTAGGCTATTAACCTGTAATTCCACTTACAYTAATTAGTTTTTTTTAGTTCTTATTAGTTAATTTGCAGTGGTTCTTATAAACTTTATTACATGCCTCTGGAAATTAGTTCTGTAAGCTCCTTCTGAATCATTGGTAAGGCTACATAGGTAATATCCTAGTTCTACTAAAGCCGTTTATAAAAAGTATTAAGGTGCCATCAATGTTTTCCTGCAACTGGCTTATGCAAYACTTTATCTTAAAATACAAAAATCAGCTCAAACCATCTCCTTTACCCTACAATAATGGGGAAAAGGAAATAAGAAAAGTAATAAAAGCTTCAGAAGGATATTAAACATCATGAAATAGTTTCATTAAAGCCTTTTGCTTAATTTTATAACCAATGTCTATAAAATGATTACATAACCTATAGTTGAAGACCACCCACAGCATACTCAGCATCACCAGGCTCAAAAAGCCACCTTGCATTTGATAAACAGGCTGTAATTCAATTTGACAGCAGTAGTCACATCTGATCTGTCAGTCCTAGCTGGGACAGAGTCTGGATTCGGGGATTATCCAAGCGGAGTGATTAGCGCTCAGGGCCTGGTTCACCCCAGCACCTCCCACATCCCCACCGAGCTGCTGGGTGCAGAGGGAGCAGGCTCAGCTCAAACACCCCAAGGCCCCATCTCCCTGGCTCCCATGATCCATCTGCATGTCTACATGGGTGCCCACCAAAACGGGCCGTGTTTTTCTTCTTCACTATCCATCATTGAACTGGGGTGTCATTTAACTCATGAAAGTGCTTCAGGAATTCTGCCGCCTTTTCCCCAGGCTGCTAAGTTCTGCTTGGACAGTTAAGATGGCAACTCCTTTGCTGCAGGTCCACTTTGTAGGTGCGGCAAGTGAGGGCCTAAATTTTTCCTTGCCAAAATACTCTTTTGTAACCTAAAGAGACTGGTTTGTTTTCTTATGCCTAAAGGTAACACTGCACCTCCCCCCCATTAAAATACATTTATGCCAAAAACTACTATACATACACATTTATACTTGGACAATACAGTCAACAGTAACAGAGTTGGAAAGAATTCAGGTGATTTCAGGAACTTCCTTTATAGCCTGCCTTAAAAGTTTTATCTGAACCTGTGCAGAGGCCAGCCAAATGCCAGCCTTTTACAATAGTGAGGTCAGAGCAAAAATGCTGGGAAGTGTTTTTTTTTTTTTTTTTTTCCCTTCTCATTTTTATCAGAGAAGGACCCCAAAGAGTTGACAGTAAGATTCACTAAAAGGGTAGGAAAAAGAGAGCAAAGAAGAAACTGATGAGATTTTTATCTCACTATCGGCTTTCTGCATTACAGCCTGAGAGGTAATATATAAAAGTAAAACCAGCATGGAATTTAATGTAAAATAAAGATGTAGGGAAAATGTTCCACCCTTTATACTTTGTATTCCTCAAGAGAGATTTCATCACTACTCTGTTATGCAGCATTAACTATGCTGCAAAGTTATCTCAACGCCGCAGCAATCTCAAAGATAGTCCCTGATTGCTATAACTCTTAACAAATTTCAAGATATTAAAACATATCAGCAGGCACAACATTTATTCTAGTGCTGTTTGACTGGATATTGATAGCAAGAAATTCTGTGTTTCAATCTAAAAAATTGGAAGAAAATACTTTTTAGATAACCTACTCTACACTAAAAAGTTACACTTGATGTGAGTGGAAAGGCACAAGTTCAGTGCTTTTTAAAAAAGAACATATGGCCTAAAAGTTGCTTAATCAGCACATGCAATTAAAATGAAGGCACAGGAAATCTGGTAGAGTTTAGAAAGTAAAGATTAGTGTTTCCAGACAATTGCTGATGTATTACAGATGCCTTTTTTTTTTTTTTTTTTTTTTTTTAAGCCATTTTCATCACCATGCAACAGATCAGCACATCAGCATTCACTGTTGAGGAGTAAACCACTTGAACGCTAAGCTCAAATCTCTGATAAATTTGATTCAATCTTGCAGTAAGTATTTGAAAAGAAATGGGGGGGGGAAGAAAGTGATTTTCATTCCAAAACTGTCTGAAGGCTTAATTCATAAAAAGAAAAGTGTTCTCTAGCTTAAGAAGTGGAAGTTACCTATGCAGCTTGTGACACCAGGTAGGTTCCTCAGCCACTGTCCTCAGGTGCAAATAGAAGCTTCAGCTGGTCAGCTAGTTTCATTACTTTGCATTTTAAGGAAGGCTCTGATCTATCCCAAACTTTTGTCTTCTTAAACACCAATATCCACTGAAGTGGAAAAAGACCCAGGAAGATATGGGCTGAAGGGAAAAACTTGCCATTCTACAAGTCGCGTGTTCAACATGTATTTACAGTGGCAACAGTGAGCATGAACATTTTATCAAATTCTTTCCCTTGGCAGATATGGGGGGGGATGGGGAGAGAGGGAATTACTGCGGGTTAATTTACTTGCAAGACCAAGTCTCATCCTTTAAAAAGGAATCACAGTGAAATTTGTGAACTATTTTTGACAGCAAGAGCTGCCTGCACGAGCCTGGAAAGCTGAGCTGGAATGGACTCCATTTGCTTCTCTCACAGTTCGTGAAGATCACCGCACTGATCTCATTTGCTGAGGACATGAGATAAACTTTCTGGCGTATTGCCTGCAAAGCCGAACGGGTACTCCGAGATCAACCACTCCTGTTTTGCACTGGGCACTAGTAAGTCTAAGACCAAATCTTCCAGCCTCTCTTCAAAGAAACTGAACTATTTACACAAACAAAAAACTCTTGCATTAAGTGACCTAAATTCTTCCTGTATTAGTGCTTTTGATGGTCATGAGTACCACAATGTTTTAAGAGAATAACTGAAAGCTGAACTTGAGTTTTCTGAATTAGGCTTAACCTTTTTGTTCACTGTGCATAATTTGAGAAGGCTCTCTGGAGGATTAAATGTACTTCAGTTAATAAATTCAAGAATATAAATCAAAGAATTCTCTTTTCCTTAGAAAGTAGCATACACAATGAATAATTACTTCTATCTTACGGTATATCAGCTTAGAATATAAATGAATTTTATATAATAGCTTTTACTTGGCTACAGCACAATTCTGACTTCTTTAATTGTTCAGAAGAACTCTGGCTATTTTTATAAATAAAGAAAAAGAATTAGTATTTATATTCAGGAGATTGGTATTATGCAAGAGTATAAAAGGAACCAAGAGAAATTTGTAAAGGAATAAACTGAAGCTGAACAAAAGCAAATAGAGAAAGGAGAGAGAAAAAAAGAGGCATCATCCAACACTGTTTTGGTTCAGGAGGGTATGGAGGCCCTGGAGGAGCAAATCAAATGTTTACTATCAGCTGGAGCAAAATGGCATTTTCACAGCTGAGTCATCCTCCTATCCCTTGTAGGTGACATAGGGGTATTTAAAAGTACTAATTCTCAAGTACTGGGGAGTAAACGTCAGGAAAACTGAGAAACCTGCCTTCTGATACTAACAGAAATCCCAAATCTTTTGATCTAAATGAAGCTCAGCAGAACAGCCGTGACAGGCTGCTGAATTGCGTGGGCCAATTCTGGGAAAATGTGGCAATGCTGAAGGCTGAGTTATGCTGTGGCAAACCTTAGAGAAGGCCGTGGGAGAGGACACATCCTATAGCCCGCCACTGGCACCCTTCACTAACGCCAAACCCCAGCAGYTGTGCACACAGAGTAAACATTCCTCATGCTGGAAGATGGGGAAAAATATAAAAAGATCCCCCAAAACATAACGATACATTTTTTGGGTCCTTGATGGGGRAGTAATTCACACTTTGCCTGAAAATGTCTGATCATTGACTTTCACCTTACAGCTGCCTGCAAGCTGTTCCCTTTAAAAGTGAATTAGCTATATTTAGAAGCAAGAGGAAAGCAGCTTACTAATAGGGCTGGATGGAGCTACAGCTTCCCCRAATGGTGCTAGTTCTGCCTTCTGAGTTCACTATAGGTCTGCMGAGCTCTAAAAACAGGTGGGCAATAATTTATCTGCAGAAAGAACGCAGCATCTCTGCTCACGGCCGGAAATAATCAAGTTTAACACCAGCACCTACCAAGAGCTACTCCTGCAGCTTCCATTTACTTCAAGAACAATTTTAATGCCAGTGAAGACAAAACCAGACATTGCACCAACTTAAAAACAGGAAAGGCAWATCATTTCCCTTACAAAACTTCCTGGAAAAAAAGTTACATCAATGTGTGTATTGGTACCAATTATCTAATGTCTCCACGTGTTACGTCAGGTGCAATATCACTGTGGTTTCCCAAGATACCTGTATCTATAAATCCGAACTACTTGAGGGAGCAGGATATTCCTCCCGTTTAGGGTTAGGAAATATCAGTTGTTAATTACTACAGCATGGACTTTGTGTAACGGAAGATACTCCAATTACAAATGAATACAGTCAGATGACTACTAGTTGACCTACCTCAAACACAGACGCGAGATCCTCCATGGACAGGCCGGTAAGCAATTCTCTTGACTGCACACAGGCTTGCAGGAAATATAGCAAAACTTGTAAAATAGCAAGGCCAGGAAAGTCATGTCCTGATAACTTGGGGCACCTTTTGCAAGGACCATGGCTTGTGGCAAAGCTCCCCCTTGGTACAGTRGAGTGCAACAAAGTGTATGCAACAAATAAAACTATGCTTTCAAACGCCGCAGGATTTTAACTTCTTGGAGCTCAGTAAGAAAAAGTGTGGCTTTAATCTTTCTCCGTAAGTCCTTACAAGATTTCAGTACACACCATTGCATTAGAGGAGCTAGCAGAAAATTTACTTAGTGGGCAGTTTTCAATTTAGTACAGCTTTAGTAGCAGAAATGTCTCAATTTTATGAAAATTGATTCCGTTTTTCAACCAGCTGTGTAAGATGATACTAAACCATCTGGCAGCTGTGCTGTATAATTTTCTGGGTCTAAAATTAAAGAACTGGACTGGAGGCCAACTATTTGTGCTTATCTGTTGCCATTACGAAAGCTGAATTTGGTTTTCAAAAGTCTTCTGAACAGCACCAGCAGAAGGACAGAAAGCTATTTTAATTTTATTTTTACACCAATGACAAAAAACCACAAGTGTTTTAACAGAAATACTTCCTTGCCTTTCAGATAAGAAGCTAGAACACAGCAGAAAGAGAAGAGGGCTTGCTCAGAGCTGCAGCAAAACCTTGCTCGGTCCACAAACAGCACGCAGCAACTCRGCACCTGTTTTTGTCAGGTGGCATCGCAGGGATGAAGTTCCCTGCTGCTCGGTTCACTTGGCCCTTGGAAATGGCAGCRAAGAGCTGCCTTCCCCGGGAGCACGTGACAGTTTCCGCAGAGCGAGGCATGGATCTCCAATCACAGAATCAGTAAGGCTGAAAATGACCTCTAGAGGTCATCTAGTCCAACCTCCCATAGATTTCCTGGTGTTGGTTCCACTGGGGCTTGAACCCAAGACCTTCAGCGTGTRAAGCAGATGTGATAACCACTACACTATCCCTCTACCCTGGGTATGTGGTGGCTGCGAGTTTGGTGCCCAGGGTGCAAGTTGCAACAGAGAAGGGGCTTGGAGAAGGTTCTTTTTAGAAACAATATTCATATTGCCAAGCATTAATAACCCTGCTTGAATTATTGAGTATCTTAAGATGAATGTGAGCTAATCACAGCTTCGAAGGTCTACTCGCTGCCTCGGTAAATGCAGTGCAATCTGAATCGCAGGCAGGAGCTTAGCGCACCCAGCAACTCTGCCGCAAGCCCACGTGAGATTGTGTTTTATACCCCCAGTTCCTGTGCAACCACAGGAGTAAGGGATGCAGGCTTCTTACAAGCTTCATTTTACCTGCAAAAAGCCTGGCTGTAAAATCTGACACTGATGACATATCAGAAGTAATTATCTGTATGGACATCTGATATTAAGGCAGCAGCGCGTTCCGGCAGAACCCTGCTGAAAGGATGGGTTTAGTGCAGTTCTCACTATAGGCAGAAGTGTCGCCTTAGGAAACCACCATTATTTTTCAAGATTTTGTTGGACATCTGCTAAATTTTGGACGCRTGATGTGAGAAAGCTGCTATAGTGCTGTTATAACGCACATCTTGAATAGATTATTTAATGCATGAACTAAAGCCTGATGCAGTTCTACTTCAGCAGTTCTACTTCTCTGAATATCTAACTTAATTATGAAGTAGTCACAAATAAAATAACAGATTAAAGAAATCCCTTGCAGAGAGRGTGTATTTTAACAAGTTTAGCTGTGTGCTCACACGCTTTTATGAACTACATCTACTGCATCAAAGAGTAAAATACGGTACACGCGAGCAGTTTTTTTTTTTCACTGACAGAGACAAAACATTGTTCAAATGTTTTTGAGTAACTTTAGCATTTCTTATAAATTCAGAATTATTTTTCCCCTCTTGGAAACTGACTTAATCTTTTTATATTAACAAATCTGTGCTGGTCACAGCAAATACATTTGCTCATACAGAGATTTCATCATTTTGCTAACGAATACCTCTTTAAAGCTTCTTCTTATCTCCACTTCATTATTGCACAAGTTGATAATCCTTACATCTGAAGCCTGATAAAATTTTGCCTGTTCAATCTTAGCACCTGTCTAAATTTTATTTATTTATTTATTTTGGGTTAAAAGGACAAGTCTGCTAAGCTCTGCTTTACTAAGTGGTTGTTTAATGTAAAAGACTCCTGGGGAGCATAAACCTGCTATGGGACCAGGTCCTCTTTCCATCTATGACCTACAGCTGCTCAGTTTTAAGGACTGGTTCATAAAAGCAGGAGTCTGGAATGTACCTCTACTTCTAACATTCACTTAGTACACTATTCATATTTGTCTCAGGAAAGAAATTGTCTGAAAACATCTGAAACTCTTTGCTTCTATCTTCAGAAGCTAAGATAACAATTTTTTGTTTGTTTGTTTGTTTTAAACACAACAGAGAAGCCAAATCTGCAAGTGAAGCAGCTTGGTATTTTAGTCTTTAAGTGAAACACATGGTGCATGACCAGCCAAATAAAATACGCAGGAAAAAAAAAAACAGAAAGGACACTTGCAAGGGAAGTTTAGATAATGCTGCTGTTACAATGCTTTTCATTCCATTGCAATGTTTCAGAGCTGTTCTTGTGCTCCCCCGTTCTTCCTCCAAATCTGGTAGGAACACTGCACCTGCCAAACACTTAAGTTTTCAATTTATGCAATTTCCTGATCAATGGTTCAGCACTAAACCAAAGACTTCCTACCTCATCAAAGGACAAAGTACTTGCAGTTTCACTCTTAATTCAATTTTCTGTCTAGAAAGAGGAACAGTCTTCCACTCCCTGAATAACAGCCCTGAACAATCGCAGGGAGTGCTGCTATTAGTAGCTTCAGAGGTACTAAGAGATGAAAATCCTCATTTCACCCTGCTAAATCCAGCGCTACACCATGGTTATGTGACAGGAAAAGAACCAAATACCTGCCAGTTTCATCCTGCTAAAGTGCTGAAACCAGGATTAGAGTTATATAATGCCACAAAATTCAACTTGTGAAGAGAGGAATTTGTCAGCTCCCCTCTGTACTAAAAGTCACCGCTAATGCAGCTGAATAGCATTTCCCCAATGTGAGCAGTCAGCTCCGTGGCACAAAACTGAGGGGCCAAGGCCTCAAGCTGAGGTTTTTGCCCACGCTCACCCTCACACAGCACCCTCAAGGTTAACTGTGCCCATCTGGGAATCTGTACTCGGAATAAAATTGCAGGGCATGTGCCTTAAACTGATGAAAACGTGACCTAAGTTTAGGATGTTCTGGATATTTTGTGCAGCATTTCAAACTCAAACAATTCAAGCTTTAGAATAGCGAGTGAACTCAAGGCATGGCTCAAAGAATCTGGGATTACTCAGGTGTTTGCCATAGAAAACCCGACCTTCAGTAACAGGTTGAAGTTTCCTCTGTCCTCCTAGATAGGCACAGGGAAGATCTTGTGGATGCTGCATCAGTTTCCTGCCTAATGGTGTGGACGTCTTCAGTACATGAAATAAGCAGAACATAAGGCACCTTTAAAGAAAGTTGGAGATACTGTTGCTATCACGCTCTCATCTTCAACACGTGTTGAAGCTGCCACAGTAAGCGCAGAACTAAAATTTCAAATCCAAGGAGACCATACAGTCCTTTTTCCTTTTCTCTCTCTCTTTTTTTTTCCTTTTTTTTTCTTTTTTTTCTTTTTTTTTTTTTTTTTTGAGTAAACATTGCGAGAGAAGGTGAGATCTCCTCTTGCTTTGGGAACCAGAGGACAAGACGCTTGTAGAAATATCCTGTCTTAGACAGGGTGGAGGGCTGATACGCACAGTGCGAGCTGGGAAAAATATTGGTAAAGTAGCTGGTTTGCAAATTGGGTTTAATAATATTGGACAAAGCTAAACAGAAGGCAACTTTCTGCCTATTCTGGCATCTATTAGGAAACAGGTACCATTTTACTGGGAAGGCAATTGAATTAGAGCTCCAAATTTTCGTAAGCAGTAAGTAAGATGTGTTTAGTTGTGTGAAATCACAGAACTTAACTAGCTTTACAAGTGACAGGTGAATATGTACCTTTATAAAGAAAGAATGTAGATGAGAAACAAACTAAATCATTTAATAAATAGCTAGCATGATACATTTTGGATTTTTAAAAAATKTTTGGATCAAAAAAAATCTAGTGTTTTCATACTGGCAGGCCTCTAGTCTGACTGTTAAAAATTAAATCATATTGCAAAATCCACTAAGTTAAACCTATTATTTGATGGGCTTCCTTTCACAAAGATTTAAAAGAAGCACAGGAAACAATTCAAAGCAACAATTGCCACAGCTTTGACACATACTGTAAAGTGCAGAAAAATACTGCACACTACAGGCCAAGACACCACGTAAGGATAAATGGTTGCATTACTCACTGGAGAAAAAAAATATTTACCAAGAGCCACCTCCACCTGAATATTTTTGAATATTCACTATTTGAATATCTGCATTAGCGTTATTGATGTGTCCTTTCCATTTATCTTACCTCCTCCATGCTGTACTCTACAATTTGTTAATCTCTTTCATCCAACAAAATCAAGAAAAGGTGGCCCAAATGCATTTGACCATTCTGGCACCCTTAGAGTCAGGCATGCAACTGCTCCAGACTGGGAAAATCATATTATAGCAAATAGAAGCAGCTCTATGTCCTACAAGACTGTGTGTGTTGTGCTTGGCACACCACAGCTAAGCACCTACAGTGCCACATGTATTTGCTCACAGCTGCACAAGGTGGTAATTACACTGGTCTAACCATAGGCTAAAAATGCACAGCTGAAGCTAAGTTAGCATGATTAAGGGATCTGAGCTTTTGGATAAGTCCTTGCCTTTAATATACTGGGTGGACTGTTCCCAGCAGGGTCTTAAAAAGAATCTTTGCTATTTTATAGCAATTTAGGGAATAGGTGTTTAACCACTGGTTTTAAAGTCTTCTTTTTCTGAAAATAATGGAAGCATGTGTGCAACAAGAATATCAGATTTATTTTATTAACCATAGGTTTATCAATTAAAGTACCAGGAAATGAAGAGAGATGCAAACAAGAATCCTATAGGTATCTTTTACATCTGGGGGCATTTATTTACAGAAAAATGCTGAATGCGTAATTAAACACTAGCAGCTTTTCAAAATTGATTAGAATTATGATTTAAAAATTTAAAAGAGCAAAAGAACAGTTTCAGCACGTATAAAACGCAAAATTCCTTAAAGTAGACTAAATCAAGTTTGTAATAAAATCTAGAAAAAGGCTGCTAGCAAGTAGAAGAGTTTCTGTTACATTCAGTACAAGAAAAGGCTGCTGATCACCTGCAGCACTGTAGGATAGACCTTGAGCAATTTATGAACAGTTAAATAACATCATTTGCCTGTGGGATGAGGAGGTGGGAAACTATGACTCGGAACGAGACTCCTGGCCATGTAATCCTCAGTTTACGCTAATACTCTAGTTTTGTATTTTGCAACTTAAATGCTGCACTGAAAATGGTCCCCATTTTCCCGTGTATATTCCTGATAATTACAAAGTTACTCTAGCATGGGGACCCTGTTAACACTTGCTGGCAGAACCGAGAGTGCCGAAGGGCCCAGACCTCCCGACCGACCCCCGAGGCACAGGCTCACTGGCCTCCCGCACGTTCGGCCTCCCTAAATGMGAAGTCCAAAAGGAAAAAGCAGAAGGCGGGCTGGCCTGGCAGCAAAAGCGCTCAGCTTGGTGCACGCTGCCTGTCAGCGAGGGAAATTAAAGCTGCTGTCTGACCAGGTGTATCGATTTGTACTGTCCTACAATTTCCTGTCATCTCTCTCATGTAACTGCTTCAATTGCCCTCTTCTATTACCTACTAAAAATGACTGTAAAATTTTACACTTGCTCTTGGATGTGAGGTTTATTATACCAAGCTTTAGCTTAAAGTATACTAAGTATACTTTTAGAGCTGTTATAATTTCCATAATTTTTCTTAATTTTCTTTTCTTTCTTTCTTTTTTTTTTAATTTTTTATTTTTTTTTAAGAGAGATGTTAGGAGGTACCACCTGAGAGCAGCAGAAGGTCTTTTGCAGAATAACTGGCACTGATCCTCTGCCATCCATGGGCGCTGCCAGGTTTGTCACTACAGCTGCACTGCRAAGGTTGGTTTTATGAAGAGTCTGTGTATTATATTGTAACTTGGTTTGCAGTAAAAGCAAATTGATTATCACCTGTGACCAAATTAGACTAGCCACAAAAGTTAATCCCAGGTCTAGTTGTCTGGTATAGAAGTACGTCATGAAAAGCCAAGAATTATTAGCCCATGAAAGGAGACAGGCAAGCTTCTAGGTTAAAAGAGATGTCAAAAAAAAAAAAAATAGAATTTAAAGAACTCTGCAAGGAAAGAGAGCAGAAGGCCYCTGAAGTGCAGCATGGTGTTAGAGTCCTGGACACGTGGACCAGGCTGGGACAGCAGGGGGAATGGGGCAAAGTGCTCTTGCTTGACTCTTGTGGCCACAGTAAGTTCGCAAGTCAGCGCAGACAAGCCCTGTAGCTACACCAGCCCTCTGAAATGTGTTGACATAGCTAATGATAATAAGGTCCAGCAGCAGAATGAAAAGATGAAGAAAGGGTGCGACATCATGCTTTCCAAGGAATGAAATGCTCAAGACAGAGGTAACTTACTCCAATTCTTGGCATTACATTTCTACAAATAGAAAGCAACACTGGAGCTACTCTCGTAGCTTTATTTCAGGAATGATGACAGTTGTTAAAAATAATGAACTACCTGTCTGAGCACATAAAAATGAGGTAGAGCATGGTTTAAAGTATGGTTATCAGACATTTCAGCTATGCCCTACAACAGGGATAATGTGCGTTCTGCAACTCATTYGTCAAACCTATCCTAAATTATTCCATCTGACAGATTAAATGGCTGATCATGTGCACGTAAAACTGCCAGATACCCAGCAATGTAAGAGGAACCAGGCCAGTTTTCTCAAAGAGCCTGAACATAGTAATGAAAATTACTACCCTCTTCTATTCTGCCAATTTCTTACAGCTAAGAAACAGCTATYGGGCACTTCCATTTGTAACGTGACTTGGTGAGACCTGGAAAGTCAGACCAGATGATCCTAACTCACATTTCTGTTCTATCACACATACTGCCTCCTAAAAATGACACTGTTTGCATATAGCCAGGTATTTAATTGCAGGAAAAGCATGAAACAGAGCATAGTAAAAGCAGTGTATCTATGGTTCCTCTTGACCATAAGGATTCCYACCTAAACAGCTTCTTGCAATGCCACCCCAAAACAGATGAGTTCCACTGCCTGCCAGAAAATAAATGACACACATTTTGATGACGTGCTCGATGTTAGACTTCCTCTCCCCTGCGAGAAACAGTTGTGCACTGTAAGCACTCAAAACCTTAATGATATTTAGTGTAATGGAAGGAAATAATCTTGCTTTCAATCAGTKGAGGAATTTTCTGATCTTAAATTGCCTGCTAATTCCTAATGTAATCCATCCCTATTGCAATTATTAAAACTACTCCTTAGTATTAAAGTCCTTTGCTTTCTCCAGCAAAGGTGTCATACATCTGTGCAGATATCTTTTGTTCAGTTACAAATGGCATTAAGAATTTGTTATACTCTTTGTATTCTAAAAGTCCATTCTGCACTGCAGCAAAGCACTGCAACTGGTTCATATTAAATAATGCACTAGTACCTTCTAAGCCTTTCTTGATTTATTTTCTGTTTGTGCTTTACTCTCTTGATTCTGGAGTGTTGAATTCACATTATTTTCAGGAAATGACTTTTCCTGTAATTCTTTGTAATTTTAGTAATTAGCCTCTGGCTATCAAATTTCCATTTCTGAAAGTTAATAAATAATAGATATCTTCTCCTCCTATATACTRCTGAACTGGATTTTCTTTCTTTTTTCTTTTTCTTTTTCCTCTTTTGGATAAGGGAGGAAGAGAAAGAAAAAGAATCCCCTGAGCTGATAAACCTGCTTTTTACAGGGTTTAGTATTATTCTGAGTTAACTATGTTTGTGTAACTAATGGTAAGGAAGCATTGATTGAACCCATCTAGCAGGTGTATGTTGGCTTTCACTGAGTCAGCAATATAACCCTTTCAAGAATAAGCTAGCATTTTAAAGCAGATGATCCACAAGTAATTAAAGGGAGTGATACCCCAAGGCAGAGATTTAGAGGGCTCAGTCAGCCAGTTAAGAGTATTACTGGCTCTAAAACACTTAAAGTCCATCCATGCTAAAGCTTATCCATGCTACTTTTCCTGCTGCATGCAGAGCCTTTCACCGYGGTTTACAAGAAATTTTGTAAATTCATGTTTACAGTGTAACTATTCTCAGACCTCGGTGACAGTACACTGCTGTAAAATGCTGGCGTGAGAAGTGGTTTCTAAGCAGCCCTTTAGAAAGAAGCGGCTTTAGGATCACCATTGCAGTYGGACTTGATCTTACTTGTTCCCATACAAATATTTTAGTGCTTTAAAGAAATTCCTTACACGGATAATTTCTTTGTCACTGCATTTCACTTCACTTGCAACAACAGCCATAGCCTGCAAAGCAGGTGTTTGTGCTCCTGACTGCGAAGTGACACCTGCAAAGTTAGATGAGGAACAGGCATTTTCAGCTTAATAGCACAAGTGTTGAACCCTGCACAGAGTGGAAGCATCGCCTGGGACGTGTCCTTCCGCGGGCAGGTGCTTGCTGAACCTGCTTCCGCTTTCTAAAGGGCTCGCGGTTGGTACGGGACGGCGGCACGGAGGGGCGTCCCGGGCACCTTCCCGGACGGCGCAGAGCCGTGTGGGGCTCCGAGACAAAGCGCCGGCCCCTGCCCATTCAGCAGCACGCAAACTCATCTCTCGAGAGGAGTGTTTTTAAATTACCCAAGAGTCACACCACTGTCACGGGTTAGGTTACAAGAACCAAAGATGCAGCGTTGAATGACTTGTCTAGGAAGTGTATTGCTGTGTTAAAACATCCACGTGTACACAGATGTACAATTTTTTTAATTTCTACATTTTTAGGAAAGTGGCCTCCAGCTTTAAGGTGCCATTATTTTCTTATGCAACACCCTGCTTGCAGTTTTTGCATGAAACTGGGTGCAACTGTGGGAGKTTTTTTTGTTTTTTGGAGTTTTTTTTACCTTTCTCTGTCTGACTGCCATGYAAAAAACAGGTTTTCAATTAACAGCTCATTGGTTGACAAACTTTTATTTTGATGACAGTGCTTAACTTAATGACAGATTAATCTTCCAAAGATCTAGACTGACACAACTCTTTTTCCTGATATCGGAAAACAAATAAAATGCTAATAGGTTCACATGAGGCAACCTATTTCCTCACTACTGCTTGCTGCAAATATGACCAGGAATTACTTTATTAGGMTAAACCAATATTTCATTTAATCTCCAGCAAGAGTCCACATGAAGGAAAGGCAAATAAACCAGGAAGCAAACAATCAATATACTCATATTCAACAAATTTGCGGTGGAAGGAAGGAAAACAGGYTGTGAGAGGAAGAAATTCTTCCTGACCTTTGTGAGTGATTAATTTACATCCTGAAGCATGAAGACTGACAGCACCGATAAGTTTTTATCCCAGCCAGTTTAACTCCAAGTGTTAGTCATGCGGCACCTTATAAGTTAGACTCGTATTAAACATACAGCTTTATTTACTGCTTTCTGACAGTCTGTTTCTTTTGGCACTATGCAGGAACATTGGGCAAGTTGAATTATAGGAGCTATAATGCAAGAATGTTGTTTTCCCAATTGTGTATACATTAACTTTCCAATCCCTTCCTTTTGGGAATGAACTTTRAAGTGTTAGAGGCCTGGTCTCCATCCAAAGCAAAGCCATTTATTTAGTTCACTTTTTTTTTTTTTTATCTTTGAAGATGCAGTCAGCAGAAATAGAAGTGACTCGGTCTTTCTGAGACTGGAGGCAACGGAAGAACAATCTAATTCAAAAAAATTACTTTTGTGTTTTGAATAAAAACTGCAGCAAAGTACGAACAGTACTAACAGAGCTAACTGCCTGAAAAATGGGTTGGGAGGTATTCTGACAAAGAACTGTAATAAATGAACAAGCCTTCACAAAAGCAGTGTAACGAGTCCTCCTGCCAAAGACATGACCTGCAATATCGCAGCCTAGGTGGCTATTACCAGATCGCAGCAGCATGAATCCTGAGTGGATCTGTAATAAAACTTCCAGCACAAGAGATGAGCTTCATCACCATTCATGACTTGCAAGATGACTGGAAATATTTGTGGTTCGGCATATCAATGCCCTTTCCCCAAAAGATTAGTGACTACACTGTACATACCAAATGCATCCTGGTAGTTCACACAGCCAGTGACAAAGGCAGTAAAATATATATATATATATATATATATATATATGTATGAAAAGAAAAAAAAAAAAAAAAGAGAAAGCAAAGAACGGTGGGTGCTTCCAGTCGGCAGATTTCTTGGAGATTATTTCAGGGAAGCTAGTACCTGAGCAATGCTAGGCATTTACGCAGTAAACCCAGACCAGGTCATCTTCACATTGCATGTGTTAGTTCTTCCCACACAATCACATGCCACATGAGTGCACACCAGTTTCACTACCTGTCTTGCACCTTGGGCAGCTCTTTGCCTATTTTCATTTTTTGAACCTTTCCCGTGCAGCATTTAACAGGTCAGAATATTTCTTCCATCCGTCCTGCGCAAGTCTCTTTCACGCACACACTCAGACTAGACGTGTGTGTTAGCCACCACACAAAGCTGACAAAGGACAAGTATAGTCTTGCTGGTGTGTCCATTTCATAACCGCCCATGCACTATTTTACAGTATAACTCATGAATAAGTGTAAAGTTTGACCATGTCTAGTTCTCCATTAACTCTAAATGGGTTTCTGACCAGAAAGAAGGTCTCTGTAAGATGAAATGACACTTTTTCTAAGTGCAATCTTCTCCTTTGCATATAGAAGCTTTTTTGCACAGACCTGGTGCTGTGCACAGACAATTTTAATTTTTTATTCTAGTTCTGTTTTGTAGGTGTTCATCAGAAAACATGAAACCAAACGGTGAAATGCTTACATTTGATCCTGGACTTCTGCTGCCTCCAGAACAAAGAGCTGTTTGTGTTCCTAATAAAAAAGTCCTCTACGGGAAAGATGTATGAAATTTAGTCACTTAATTATATATGCCTGTCATAAAATGGTAAGGGCTCACTAAATGCCTATTCCAAAGGTTAGCAACTGACATTTCAACTTAATGCTCAGATTCAGTATGCCCCCCGATGTTGTGGCACAAAGAAACAGCTACAGAAATAAGCTGTAAAACCCCTTTCAAAATAACTTCTAAATACCCTCCTAAGCCTGTGGAGGAAAAAGGTCACCTCATCTACGGGCATCCACTCTTACTGAGAAGATGCACCTTGGGCATGTTCAGGTGACAGCATATCAATCTCTCCCCCCCCCCGCCCCAACCACACAAGGCAGCCATATAGCCTGCAGACGTGTAATTTTTACCATCTGTTGGCAATTAAGGAGAGCATTAATGGACATTACTGAGCAACTGAACTTCATTTCCTGATGTAGGAAACTCAAGAAATGAAAATCTGAAATGACCCTTCATGTAATACTTTCAAAAGCTCTGAGTTTTGGTGTTACCCAGAATCTCTGGAAGATTGCAAGATAAGCAGAAGGCAAACATATTTTTCTTCAAAAAAGTTTTATTATCAAAAAAGGGAATAGTAATCTAGTTGATTTTAATACAAACAGTTTCCATAATAAATTATCATAGAGAACCTATCATAGTTCAGCATCCAAATTATAGCTCACCCAGTGATTCTTTAAAAGCTATTCTAATGCATGTTCAACACATATAAAACATGTTATGTGCAGAAAATTATTTATATAGTATTCATTGCACAAGAAATACAGGTTTTATACTGAGTGGCCATCCTGCATAATATCATATTTGGACCTTCTTCATGGAATAAGTAGATGTATCAATCTGATAAATATCAGGCCAAACTAACACACATAAGCTGGGGACTTGGTTCAGACCAAGGGCCCATCTAGCCCCATATTCTGTTCCCAGAAATGATGCTAGTGAAAGCTRAGGGGAGAATAATAGGACAAGCATGTGATATTTTTGCAACATACTTTGCTAGCTTCCAACCGTTTTCAGCTGAAAAATTTTAAATGAAATTTTCATGTTTTCTATAGATAGTCAAAGTACGTTAATGCATGAAAACAAATAGCATAGTTAAATAGTATGCATGCATTTACACTTCCTGCCCTGAAAAGTGTGAGTATGACTCAAACAATGTATAACAAAGACTATTCTTTTTCTTTTAAGAATAATAGGTTTGTACTACATTTTGAAAAGTATATAGTACGCATTCGTTTTCCGCATCATCCTATCACTAAATTTCAGGAATTCTGACAACTTATTTTAGTGCAAGAAGTATCTAAAAGAGCTTGGCTCCTCTCTGTCCGAAAATCCTCAGAAGTTTCTGTAGTTTGGGCTAAAAGTTTTTTAAAAAGTGACTCTAGCAATAGCACTGATGGTCTAACTTGAAAAGACTGCAGTATAAAGATGTAGTATAAAGCTGGCACAGTAAAAACATGTGAGTTTTTCAGAATTTCGTAAGATCCACACACAACTGAAGTGTTACCTCAGATTCATTTGGCCGGTGGAAAGAACATTTATCTACCTGCAAGAGTCCTCTGAAGGTCCTACAACCAACGTAGCAGCAAATTCAGAGGATGTAGTTATATTTAGATTTTCAAAAGCGTTTGACAAGGGACTTCAATCAAAGAAACAGAAGGCACAATAGAATATGGGGTAAAAAAGCTGACTGAAGAACAGAAGGCAAAGCTTCATAGCTGGAAGCTTTTCAGTTTGGCAGAGATGGCTCCACAGCCCCCATCCTTTCTGCCCTCCGGAGCGGGAGGGTCTGGGGGCTAGTTAAAGTTTGCCCACAGATGAAAAGCCAGCAGTTTCAATAAATGAGAGACTTCGTAAGAAACAAAGAGATGGTAATGCAATAACACAAGGATATTGTATTAAATTTTGAGTAAAATTTCAGCATTTCTATGGTAACTGGTGCATGGTGACTCACGAAATCATTCTTTGCCCCATTTATGAACTGAATGAATTCATATAGTCTATATGCTCTAAGTGTGCAACTTTAATAAATCCTTGTCCCACATTCCTTTGGGGACAACTAAAAGCTTAATGTAAGTGAAGATGGATTAAATAAGAACTGCAAACATTGGACTAAACTAGAATGGGGGGAGTTATACTTTCTGGCAGCTAATTACCAAGATAAAGCAGATATACAAAGAAACCTGCGTATACAGCGCTAGTATAGACAAACCGCTGAAAACCAACAGATCTGCCGCAATGAAGACAATAGTAATCCAGCTGGTTAAGTTGCTTTGTTAAGTTGCTGCAAAGCAATATTCCCAGAAGCAATACTAAGAAAATAATGTTATGAACAGAAGAGATGCGCATTTGCCATTCTGAGAAATGCTGAATTAACTTGTAACTTAATTCTGTGGTCATTTGTCATCTATGTAAGGAAACATAATTTGTTCTAGAAAAGAAAGAAATATGAAAAGAAAATCTGATATTTGGTATTAGGGAACTCATTTGCAATTCTCTAGAGAAGAAAGGAAAGCAGATCAGAAATAACAGATGAGCATGAGAGCCAAAGGGAAAAAAAGATTACTCCAAGCTTGCAAAGGATGTCACAAGACGTGTCGGTGATTTGCTTTCCTGTAGTTAAAATGATTTCAGTTTTGCTATTAAAAACAGATTTAAAGCAATCCATACAACTACTGACCACTCTTGTGTGATCAGACTTTTGGCTGGTAGCTTTTACAAAACTTGACATGTGTCCAAGCATCTGCCTCTTATATAAACTGCGGTCAAAAATCCTTAATAAACTGAACAGACCTTGCCCTGAGTGCAACAGCAAAACCTGAAACAAAACTAACTTCCCTAAAACGGAGTGAGTAGCCTGGAAAACCCAGTGAAGCAACCGATAAACAGATGTCACTACAGGGATAGAAAGCAAACTGGCTGCAAAGCTGAGGACAGACGAAAAGGGAGAGCTGGTGAAGCAAGAACCAGGGTCAGCCAAAAATGCAGTTAACAGTGAGACAGAGAGGTGACTCCATGACTTAGAAGAAAAACATGACCCTCAGGAGGGATTTAATAGAGGGGCGTGAGCAGGGAAAGTAAATGACTGCAAAAACCCGTCAAACCATATCCCACAGGAGCCCTGACAGAGGTGGGGGAGCAGAGGCAGGGTGGTGCACTGTCCAATTTGCACTTTGTCAAAGAGCTGGAAAGACAGCAAACATCCCAGAAATCCTTTGCAAAGCCTGTCTTTTGTAGCTATCACAAGTGCTCAAAAAGACAGAGCATTAAGGAGCACAAGCAACAGAACATGGCAGTGGAAAAAGGTACATTTACCGTTCTGGAAACTCTCAGGTGGACAAGGTCCCACTTTCAGAAGGAAACTCAGGCAGACAACCCTATGTCTCTGAATATGCCAGGAGGTCAGAGCCCAAGACCAGCTGCTGCAGAGCCCCACGCAGCTGCCGTGCAGGCAGTCCCGTTCGACGGATGCTGGCGCCGCCATCTGTTCCGGCCGCCAGGGATGGAGGAAAACGGTACATGGGCTGCAATGCTTTGCAGCCTGCAGGCGAACAGCATGACGCATCCACCACGTTTTAGGCAGGTGGTGACCTCGCAAAAGTAATCGTATGAGAAATACAGAAATCAGTTTAATGTACAGTTGTGCTGGTATAAAGGCAAATAAAGCATGAAACCAGTTCCTGTCCTTTTACCACTGCAAAGCAAAGGAGAGAAATTCCAGATGTGTGGCACTGTCTTCATCTCTGACCATTAATAATAACTCTATGAAGACACTTTCTTGGGAAGTGGTAGAATAATTTGATGAAGAGCATGACATGACAGAAAGGTGAAATGAGATGACCTAAAAATGAACATGCTAAGTAATTTTTAGAACCATACTACTACTGAAAATCTACTTCATAAAGAAATTTGAAAATGCTAAGACAGCAATCAAACATTAAATATATTTAAGAGAGGCCTTATGATTTCTTCTTCCTTCAAGACAAGACATAATTAGAAATTGGGATGAAATAAACAACATACATGAGATGACAGCTTCACTAAACAGTAATTTACTGCTCCAAAAATAAATAGAAATAAACAGATGTCCTTGTTCCACACTATTAGAAGCTTGTTTCCTAGAACAAGCACTTCGTCATCTGAAGAAGTACTATACCATACAGTTTTGTGATGGAAATTCTTTCTAACAGCAGATGTTTATTTATCCCTTGCCCCTCCATCTGATCCAGCAATTCCTGAGGCAGGATTTGTCCTCAGAAACCAAACATTAGGCTTAAGTTCCTGAAAGAGTTTACTTGTCTTTGCACTGTTTCTGACCACTGTTTCTGTGGATTAAGGTAGATAATTTTTTTAAGAGCATTTGGAAGACATCTTGCCTGTACAGTGCTGATTCATCTTATTCCTCACAACCTGCAATTCCTAAACTACTTACTACATCAAAGCAAGCAATGGCTTCTGTATTCCAAGTATAGACAGAAGAAAGTTTGTATCTTTCAAATCAATAACCATCTGTTTCATTCCCTGTAAATATGATATTTAGCAAATTATATATATTTATTTCTGATGTATTAGCTTCTAGCTGCATTTGGATAAGCGATTCCAGTGGATTCCAGAATCCCAATGCCAGTCTGAAAAAAACCTGAATCAAGGTTTATGACAAACTCATAAACACCCATACCTAGAACAGAGCTGTGAATGTCTTAGTACTTTTCCTGTCAAATGTAGTGTTTTATTTAAAAAATATAGATCAACCTGGAGATTTTTGAGGTATTTATGATTTTTTTTTATAAAGCGAGTTCAACCAAGCAATCATTAATTAGGCAGCTGTAACCCCATAGTGGCCATGGAAGAAGTTCTACATGGTTCTTGCTGCTTTTACCAATACTGTTTATCTGCTCTTCCTAGGAAGTGGGGAGGCGGCCCATAAAACAAACAAGCAATCAAAATCCCTACAATATTCCATTCTCACATCCACACAGAATTTAGCAGAATGGCCGATGAAGACAAACCACAAACGATGTGAAGCTGGATAAACTTCGGTAACAGCTCACCTGGGACTGCAAGTTTTCCGTTTCTTTTGATGTCTCTCAATTAACCCACTACGGAGTTTCTTTTTGTCATTTGACAAATGCACTAGTTTCTTCAGAGTGCCCAAAGGGACAGAGGAGGGTAAGCATCCTATTCAATCACACCTACAGTGTAGGACCAATCAATACAAGAGAAAGAATCAGCAAAGAAAGTATATTATATGCTACCACTATCCTGTGTTGCCTGGCAAGGGATTATCGTTGATGTTTTAAAACACAGCACTGTTCACACACTGGGCAATTCTTCGGAGTTACTATAAGAGAGTCTTTGTCTTATACAATAGATCCTTCTCTAAATGTACTCTGTATCATTCCTCTCAACATCGAATGACAAAGCAGGCATCACTAATTTTAGCTGTTAGCTCTAGAGAGCGTGCACTGCTTGGAGAAAAACCCTGGATCTACACTAGGACTGTTCAGTACATCGGCAAAACCTGCCAATTGTTAAGTGCACTGAATGCAAGTAAAACCCACTTTCTCTAAAAGATTATGCTAAAATCATGCAGTCAGAACAAAGCACAATGTTAAGAGCCTTGCTGGGAGCCAAAGCCAGCAGCTTCTCCCTGCCACTTAATTCTTTTTTTGTAGAGCAATCTGAAGCAAGGTGTAATTTTTAAATTTATTTTACAAAGCCACTTTTCAGAGTAGAATACTACCAGGCGTACAGGTCCCCAGATGTTTTTATATCCTAGGTCCAAAGAAAAGAGCTCATCTCTCCATGGACATGAAATCAGGATGCATGTCTACGCTGCTTCCTCTACACAACCAGGTTTTTGTTGAGATCCCATTGCTGCCTGGCTCTCACTCATATACACATTTGCTCTCAYCAGAACGAGGCTTTTTTTATAAAGCTATAAATATAACACAAAGAGTAGTGTGGCTCAAAAGCTAAGTTCACTGTTAAGCTGGACCCAATATGAGCTTCACAGAATCATAGAATCAGTAAGGTTGGAAGGGACCTCTGGAGATCATCTAGTCCAACCGCCCTGCTCGGCAGGGTCGCCTAGAACATGTTAGACAGGGTTGCATCCAGGCGGGCCTTGACTATCTCCAGAGAAGGAGACTCCACAAGCTCTCTGGGCAGCCTGTGCCAGTGCTCTGTCACTCTCACAGGGAAGAAATTCCCCCTCATATTCAGGCAGAACTTCCTGTGCTTCCATTTCTGCCCATTGCCTCTTGCCCTGTCACATGGGACAACTGAAAAGAGGTTGTCCCCATCCCCTTGACACCCTCCCTTCAGGTGCTTATACACATTGATAAGATCCCCCCTCAGTCTTGTCTTCCCCAGGCTAAACAGGCCCAGCTCTTGCAGTCGTTCCTCCTAGGACAGATGCTCCAGCCCTCTGATCATCTTTGTAGCCCTATGCTGGACTCTCTCTGGTAGCTCCATGTCTCTCTTGTCCTGGTCAGCCCAGAACTGGACACAGTACTCGAGATGAGGCCTCCCCAGGGCTGAGGAGAGGGGCAGGATCACCTCCCTTGACCTGCTGGCAACACTCTTCCGAATGCACCCCAGCATACCATTGGCCTTCTTGGCCACAAGGGCACATTGCTGGCTTGTGGTCAGCTTGTCGTCCACCAGCACTCACAGGTCCTTCTCTGCAGAGGTGCTCTCCAGCAGGTCAGCCCCCAGCTTGTGCCTAGGGTTATTTTTCCCTAGGTGCAGGACCCTGCACTTGCCCTTGTTGAACCTCAAGAGGTTCCTCTCCGCCCAACTCTCCAGCCTGTCTAGGTCTCTCTGAATGGCAGCACAGCCCTCAGGTGTATCAGCCACTCCTCCCAGCTTGGTAGCATCAGCAAACTTGCTGAGGAGGCACTCTGCCCCCTCATCCAGGTCATTGATGAAGAAGCTGGACAGGATGGGATCCAGTACTGAGCCCTGGGGGATGCCACTAGCCACAGGCCTCCAACCAGACCCCGCACCACTGATGACAGCCCTCTGAGCTTTCCATTCAGCCAGTTCTCAATGCACCTCACCGTCCACTCCTCTAACCCATGCTTCCTGAGCTTCTGTAGGAGGATATTATGGGAGATAGTGTCAAAAGCCTTGCTGAAGTCAAGGTACACAACGTCTACTGCTCTGCCCTCATCTACCCAGCCAGCTGTTCCATCGTAGAAGGCCGTCAGATTGGTTAAGCAGGATTTGCCCTTGGTGAATACCTGCTGGCTACTCCTGATCACCTTCTTCTCCTCCATCCTTCTCATCCCCTGCAAATGTTTGCCAAAGATGATCATAGAATCATAGAATTGGTAAGGTTGGAAGGGACCTCTGGAGATCATCTAGTTTAACCCCCTCCTCAAGCAGGTTTACCTAGAGCGTGTTAGACAGGGTTGCAGCAACAAGGAACCCTCTTGCTGAAGCTCAGGGTTAAACCAGGGACTTTTAGATCTTTAGTCTAATGCTCTTCTAGCTGAGCTTTTTCAGCCCCCAAAGTGAGAGCCCCCCACCACTCTGGGAGAGGGACTAGGGGATAAAAGGCCTTTGCAGAGGATGGTTTCAATTCATCAACCTCTGGGTTACAGGCCCAGCATGCTTCTGCTGCACCACTCTGCTTCATCAAAAATGTGTACTACCCATAGGTCATTAGAGTGAACTTTTCCTAGGGAACTAGTTGATGACTCTGGCTTGTCCTATGCAAAAAAGATACTGAATACTTTATTCTCTCTAGCTACTTAGATACCTACATAATAATATACAGCAACACAATCACGAACATAAAAAGTCAATCAGCCTTTGCCTTCTACACGTACTTTCATTGGGTGTAGCAACACTGACGTCAGCTAGTGAGTAAACAACTCCATCAAAAGGCCTCTGTTAATGAATTGAAAGGTTGACTTCTTCCTAAGTCCTTGGAATTTCGGTACAAGTCCATATACCCCTAGAGCCTCTACTTTCTACATGAAAGCACTGTGTTTGCACTCTCCATGCAAGGCACATATCTCAGGGAGGTGGGAACAGGGGACAGGATAGATGAACCAAAGCCACTGGCACATTGAAGTAAACATGGGGCCTGATGTCTTATCCTGTGCCACATTTCTTGTGGGTGTTGTGTTTAACTGCATTCTTCATGCACATTCACCAGCCATTCCTTGAAGCTTTTATAAATAACTATAAAGTATTCCGAAAAGTTCTATCAAACAGCTGCCATTAAAAAATAAAAATAAAAACCTTTTCAAAATAGCCTGTCACAGAAGAGCTTTCTTTTCATGTTCTCTGAACTGACTCCAGATCCCACGCTGGGTAGTGTTCAGGAGGGAGGAAATGACAGGACTCAAAGTGTAATAGATGACAGCCCATCCACAGCAGGAGTGACTGAATCCTGCTGTCATGCTTCTTATTAAAAAGTCAGGAGATGGGCCCATAAATCCCACTGGAAGAGAAAATGTGGCACTATAAAAATGACATGAGGTTTGAAAAACTAACTGAAGTAGTTCCAAAATGTTTCCTAGAGTAACATCCCTAACTGGCATCACGTTACTAACGAAGATGGGTTGTATCTTTTTGTAGCTAGTATGGTGTAGCCCTGTAGCCCAATAAATGCAATATTGTTAATGCTAATAACAGGCCACAAGCTCTGTGTTGAGTTTGTGAGGCCTCAAGACAGTGCCCTGTCAACCTTACTTTGTCCAAACATTTCTTGACATACCTGGAGCTTCCCCCCACTTCCCAGCTTAGCTGTAACAGCAATTTAGGTAATGACCAAGTATTATGCCTGAATCGTTTTATTTTTACTTCTCTGCATGGTATAGCTGTAGTTTTATATAGATATTCTTTGTAGAAGATACGGTGTGACAGCAGAGGTCTTGAACAAGGGGACACAGGGCATGGTGTAGAGAAGTGCAGGCATGGGATGGTAAGTGATGGGGCACAGGATGTATGGGCAAGGGACAGAGCACACTGGAAGCCCCAGGACTAGAAACAACTCACCAATGGCCAGTTAAAGAAATGTAGAAATTTTTGCCTGTAACTTGGCAAAAACCAAAAACAACAACAACAAAAAAAAAACTTTCAGAGGTAACAAAGATAACAAAAAGCACCCAACTTACATAAAATTCACCATATAAAGGAAATTTAGTTGTAATGTGAACTAACCAATGAAGAAAGAGCGAGGTGTAAAGCACGTTATCAAACACAAAAAATACCTCAAGTAGATTCTAGAGTAAGGAGTAAGAAATCATCAACATTGTGTATCTCCTGGCTAAGGGTTTTAGCCATATGTTCCCCCATTTCTCCCTCAAAGCCATCAACATTAGACCCCAAGGGACAGTGGAAGGATAAGCATAGTGTCAGGGAAAGGAGCAGAAGCTAGGAATTGTGTGTATGATAATTTTAACTGCATTATTATTATCCACAGTAGTAGTGTTGAGACTTTTTCCATATAGCAGTATTATGAAGCTGTCATCTTCCTCCCTTATCCTCTTCCCCACCCTCTCCTGAAAAAAGGCCTAGTATGCAATTTTTCCTTCCCAGTAATGTTTGTTGTTTGCTTTCTGTAAGATTATTGATCATCTAACAGCAGTTTTTGAAGGTATAGACTGTTCTGGTCAAAACTGACCTAATCTCTTGACCTAATCTCTCCTTTCATAGGGCATGTTGTGTGACTCAAGCAGTAGTAAAGTGGGCAGAATATTTTCTAAATATTAGTAATCATTGTGCTTCCTATGTTACAGAAGTCAATATTTCCAGCATTTTAAAGATAGTTAAAAAGTGACTAACCAGTAAAAACACTTATAAAATGTCATATTATGACTAGGCAGGGTGAATAATTGAATACAAACATATTAAATACACACTTCTGGCTTTCCTTTCCACTCCACTGAATTCTAATACTTTTGCTAAGCAGTCACAGAATATGCAGAGTTGTGTGTTTTTATGGAAGAAGCAGCTTTGGATAGCTTCAGGTCCAGCTGGGTTTCTGTCCCAGCAGGTTTTGCTCCAGAAGGTGCTCAGGGGAAGTTTTAGGATTTTTTTGTTTTAATTTTGATTTTTGTTTTTTTTTTAAGACATGCATTGCAGAGGCTGTGAGTGAGTACCTGGCATGCTACTTGGAAGCAGAGCATCATGAGGCTCTGACGATCTAAAGCAAGCTTGGAGAGCCCTGTTTGTTCAATGTTTGTCAGTAGTTTCCATGTGTTGCAGAAGGGATTTTCTGGCACTATACCAGCAGTAAGTGCTGTTTCTCATGCAAGTGAAAGATTTGGTTCTGCTACAACCATTTTGCAATCTTCAGTGTATGAAGATATGTACCTAATGGGGAAGGAAAATTAGCTGATGTTATTGACTGTACATCAAAATAAGTATACCTGAGACACATAAATCTTCCAATTTCATATACCATCTGGACATTTTTCCTTTTTAACTCTAAAGGCAAATTAAATGTCATGTTCCTTGCTCTTACTGTTATTACTAGTAGTCTTCCTCATGAGAACAGACAACTTAATCAAGAAAATACTGTATTTCAAAGCGGTTGAGGGGGGAAAACTATTTACAGGAGCTTTTTATTAAGCTTTTGATGTGGAGTACATGTCCTTGCAGTTCTTAAGAGTACTTGTGCTGTACTTGTTTAACTGCATTATGATAAACTGAGACACAGAATCACTTTCATGTCAGAAAGTCAGAAGCTCATGCCAGGCTTCCACAAAATAAATATTGCCACAGAATGGCAGGAGGCTGAAAGAAAAAAAAGAAGAATTTTAAACCAGAGTTAAATTGGCAAGAAGACCCTTTTCCACAGGATACTGCTGATATAAAGAGTGCAACAAAACCAAAATCAACCTTATAAGCTGGCCAACTTCAGACTTGTTGTTTCCCGACTGTAAAGCATAAGGATTCAGCCCCTGGTACACCAGGAAGAGAGAGCAAATTTTAAATGGGAGCAGACTACTCTACAGTAATGCTTGTAAAAAGAGTTGAGTGAGTTAATGCAAACTAATGGTTAAGTTGCAGACTTGAATTGAAAGGTTTGCCTCAATTCTTTTTTCTGGAAGCAACACAGCCTGGACTAATACGATGCACCAATTTGCTGCACTCTTTCTCATATTTCTTTAGAAATGACTAAACAAAAATGGATGAAAATAAAATCAGCAAATCAACAGTTACAAAATGTTGACACATTCTTTAGGCAAAGATATAAAATGAAACTAATGTTAAGAAGTAATGTCTAGCATACGTAAAGAAGCAAATGAAGGCACAGCAGTGTATTCTCAAGGTGTGGGAACTAGCTGAAACAAAGGTATTTTATTTTTTATGACTTTTTCTGGTATAATCCTGCTAAATCCCAGCTCTATTTCTCTTTCTGTAGTTGCAGTTATTCTGGCTTACCACTCTGAGCAACACAGGGCACTTCTACTGTCCACCTGCATTTGTAAGGAACTGCCTCTGCGGGTGTCGAAGGCCATTTAGCACCTAGATACCTAAACATGCTCCAGAGAAAAGCTATTCCCTTTTGCCTTGAAAATTATACAGCCAAAATTTTCTTGTGCCAGAGCAATATGTTTGACTAGTTTGCACTGTCTGCAGTTCAAGAACGTACATCAGAGAAGTAAATCTTTGCTATATCAAGAATCCCAAGTGGGCAAAAAAACAACCAGAGCAAGCAGCTGTATGCACTGCTTTGAAAAAGATCTTTCTTTTGCAGAAAAAACTTCCAAGAGATTTCTCCTTTCAGTTAACAACCTACCTAATACAAGGGTTGCAGTGAGGATTACCTCATCTTTGTCAAGTCCTCTGAAAATATAAAGGCATTCAATGCATAGGAAAGATATTGACTAAGCTTTAGGTAAGTCGTGTACTCTTGCATGCCTGCAATTTGGAGACACTTTTAAAGTGTTTATTGTGCAAATGGAAATGGAAATGGAGATGTGCAGTTATGAGGGCACACTGCAGAAATTAATTGTCTTTTACATACCAAAGCTTCTTGACATGTCGCCTGTTCAACAGAAGCACCTGTGTTTAAACACTTTTCAAAATGCCATTCCCACCTGCCAAAAACCAAATACAGCTATAGTAAARGAATAGACATCAGCATCTATTTGTAAAATGCACTCCCTAAAAAGATTCCAGTGTTGTTAAAAAGCTTTGCAACTATACTTCAACTAAATAATTTTTTCAGAGACTAAATGTACTCCAATATTCTGCTAAGAAAAACTGCAACAGAGCAGGCAAAATTTCCAAAAACAAAGATCTTAAAGTTCTAAGCACTTTACTGAACCACTCAAGATATAATTTATATGAGTGCTCATCAATTTAAGAGCAAGGATATTATCAAAAGCAAATAATAATGCAACCTTTAAATTATTTAGTTTCTCTGTATTTTAATTTTAGAGCCTAAAATTCTACAGATTCTAAATTTACAAATTTAGAAACCTACTCATTGGTATCCAGATTTGAAAAATAAATTATTGAGAATATTAAGGTCACAGGAAACCAGGAAAGCTGACTTGCCATTTCTTCAGCCAGCTTCTGAGCAACACCTCCACAGATGCAGAAGTATATAAATATGTAATCAGAATAAAAGAACCCAGACCCAAAGAAACCCAAGGAGCTGCTTAGGTCTGGCTGTTTTTTTTTTTTTTTTTTTCCCCAAGATGCTATTATATATGTTGAACTGCAACGTTCAAATGTCCAGACCTATTTCCACGAGAGCCTCAATATATTTTCAAGTTCAACAATCTTTTTTTTTTATATACATGAAAAATGGAAACAAAATCAGACTGTCACAAATAAGTACAAATTAGCCTATAGCATCTTTTGAGTATATTAACTGTTGGCAAAGTTGACGCTTCTGTATATTCTGGATTTTCCCATCGTAGTATGACTTCAGCATAGCTTTGGTTCAACAAGAATAGCGTTTGTAATGTAAAACTCAGAGACAGAGTCCTCACTTTTGGTCGTATGAACCCTGAAATAACAGCTTTTCTGCAGCTCCCCTTTCTGAACACTGAAGCTGTTGCAGCCAATTCCAGGTTCCCAGAACTGTTGCAGAGAGCAGTAAATGCTTACACAGCGCTCTTACCTTGAGAGTGTTTCAGAGACTGCCCCACCAGGGCAGCGATAGAAAAACAGTGTGATGTTCTTGAGCTAAGCATTAAGAACGTACAATGAGTATGGCTGGTACGACGAGTAAGGCTAATCACAAGAAAGGCCTGAAATTGTCTTTGCCTTCCTCTTCCAAATTAAATATCAAAGTTCTTAGCACTGTGCACTAGTGACTGTAATAGCCCAACTCATCCCACTCAGCGGTAGGCAATCACTGCTTGTGTCCTACAGGGAACAGGGAGAGGCTCCCACATTTCTTCTACCTCAGAGTCAAGGGATGGGGGAAAAATGCATAAAAACGTGAGAGTCATGGGAAGAACTGTAAGAACTGTGAGACTTCAGACAAAACTTTAAAAATAAAGGAAAAAAGAAAAAGCTAGAGGAGGTACTTTTAATGCAAAGGTTAAACAAATTGTCTTGGATCCTGAAACTGTGTAGGGGTTCAAAGGCAATTGGACAAACCCATGAAAGCAAGCTCCCAAAAAGGCCATTAAACACAAACATACTGCCTCTGCTCAGGTGCAAGCTGACGAGAGGCTACAAGAGCGGTCTGGGGAGGCACCTCCTCATAGACCTGCCCTGTCCTTATCCTCTGCCCTAACCATCCCTTCTCGGCCGCTGGTATGGCCAGCCAGCRTGTCCACCCGAGTCAAACGATCCAACTGTAAATGGAGGYGCATACAAGCTACCAYGCACTGGAAACCTATGAAGGGAATCTGTTGCCCTCACGGGGCTCAAACCAYGGGAAATGAGAGCTCTATGGGCAGGAGAACARGCAGCCCAGAGAAAGAGCCCACACTGCAACAAACTCTAGGGAGAGTAAGTGAGCACGCTTAAAGTGGATCGCATGCTGGTGAAACTAAACCGTGCAAATACTGTAGTCCTGATTWGTCCTGGGAGGGTGGGAAATGTAAYATCAAAATGGCRAAAGGCTGCAATATGTTTTTAAAGACAKGRCRGGGCACRGAGAAGAAARCCATAASAGCTGAAAGGAGAAAGAACGTGGAGGTGGCTAAGATGGAGCTCAAACRGTTGGGTAAAAYGGCAGGCRGTGCTGTTAAAAAAYGTGGAKWYARGAAARCTTCCAAAAGCATTTCTGGTCCTCTCATTGAGCCCCACACAATTTGTCTCTGACAAATGCAGAGACGCTTCTGTTTTGAGGAAGAAGGCAGCGCACACAGGACAGAAAGCATTGCTGAAAGTCCCTGGCACACATTGGTGTCATTTGCTCTCTTACTCTAGGTTTGAAGCTCAGTGGAAGCTGGGGGAAGTGCTCTGATGCTCCCACGTGAGCAGGCTTGAGGACTACATGTCCAGTGATCTGGACGGACAGTTTACGTTTAGCCCAGAAAGTGCACAACTGCAGAGCGGTGCGATSGGGTGAGGGCAGAAAGGAAAGGTGAAGGGCCTTGTCTGACGGCAAGCGCCATGTCCATCGTGACTGCAGAAAAGCTGGCAGTCCGATGCCTTGATCCAATTCCTCTTCTCATAAGGCATCCTTAGCCATCGYCTCTGACAACTGACCATGTTAGCCATGTGCTTCAAATGCATCTTTGGAAGCAGGAAAGTTGGCTTTCTTTAACACTTGGCCAGAACTAAAGTCAAATTGACTTTCATGTGCTCCAGGTGACTTGGGAACTATCACCAGTTTTCTAATTCCCACAAGCAACAAGCAGCAGCACCCCAACAGCAGATACGGGCGGTCGAAAATACCAAGCGGCGCCTCGTTCTTCTCCYCACTGCGGAGATCCCAGCATGTCCTCGTCCCAGACTTCCAGTCTCTCGAGCCACGCCCAGAGCTGTGGGAAGCAAGTCCTCAAAGGACGGCTTCCTGTGAGCGGCACGTGAACACGGCCTTCACCGCTCCTGCCCCCCCAAGAGAGACCTCTCCCCAAGGGAGATCAAGTTAGAAGACGTGCTTTGTTTATGCCGAGCCACATCTAAATTAAGTGCCATTGGAAAGAGAAACACCGATGGGAAGAAGAAGGAAAGTGGCATAAAATACTGCCACAAGTCGGGTCTACTGCTGCCATTAYRCAGGGGATCAACTGCTGACTTGGGTTGGTGCTTGGATCACCCCTCTTTTTCCAGAAGGAGCAGATACCCCGTTTAACTTTTGTGCGTAGCCGTTCATACAC
>NW_028185238.1:7295-8527 GCF_003343005.1 Rhea americana | reverse complement strand
CGGTCAGTAGGGTGCACAGCTGTACCGAGGCCGTACCTCCTGCATTGGTGCGACTCGGTCTGTGCGGTGCAGAGCTGTACCGTGTCTGAGCCACCTGCATTGGTGGGACTCGGTCAGGGAGTACACAGCAGTACCAAGGCTACACCACCTGCATTGGTGGGACTCGGTCAGTGGGGTGCACAGCTGTACCGAGGTCGAGCCATTTGCATTGTTGGGACTCGGTCACTGGGGTGCACAGGGAAATACAGTTAGAGAAATACTGTGAGAAAAACCTTGCAAATAGGTAACAAGACTCTAGGACAAGGGAGAGAGAAAAACGGTACTGCAAAGTATAACCAGCTCCGGCTAAATAACGTTGATAAAACCGCAGCGCTTCAAAGAACGCGAGGGGTAGGTAAGACAAAAACAGTATTATAATGCAGAAGTGACCTTAGGTTCTTTAAGGCTTATTAACATATTAAACTTTACACCTCTAAATGAATAATGAGATAGAAATGACATGATAATGATGTTTCCGCCTTTTCTTCACTTCCTATGCTAATTAACAAGAGTGATTAAGCGCAATCGCAGAGGGATTACCTGAGGTACTGAAACTGTAACCAATAGAAAGATTTGTATAAAATACTCCCTGAAAAGGGTGGATAAATCAAGAATGAGAGGGGGACAAGGTGTGCTAGCTTTGTGGATTTACCACCTCACACCCATCTCTGTGCAGAAAGGAAATAAACAAATATCTCGACCCTGTGTGTCTATTGGGCGCTTGCACACTGGGTAACAGAACCCAGATTTTGGACAACAGCAGGACAAACAATTTCTTCTGAAATGGCAAAAGGCAGTGAGAGCTACATGGGGCTCCTCACCACCACCCAAAGTGCACGCAAAATCCAGTCCCTTGCCAGGGTCAGCACCTAACCACACCACACTTAGCACACCGATGTCTACACGTGGCTGCTTCCTTATCTCCCTGCTGCAGCACAGAAAGGTCACACTACAGCATGATGGTGGGGTAACTTGCAGAGACTGCACCTGGAAGGAAGAGAGACCTGGGCTGCACATCCCTTGCAGGGCACTTTGGCCTTGCTGCTCGCATTCAAAGGCACTCCTCCAAACAGGTCTCCTACAGGAGGGATTCCACCCCTTGACAGTCAGCTCCCAAGAACTCACCTGCCTTTCTCCAAAGACCACCACACCACAAGGCCTTCACTCCTTCAAAGGGATTCCAGCAGGCTAAG
>NW_028185238.1:0-1085 GCF_003343005.1 Rhea americana | reverse complement strand
CCAAGAGCTATGGAGCAAGCACAACGACTTGGGCACGACACCTCGCAAGGACAGCAGCAACCTGCTCACACTTTGCCCAGCAGATCCCAAACACAGCTCTGAGCAGCACCTAGGGGCTGTGGGGGCAGCAGCAACTCAGGGAAACCCTTGAAAATGCATCTCAGATCCACAAAAGGTTCAAAGCTTCCTGCACCCAACCCCCACCAAGCCGCCCGGGCCCAGCTGCTCAGCGCAGGCCAGCATGCCTGGCTCGCAGGTCAGTTCCCCTCGGTGACAGGATGCTGCGTCCCCTGGTCACAGCCCCAACAGCCCCTTTGGGAGCCCCTGCAGGAAAACAGCCCCCTCGCCAGCACCACTGCCCCTGCTGCAGTGAGAGGGCACCCGCTGGCATTTGAACGCACTCGCAGCCCCCACCAGCCCCACTCGCATTCGCTCTCACTCCCGCTCCCTTCTCGCCTGCTTCGCTACCTCCCCTCTCAAATGGCGCGCTTCTCTTGGCCTTTTCCCACTCTGGACTCTGATTGGCTGACACAGCCATCATTCCAATCCATCCCCGCCCTCCTCCTCAGGACAGCCAATAGGAGGGCTGCACTCAGGCGATGCCATGGCAATGCTGCACCCTCCTGCCCTGGCAGCCAGTTCGGCCCCCTCCCACCATGGGACGGCGCCATCTTGTGGGCGGCAGCGCGGGGCGCAGTGGGGCCTCAGGGCAGCCCGGCCCCGGATGTCCTGGCACTGCGGTGCCCCGGGTCCGGCCACTCTACCGCAGGGTCCCCTTGGGCTCCTCGCTGAACTGCGCCCTGGGGGCCATGCTGGGCTTGGAGGGCAGCCCTGGGGCCTGTGCTGGTGCCAGCCCTGGTGCTGGCGATTGCAGGCAACGTGCTGCTGCCCCCAGGGTAGGGCAGCGTCCTCTCGGCCCTCCTGCCCTGGCACCTTCCCCAGGGCAGCCCCAGGGCTTGGTAGCCCTGCCGCGGCGCCTGGCAGGGCTGGGCCGCGGCCCAGCAGGGGCTGCTCTGTATGGGGCCAGGCTGTGCCCTGAGGGGTCGCTCCAGAGGGCTGAGGAGCCCCATGGGGGCACAGGGCAG
>NW_028185237.1:3179-4820 GCF_003343005.1 Rhea americana | reverse complement strand
GGCTGGCACACGCGTGTGCATGTCCGCGGCAGCCCCGCGGGCCCCTCTGCGCCGCCTCCCCCCGCGTTGCCCGTGCCCACCTGGCTCCGGCGGGGCCGCCGCTCCCCTGGCCGCGGCCTTGGGCTTCTTCCTCAAGACCTTCTTCTTGATGACTTTAACCCGCACGATCTTTTTCCGGGGCACCGGCGCTGGAGGGAGTCAAAGCGGACGCCAGTGGCAGTGGGGTCCCGCGGCAGGAGCACGGGGCTGGGGGGTCCCTGTGCCCCCAGGGGACGCGGGTGCATCGGTTTGGGCCTGCGTGCTCCTGGCCCGCTCAGCACCCCGGCTCCTCTCCCCTGACCATAGCAAGGCTGTGGGTGCTAGGCATGTGCGGTGCATGTGTGTGCGGTGCATGTGTGTGCGGTGCATGTGTGTGTGTGCATGCGTGTGTGTGCATGCATGTGTGTGCATGCGTGTGTGTGTATGTGGGTGCTGCATGTGCAGCACATGCGGGTGCAGTGCATATGGGTGCAGTGTGTGCTATGAATGCTGGCGCAGTGCATGCGGGTGCTGTGGGTGTGGTGCATGTGTGTGCAGCACACGCGGGTGCTGCGCAATGTGAGCACTCGCCCGGCAGGACAACGGGCTCGGCGCGCTGCCCCGCCGCCCAGCACCCAGCACCCCGTGCTGCCCTCGCGTATGGGGACACCCTGGGGTGCTCGGGGCACCCACACGCCGGGCAGCAGCACACGTGCATGTGAGCACCCCAGCTCTGTAGCCCGGCGGTGCCTGGCGATCCAGGTGTCCAGCTGTGTGCCGCAGGAGCCACGTGCACATGCATGGCACACGCATGTGCGCACACACACACATGCACATGCACACAGAGAAATCTGCACCCGCGCACACACAGAGAAGTCTGCACACGCGCACACCCCCAGCCCCCGCCAGCACATGGCGATGAATCACACACACGGTGCAGGCACACGCACACTCATGCAAACCACAGACAGGCAGACACACACGGAGCACGGACACACCAAAAGGGCACCCACAGGCACACCGCCACGCAGAGACACGCATGTAAGCCATGCACACAGAAACACATAAACACACACACACACACACTTGCACACACACATGCCTCGGGCTCTCTCGCATGAATGCTCTCACTCCGTCTGTACTCACACACACACACGCTTGTGCACACAAACAAGCTCTAATCCACTCACTCTGCCAACAGCTGTGCACACCAGTGCACACACACTCACCCCTTGTGCTCACACACACACCGGGTCTTGCAAACACACTAGTGCACACACATGCACTCTGGGTGCTCGCACACACTCACAAACAYGCACACACAGAATCTTGCAAGCAAACACACTCAAGTGCATACACAAGCACACTTCCTGTGCTGGCACACCCGCACTTGCACACCCACTGTGCACACCCACACTCGCCCCTTGTGCTCACACACTAATGCGCACACACACAGTCTTGCAGACACACACCTACTTGTACACACACACACACACACACACACACACACACACACGCCCGCGGCCCCCGCGGCAGCCCCATCCCGGCCCCCCCGCGGCTCCTACCTTTCGCCCCCGGGTCCCCCTCCTGCCGCGGCCGGGCCGCCCCCTCGGGGCCGGCGGC
>NW_028185237.1:0-1188 GCF_003343005.1 Rhea americana | reverse complement strand
CTCTGTGCCCCGAAAGGGTGCTGGGGACTCCTGCCCCACGCCCTGAAAGGGTGCCGGGGACCCCTGCCCCGCGCACCGAAAGGGTGCTGGGACCCCCGCTCTGTGCCCCGAAAGGGTGCTGGGGACCCCTGCTCTGTGCCCCGAAAGGGTGCTGGGGACCGCTGCCCCGCGCCCTGAAAGGGTGCTGGGGACCCCCGCTCTGTGCCCCGAAAGGGTGCTGGGGACCGCTGCCCCGTGCCCTGAAAGGGTGCTGGGGACCCCCGCTCTGTGCCCCGAAAGGGGGCTGGGGACCCCTGCCCCGCGCCCCGAAAGGGTGCTGGGGACCCCCGCTCTGTGCCCCGAAAAGGTGGTGGAGACCCCTGCCCCACGCCCTGAAAGGGTGCTGGGGACCCCCGCTCTGTGCCCCGAAAGGGTGCTGGGGACCCCTGCCCCGCACTGCGAAAGGGTGCTGGGGACCCCCGCTCTGTGCCCCAAAAGGGTGCTGGGGACCCCTGCCCCGAAAGGGTGCCCCTCCTTGCACACACAGCCGTGTCCCCCCACACACCACCCCATCCCTGCACACACAACTCCGTCCCTTGCACAAACAGCCCCCTCACTTGCATACACAGCCCTGTTCTTGCACACGCAGCCGCATCCCCCCCCCCACAACCCCATCCCTCGCACACACAGCCCTGTCCTCACACACACAGCCTTCTCTTGTACACAGACCTGTCCTTGCACATGAAGCCCTGACCTTGCACACGCAGCCTGTCCCTTGCACACGCAGCCACATCCCTGCACACACAACCCCATCCCTTGCACATGCAGTCCCGTCCTTGCACACACAATCCTGTCCTTGCACACGCAGCCCTGTCCTTGCACACAAGGATGCAGCCCCATCCTTGCACATGCAGCCCCATCCTTTGCACATGCAGCCCTGTCCCTTGCACATGCAGCCATATCCCTACACACACAACCCCATTCCTTGCACATGCAGCCCTGTCCCCGCACACACAATCCTGTCCTTGCACATGAAGCCCTATCCTTGCACACACAACCCTGTCCCTTGCACACACAGCCCCGTCCCCACACTCATCCCTGTCCCTGCACCCACAGCCCCATCCTTGCACGCACAGCCCATCCCTGCACACACAGCCCCATCCTTGCACCCGCAGCCCATCTCTGCACACTCAGCCCATCCTTGCACAC
>NW_028185236.1:1420-4876 GCF_003343005.1 Rhea americana | reverse complement strand
TGTCCCCCGCGGCGGCGGGCTCTCACGCCGCGCTGTGCCGCCCCGCGCAGGGAGCAGCCTGGAGCCCGGCATGGAGCCGCCGGCGGAGCTGCCTCCCGCCGCTAAGCCCGAGCAGGGGGGCCGCGAGCTCTTTGGCTACGTGGGCATCGAGGCCGTGCTCGAGCAGATGAAAATCAAGACCATGAAGACGGGCTTCGAGTTCAACATCATGGTCGTAGGTGAGCGCTCGCGCCCAGCGCGGGAGAGCCGGCTCGGCGCCGCCCGCCGCGCGGCAGCTCTGGCACGCGGCAGCGCGGGAGCCGCTCGCCGGGAGCTGGGTGCGAGCCTGGCCCGTGGGAGGGGAGGCGGCGGGAGGCGCCGCTGCCCCCGGCTCGGCCGCCCCGGCGCATCCCGCCGTCTGCTCCCGCTCTGCCGCGGGAGTTCGCCGCGGGCGGCAAGTCGGATGTGCCGGCTTCGCGGCGGCAGCGGAGGAGGGGGCGACGGCAGTGCCTGCGCGGCCGTCCCTCACCGTCCCCGCGGGCTCCCCGCAGGGCAGAGCGGCCTGGGCAAGTCCACCATGGTGAACACGCTCTTCAAGTCCAAGGTGAGCCGCAAAGCSGCGCAGCCCGGCCACGAGGAGCGCATCCCCAGGACCGTGCAGCTGCAGTCCGTCACCCACGGTAGGGCCGCCCCGCGCCCGGGGCACCCGGGGCATCGCCGCTCCTCCCCGCCGCCGGCGGCCCCTGACCCCGCGTCCCTCTGCCCTGCCAGWCATCGAGGAGAAGGGCGTGAAGATGAAGCTGACGGTGACGGACACGCCGGGATTCGGTGATCAGATCAACAACGACAACTGGTAGGTTGGTCGTGGGGACGCAGCCAGGGGCTGGCGCCGGCGCTGGCATCGCCACCCCGGGGGGGCTCCGGGCCATCGCGCTCCGGGAGCAGGTCCTTGTGGTCCGCATCCGAGGCTGTCCATGCCGGGATCGTCCCCATCCTGCTGTYCCCCCGTGCCGGGCACTGCTCGGACACCGTCCCCGGGCTCCTCGCCACCTTCCCCTCTGCCCCCCGCCAGCTGGGACCCCATCATCAAATACATCAACGAGCAGTATGAGAGGTACCTGCGCGAGGAGATCCTCATCACGCGCAAGAGGAAGATCCCGGACACCAGGGTGCACGGCTGCGTGTACTTCGTCCCCCCCACGGGCCACTGGTGAGTGTTGGCTGCGGAGGCACCCACGGCTGCGCTCCCAGCTCCTCATCCTCACCCTGGCCAGGTCTGGCGGGGCCAAGCGGTAGTAGAGCAGCCGGGGCACGGGGGACCTCGGGCTCGGGGGCTCCGCCGTGGCACCGCCRGGCTTCCCTTGCAGGCTGCGGCCCCTCGACCTGGAGTTCATGCGGCGCCTCAGCAAGATCGTCAACGTGGTGCCCGTGATCGCCAAGGCCGACACACTCACCCTGGAGGAGCGGGCCGAGTTCAAGCAACGGGTGAGGGCATCTCCCGTGGGCTCCCCTGCCCCATGCGCACCCACCTGGCCCTGGCGCCCGTGGGCAGGGTGCTCTGTCTCCTGCTGCCTGGCGCCCTTGGCCCGTGGCCATCTCAAGCCGCCGTGTCCTGCAGATCCAGAAGGACCTGAAGGCCCACACCATCAGCGTGTACCCGCAGGAGGACTTTGATGAGGACCCGGACGACAGGTCTCTCAACGACAGGATTCGGGTGAGGGATGGGAAGGCGATGGGGTGGCGAYGAGGGGATTGGAGCTGGCAGCACCCTTGGTGACCCTCCTCTGCCGCGGCAGGAGAAGATCCCGTTCGCTGTGGTGGGGGCGGACCAGGAGCACCAGGTGAACGGCAAGCGGGTGCTGGGCCGCAAGACCAAGTGGGGCATCATCGAAGGTAAACTGGCACCACCAGCCCTTCTGGCTCTGCTAGAGCCCCGCTGGCGGGGACGTTTGCGTGGCGGCACAGGGTGCCCCCGGCCAGCAGGACCCTGCTCGGGGTGGGCGCCCAGACACGTGCTGACGTGTGCCAGTCCCCTGCGCGCCTGCTCGTCCCGGGCTGCCCCCGGAGGCGCTCCCCGGCCCGCGCGGGCAGCTAAGCGCTCTCTGTCTTGTCTTGCAGTGGAGAACCCGGCGCACTGCGAGTTCCCCATGCTGCGGGACCTGCTCATCCGGTGAGATGTGGCCCCGTCCGCGCGGGGACAGGGGGGGCTCGGTGCCTAGCGCCCCACGGCGTGGGGGTGCCTGGCCTCCCGCGTCTCAGTGCCGCGGGAGGGAGGGCAGGGTGGGGGGCACGCCGGGGCATCCCGGTGGGACGGTGGCAGCGGTGCGTGACCGCCTCCTCCATCCCGGTCTCCGTGGCTGCCACGGCGGGCAGGTCCCACCTGCAGGATCTCAAGGACATCACCCACAACGTGCATTACGAGAGCTACCGCGTGCGGCGGCTGAACGAGAGCAACCGCCTGGCGCTGAGCCCCGGCAACGGGCTGCGGGGCAAGGACGAGGACGAGAGCAGCCTCTGAGCACCACCGCGGAGGGCGGGCGGCGGCGGGCAGCAGGGCCCCGTCCCCCTCCCGGCACCCCCCTGCTCCCCGCCTGCCCCGCGTGGCCTCGGCCCCCTGCCCGCCTGCCCCGCCAGTGACTGCCGTGCTGCAGCAGCCTCCCCTCTGGCCCGGACTCCTGGGCCCCCAGGAGCTGGGGGAGCCTGGGGGGTGCAGGCAAGCGAGAAACGGGGCCCTTTCCTCCGGGTGCTGGGGGGGGGGGGCTCCGTCCCCCAGGAGGCCCTGGCCTCGGGGCCCGAGCTTCACCGTGGGTCCACGCTCCCCAGGAGCCTGCTCACGCATTAAAGGTCAACCTGGAGCCTTTGGCCTTCATCCTCATCATCCTCCCACTGGAGCCCCCCCAGCTAGTGAGTGCTGCCCTCCCGTGCTGCTCTGCGTGCRGGGGGTCCAGCCCTCCGCCGTGCCCCCCGCCGCGGCTGCGGTGCCCCGCTGCCCGCACCCTGCTCCCCGGGACGGGCATGCTGCGGGTGGGCTCGGGGGCGCAGGGTGGAAGCGGGGCCTGCAGGGTGCAGGCACCCGCCCTGCCCGCTGTCACCCCACTTGCCCAGCCCCRGTGACGGCACCTGGCACCACCCGGACTTTGAGCTGCTTATCGGGAGCTGGGCTGTGGAGGTGCCACCCRGAGGTGCCGGGGCCGCTCCGCCCGGCCGCTCCCCGCCGCGGCACCCTGCTCCGGGTGGCACTCTCCCCGTGCCCCTCGAGCTCCAGCCCTGCCGTCCCCGGGGAGGGACCCCTTCAGTGCCGTGCACCCACCAGGCACCAGCTGCCACCCGCCCTCGCTGCAACCTGCTGCATCGCCCCGTGGCTTCCCGGTGCAGCGCGGCGCCGTGGGCGCAGGGCTGCCCGCGTGGGTGCACCGGAGCAGCCCGCTGGCGGGTGCTCCCGGGCCCATCCCTGCTGCCCCGCGGGCGAGCGCGGGA
>NW_028185236.1:0-1123 GCF_003343005.1 Rhea americana | reverse complement strand
CCGCGGCGGCCGGAGACTCCCTGCTCCGCGCTCCACCCCTCCGCTCCGAAGCCCGGATAAGGGCAGGCGCCGGCGACACTCATTTCCTCGGCATCCGGCTCAGCCGCTGCCACGCGGATAGGCGAGCTCGCCGGGACCGGGGGAGCGCCCCGGCGCACCGCAGCGCAGAGGGCCGACCACCAGGCACAGGGCTCGGGCTCGCCGCGCCACGGCCATCATGAGGGTGAACACGCGGGCCCTGACCTCCCGGGTGGGCATCACCCGGGTCTTTGCCATCATACTATCCTGCATCGCCTTCAGCTTGGTGGCCTCCACCGAGGACTAYGGTGGTGCCTACGGGACGTGGTGCATGTTCACCTGGTGCTTCTGCTTCGCCATGACCGTGCTGATCGTCCTGCTGGAGCTGCTGGAGCTGTACCCCAAGCTGCCCCTCTCCTGGGAYGACTTCACCTCGGCCTTCTCCATGCTCGCCGCGCTGATGATCTTCACCACCTCTGTGGTGTTCCCCTCCACCTTCATCACCAGCCCCTGCCGCTCTGAAAAGTGCATACGCCAGGCCGTGGCCACCGCCATATCCTGCCTCTGCTTCCTCGCCTACGCCCTGGAGGTGGGGCTTACGCGCGCTAAGCCAGGAGACATCAGCAGCTTCCTCTCCACTGTGCCGGGGCTCCTTAAAGTGTTTGAAGCCTACGTGGCCTGCCTCATCTTCTGCTTGCTGGATAATGTCAGCTCCAAAGCTGGCCTGCAGTGGTGTGTGGCCGTCTACGCCATCTGCTTCGTCATCACCCTCCTCATCATCATCATGACCATCGGCCGGTGCCTTGCTTACATGCCTTTCCCCCTGGAGAAGATGCTGGTGGGCTACAACGCCCTGGCCTTGGTGATGTACCTCACGGCCACCATCCTCTGGCCCCTGTACAGCTTCAACAACACGAGGCGGCCCGACCCCTGCGGCACGAACTGCTGGTGGAACAAGCACCTGGGGGTGACCTTCCTCACCATCTTCAACCTCCTCGCCTACCTTGTAGACCTGGTGTACTCCACCAAGATGGTCTTTGTGGCGGTGCCTACCTAAGGGCTGGGGAGCTCCCGCCGCTGCGCCCCGGGCTCGGGGCGCGCGGGG
>NW_028185235.1:3756-5012 GCF_003343005.1 Rhea americana | reverse complement strand
GCTGGGGGTACCCAGGGGTGCTGAGGTCCGTGTCAGTGGCCTTGGGGTCCCCCCAGCCTGGGGAGCGCACGTCTGTGCCAGCCACCACCAGGGTCGGTGCCACCCCCAGGTCCCCAGTGCCCCCCAGCGTACCCAGCCCCACGTGCCCCCGGCTCCCACAGCCCCGCTAGGCCCACTGGGCCCCCAGAGCTGGGCCAGCCAGCGGTGCTGGCCCAGTAGCAGGTGCAGCCCCCGGACTGCAGCCCCCATCTYCCCCTGCTCCAGCCAGATCCCTCTCTGGGGTGCGCTGGGCCCTGGCACCGTGGGTCCCCCAGGGTGCAAACCCAGCGGCACCAGGAGGCCGTGCAGGGTGGGGGGAGCCCCCCAGCTGGAACGCCTCCCCTGCAGCCAGCTGCCGGAGCATCCCCAGGCRGGCTCCCCCGGCCTCCCTCTCCCCGGTGGCGTTTGCAATTCAGGTAATTAAAACCCAGCCCCAAAGACGCAGGAAACCGCAGGCGCTCGAGCGAGGCTGGCGGCGAGCGAGGCTCTGCCCCGGCGTCCCTCTCCGCCCTGCACGGCTCCCGGCCCCTCCGCTCGCCGGTGGCCCCAGCGTCGGCTGCGCTGCCGGGTGGGGGGTTGCGGGGCTGCCGCGATGCTCCCACCAGGGAGCTCCCACCGGGGTGCTCCCACCGGGATGCTCCCACCGGGATGCTCCCACCGGGATGCGGGCGACGGCTCCCGCCACACCCGCCTCCATTGTGGGAGCCGGCCGGGGGGCTGCTGGCGCCCGGCACCGCCGCGGCCTCGGCCCTGCTGCCCCCGGCGGCATCACCGGCAGATTTTATTTCCGTGGTAATTTGGGGTCATTTTTCCCAGGAGCTCGGCGCGCCGGAGATCAAAGATCGCCTCCGAGGCGGGAGGCACGTGTGCCGCCGGCTCGGCAGTGGCGAGGAAGCGCGTGGCGGKCTCCAAAAGCGGGAGGGCGGCTTCGCCCCCCCCCCCAAAGCRTGCAGCCCCCGCCGGCGGAGGGGCTTCTCCCGTCGCCGTAGCCGTGCCGCAGACGTCACCACTGCCATTTGCACGGCGAGCGGAGAGCGAGCCGCGTGCTCGCTCGGGCGCTGCCGGGGGGACGCCGCTGCTGGGGGCTGCCGGGGGGAGCCGAGGCCGAGCCCATGGGTGCTGGCGGGGGGCTCCGGGGGCAGGCGGCTGTCCCACCGGGCAGCAGCCCCGGGCAGGGCAGGCGGCGGGGCCGCGCCGCCGCCCCCGAGGCCCGTCGT
>NW_028185235.1:0-1537 GCF_003343005.1 Rhea americana | reverse complement strand
CGCGCGCCCTGACCCGGGCCCGCCCCCGCAGACACCAGCGCGGTGGTGATGGAGATCGACCACGACCGGCGGGTGGTTTACTCSGAGACGCTGGCCCTGGCCAGCCACGACCAGGAGGTGCTGCTGGCTGCTGTGCAGCCCACCGAGGAGCAGGTGATGGGGCGGCTCACGGCGCCCGTCGTCACCACGCAGCTCGACACCAAGAACATCGCCTTCGAGAGGTGGGACCCGCGGCGGGGGCCGGGCGCCGGGCGGGTGTCCCGGGCAGGGCTGCCCGGCCCGAGGGAGACCCCCCCCCTTCATGGCTGCCTTGTGCCGCCCCCAGGAACAAGTCCGGGATCCTGGGCTGGAGGAGCGAGAAGACGGAGATGGTGAACGGGTATGAGGCCAAGGTGAGGGGCAGGCGGTGGGCAGGGCTTGGACCGTCGGGGGGCTTGCTGGGGGAAATTGCGCTCTCTGGCATGGGTGCTCCTCGCCCAGGTCTACGGCGCGTCCAACGTGGAGCTGATCACGCGGACGCGGACCGAGCACCTCTCGGACCAGCATAAGGGCAAGAGCAAAGGTGGGGCCGTGCCGTGCCGGGGGCCGTGCCGGGGCCGTGCCGGGGCCGCGCCGGCTCCACGGCTCATGCGCATCTCCCGCAGGCAGCAAGACCCCGCTGCAGTCCTTCCTGGGCATCGCCGAGCAGCACGTGGGGCCCAACAACGGGGTGAGCGCGCCGGCCGGGGGACACGTGGGGCTGCGGCAGCCGCAGCCGTGCCCGTGCCGACCCGCGCCGCCGTGTCCCCGCAGACGCTGATCACGCAGACGCTGAGCCACGCCAACCCCACCGCCATCACGCCCGAGGAGTACTTCAACCCCAACTTCGAGCTGGGCAACAGGGACATGGGGCGGCCCATGGAGCTCACCACCAAGACGCAGAAGTGAGGAGGCGAGCGGGGCTCGTGGCCCACCGCGGCGGCGGCGTGGGGGGTCCAGGAGGGCAGCGTGCTCCCCCCCCCCCCGGTGCAGCCTCCCCGGGGAGAGGCCGGGGGTGGCGGGCCGGTGGCCGCCCCCAGCCTGGCGCCTCGTCCGCGTGCAGGTTCAAGGCGAAGCTGTGGCTGTGCGAGGACCACCCGCTGTCGCTGTGCGAGCAGGTCGCCCCCATCATCGACCTCATGGCCATAAGCAACGCGCTCTTCGCCAAGCTGCGGGACTTCATCACGCTGCGCCTCCCGCCTGGCTTCCCCGTCAAGATCGGTGCGGGCGGGCGGGCGCCGGGCCCCGGCCCCGAAGCGGGGAGCGCTGCCGCCCGCTCCTCCCCGCACCTGCCTCAGCCCCGTTTTTTATCCCCCCATCTATTTATTTATTTTTTTTTTTTGGAAGAAATCCCCATCTTCCACATCCTCAACGCCCGCATCACCTTCGGCAACCTCAACGGGTGCGACGAGCCCGTCAGCTCCCTGCGCCAGAGCCCCAGCAGCGAGGCGCCCTCGCCCAGCAGCGACTCCTCCAGCGTCAGCAGCTCCAGCTCCCTGAGTGCGTGGGGGGCGGCGGG
>NW_028185234.1:3815-5136 GCF_003343005.1 Rhea americana | reverse complement strand
CTGCCTTCCCCTGGCTCCTCAGCCCAGACACACACAGAAGCTCTTGTGGTGACACCAGAAGGTGGCCAAGGCACTCTGGGCTCACAAGGCRTGTGGAAAAACCTGAGCACAAGACCAGGGCCACAGCTGGCTCCTTGGGCAATGCTGCTGCTTTCAGAGGGAAGGAGGCTGCTCCCTGTGGGCACAGCAGGCTGCTGCCTCGTCCGCAGACCCCACCATGCCATGAACCTCCACCTGGGGACAATGGTTAGGGGATTTGTTTTGTAACACAGCAGTTACAGGCACAATTCCGAAGTGCTTGAGAGTCCCATAAGTCTCCTGAGCACAAAGCAACCTCTGTCCCTTTCCTTTCATCAGTTGGACAGGGAGGCTCTGTGAAGGGAGAAAGGGTGCAGAGGCTTTGAAACGAGGCCCCAGCAATGAGACCGCCCCAGACTGGAGCTCTGCTGAAATGCCAGCTGCCCTGGGGGCACAGGCTCTGGAGCAGGAGATCTGTGTCTTCACCTGCGTTTGTGGGGCACTGACTGATGTCTTAGTGTCACCGGCTGCCTGGCACTGGGCACATCTTCATCCCTTGCAGGGTGAGAAGCCCAAGCACTGTGAGACTTCTTCAGTTCAAGCAGAGGGGGCTTTCAGGCACTTAGACATAGGCCTTCAAGACATGCTGCGCTTTAAGAAGAGAGTCTTTAATTCATCTTACTGGCCATTTTATAGGCCCCATAGGAAAGGAGGGGGCACAACAGCATTCGCTGAGTAGGCCAGTAGTAACAGCATTTGTGGCGTGCGGAAGCAGGAGAGCAGAGGTACCAGGAGGTGAACTCACACCCTGTCACCCATGGAAGCCAGGTGCATTGAGGGGAGCCTTCACATCCATGTGTAGCCTCACCTCACCTCACTCACTTGCAGCTGCTTTCAGAGGATCATGATCTTGGCAAAGATGTTGACAGCTACAAGGATGCACCCTGGCATCCTTCCTCCATCCATACGGGCACTAGAACGGCACTTGGAGTGTACATGAGTGGAGCAACCTAGAAAGAAAGAATTGGAAGGTTATCATCAGTTCTGCTGGCCTTACATAGGCACAGCAGCCCGGGGCAAATGTCTCCCCTGTGTATTGAACCGAACAATCATCAGAGCACAGACAGCCAGGCCATGGAGAGACTGGACTCCTGGTTTGGGCAAAATTAACAACTTTTTTTGGATGTTTGGTCTTGTCTGAGCTTTCCAGTTCCCAAAAGGCACTGACACACAGGAGGAAGTCCTGCACAAGGACACCAAAATGGTCAGGGGCTGAAGCATGGGGCAGATAAGGAGAGGCTGG
>NW_028185234.1:0-1067 GCF_003343005.1 Rhea americana | reverse complement strand
CCCACAGCCATTTCTGCAGTTAACAGTCTCTGTGCGACATGTCAGGAAGGAGCCCCTGCAGCCCTTACCCTTGGTGCAGAGCACAGGAGACTTGGGAATAAACAGCTGGAATCCAAGCTGATAGTGTCAGTGCAGGAGCCTCCGTCCGGCTTGCTCCCTTGCCCTCAGCTCACCTCTCTATGCAGGGAGGAAGGATGCTCTTCCTGTCCGGTCACCCAAAACTCCTCTCCAACATGTCCCTGCTCCTCTGCATGTTAGCGAGTGGTCCCAACATGTTCCCGCTGCCTCTTGTCCCTGCTGCTTGCCATGAAGCAGCTCTGAAGGGCAGCAGTGGGGAGCGTGAGAGCAGTGCCCAGCAGCGCCTGGCCCTCGCAGGGAAGTGAGGACATCACTGTGGCACCAGGGAGACCTTCCTGTGATGTGTCACATCCCACTGTGACCTCAGCCAGTGTCACCTGGGACTCAGTAGGTCATTACCATGGAGATGGCACAGCTAGGGAGAGAGCAGATTTCCCCTCACATTCTGGAAAGTAGTTGCCTCTCCTCAACCCAGTTAAGTTCCAAATATTTCTAATAAACCCTTCAGGAACATCTCCAGAAGGTGCCAAACGCTGTGAAATGTTTAAAATGAAGCACTAGAGAGGTCATGTCTGTGCTCCTGCACCAACAGGTCTCTGCACTGGGCAGACCTGTGCAGGAAGCTGGGGTTTGGGGGTTGGATTGGAGGTTGACATCCTTCAAAAACAGGATTAGAGTGATATGGCATCCACATGACAGCACAAAGTGTAACCACACTCTGAGATGCTTTTAGTGAGCTTGCAAACTGTTTTCCCCTGTGGGTCGCTTTGGTGAGCTTCAAAAATGATAACTACTGTGGGTCACTCTCTTTGCAGAAGTAGGATACAAAACAGTATGGGACAGGATGTGGTCTTCCTCCCTGAAGCACGAACCAGATTATTTGTTTTTAAAAGTGCTCAGCAAGGTTTCTTGGTCTGCAGTGCTTGAGATGGAGATGAGATGCCAGAAAAGAGCAAATGTGCCCTTAATATACATCATCCAGAGGGCTT
>NW_028185233.1:3629-4941 GCF_003343005.1 Rhea americana | reverse complement strand
CTCCAAGGTCCCAATCGTCCTCCTCAAAGTCCCAGTTGTCCCCTCAAGATCCCAGGTGTCCTCCCAAAATCCCAGCTGCTGCTCCAAGGTCCCAATTGTCTTCCTCGAGGTCCCAGTTGTCCCCTCAAGATCCCAGTTGTCCTCCCTAAGATCCCAGTTGTCTCTCCCAAGGTCCCAGTTGCCCCCCCAACCCTCAGTTGCCCCCTCGGGCACCTCATCGGGGTGGATGAGGGTCTGCAGCGCCTGCAGCAGCAGCCCCTCGTCCTCGGCCAGCACGTAGACATCCTGGATGCCCGCCTGGAGCTGCTCGCCCGGCTGCAGGAAGAAGGACTTCTCGCCCTGGGGACGCGGGGACACCATGGGGACACGTCAGCAGCACGGACACCACGGGGACACGGCAGCGACACGGCAGAGACACCATGAGGAGGCGTCATCAGCCCGGAGGAGACGAGGGGGGCACCACGGGGTGGGGGGGGACACGCGACAGGCACAGCTAGGACACCACGAGGCCTTCTCAGACCCCTCAGGGCCACCTTCGAGGTGGATCTCAATGGATCTCTACGGGGGGCACAAGGAGCTCAAGGTGGCCCCGAGGGATGCTGAAGAGCCCCTGAGAAGACCTCAGAGTCCCTCGATGCCACCTTGAACCCCTTGGACCACCTTAGGGATCCACCAAAGCCTTGCAGGGCCACCTCAGACCCCTCGGGATCACCCTGGGGTCCCCTGGGGACACACTGAGCCCTTCAGGGCCACCTTAGGGACGCACTGAGACCTCGCAAGGCCACCTCAGACCCCTCAGGAGCACCTTAGGCATCCAACAAGGCCTCGCAAGGCCACCTCAGACCCCTCAGGACCACCTTAGGGTCCCTTGGGGACACACTGAGCCCTTCAGGGCCACCTTAGGCATCCAACAAGGCCTCGCAAGGCCACCTCAGACCCCTCAGGACCACCTTGGGGTCCCTTCGGGACACACTGAGCTCTTCAGGGCCACCTTAGGGATCCACCAAGATCTCTCAAGGCCACCTCAGACCCCTTGGGGCCACCTTAGGGATCCACCAAGGCCTCACAAGGCCACCTCAGACCCCTCGGGACCACCTTAGGGTCCCTTGGGGACACACTGAGCTCTTCAGGGCCACCTTAGGGATCCACCAAGACCTCTCAAGGCCACCTCAGACCCCTCGGGACCACCTTAGGGTCCCTTGCGGACACACCGAGCCCCTCAGGAGCCCGCTGAGGTCCCTCAGAGCCTCTCAAGGCCACCAACGGCCACCTCCTCAGAGGTCCAACCCCCGGAAGGACCACCCACGGGTCG
>NW_028185233.1:0-1224 GCF_003343005.1 Rhea americana | reverse complement strand
GTGGGGATGGTGGGGGACACCAAGGATGGGGGGGACGCCCAGGACACGCGGTGACATCAAGGGTGGAGGGACACCAAGGGACGCCCTRGAGATGCGTGGGGATGGTGGGGGACACCAAGGATGGGGGGGACGCCCAGGACACGGGGTGACGCCCGAGGGACGTTGGGGGACGTCAAGGATGGAGGGACACCAAGGGACACCTTGGGGACACAGAGACACAGAGGGGGGGTGGCTGAGGACACCCGGGGACATCCGGGGACACCTGAGGACACCCGGGGACACCAGGTGACACCAGGTGACACCCACTGACACCTGCTGACACCCAGGGACACTCGGGGACACCCAGTGACACCCGGCGACACTCGGTGACACCAGGGGACTCCCGAGGACACTTGGGGACACTCGGTGACACCAGGAGACACCTGGGGCACTCGGTGACACCCGCTGACACCCGCTGACACCCGCTGACACCCGGCGACAGCCGGGGACACCCGGTGACACCAGGGGACTCCCGGGGACACTCGGTGACACCAGGAGACACCTGGGGCACTCGGTGACACCCGCTGACACCCGCTGACACCCGGGGACACTCGGTGACACCAGGAGACACCTGGGGACACCTGGGGACAGCCGGTGACACCAGGTGACACCCGGGGACACGTGCAGCTGCCTATAGGTGACAACAGCCCCTATAACGCCTACAGGAGCCATAGGAGCCCTTGGGAGAAGCACGGAACCTATAGAAGACCCTATAGCTACCGTAAAGACTCTATAAAAGCACACGCAARTTACGGGACTTATAGATCCTATAGGTGCCCACGTGGCACCCAAAGGAGCTATACGGCTTCATGGCACCTACAGGAGCGACACCAAACCACGGAGAACCTATAGCAGCTATAAGGGACAACGGGCCCTAAAAGAAACGTTGTGGCACGCAGGATTTCTACAGAAGCTATAGGGGCTCACGGAGCCCCTGGGGGCCATAGGAGCCCATGGATGAACGCGAGGGGGCAACAGACCCTATAGAAACTATAGGAGCCCCCAGATGCCTGAAAAATCTATATAGAGCTACTATGGATCGTATAAAGCACCACGGGCCAGGCGCACCTCGAAGTCGCCGTGCCGCAGCCGGGCCCTAGGGGCTATAGGGGCTATAGGGGCGGGCGCCAGCGGGGCTATAGGGGTCCAGAGGGGCTATAGGTACCTGCTGGAGCTGCTCGCCCG
>NW_028185232.1:5201-6269 GCF_003343005.1 Rhea americana | reverse complement strand
CTCAGAGGGTTGGGAGCAGCGGTGTGAGCCCTGCTCGGGGGCTGTAGCTGGCGGTGTCCCCCGCCCCGGGTCAAGGCTGGGCCAGCCTTCTCCAACTTCTTCGTCCGTGACCTGGATGAGGGCACAGCACGCCTCCTCAGCAAGTTTGCTGATGATCCCGAAGTGGGAGGAGTGGCTGATGCCCTGGGGGGCAGAGCTGCCACCCAGAGGGACCTCCCCAGGCTGCAGAGGAGGGCAGAGAGGAGCCTCCTGAAGTTCAACGCAGGGAAGGTCCTGCCCCTGGGGAGGAATGATCCCGTGCAGCAGCACGGCCTGGGGCTGACCTGCTGGCAAGCAGCTCTGCGGAGAAGGTCCTGGTGGACACCAAGTCGTCCACGAGTCAGCAAGGGCCCTTCTGGCCGAGACGGCCAATAGCGTCCCGAGTTGTGTTAGGAAGAGCGTTGCCAGCAGGTCAAGGGAGGTGATCCTGCCCCTCGAGTATCCTTGGAGATACTCAAAAGCCGTCTGGACGCAGTCCTGGTCAGCCTGCTCTGGGCGACCCTGCTGGAGCAGGGGGGTCGGACTCGAGGACCTCCCGAGGTCCCTGCCGACCTCAACCGTTCCATGCTTCTGCGAGAGGCTGCGGCCCCGGACGCCTGGGCCCGGCGCTGAGCTCCCTCCCCACCCCAACCCCGGCAGGGCGACGTGGGGCTCGCGATGGGGAAGCTTTACGGCAACGACTTCAGCCAGACGACCATCTCGCGCTTCGAGGCGCTCAACCTCAGCTTCAAGAACATGTGCAAGCTCAAGCCGCTGCTGGAGAAATGGCTCAACGACGCCGGTGAGGTGGTGGGGACCCGCGCAGAGGCGGGGGCGGCGGCACCGTCCCGAGTGCCAGCGCCGCCCGCGTCACCTCCCCGCCCCCGCAGAGACCATGTCGGTGGACTCCACCTTGCCCAGCCCCAACCAGCTGAGCAGCCCCAGCCTGGGCTTCGACGGGCTGCCGGGACGGCGTCGCAAGAAGCGGACCAGCATCGAGACCAACGTCCGCTTCGCCCTGGAGAAGAGCTTTCTCGCGGTGAGCCCCCC
>NW_028185232.1:0-1181 GCF_003343005.1 Rhea americana | reverse complement strand
GCCCCGGTCTGGGCCCCCTCTCATCCCACCCCATGGTGTGTCGTGCCAGCCGTAACCTGCATCTCCCACCGCTGCTCACTAACCGCTCGCTCTCCGCTCGGCCCCCTCTGTCCTGCGCCCCGTGGGGAGGGGGCGGCGGCAGCCCCGGGCTTGGGGCGCCATGGGGTGCAGGTGGGTGTCGGGTGCCCCCGGGAAGCAGGGCAGGGGCTGGGCAGGGGCACCCTGATCCCATGGGGCAGGGCTGTGGGACAAGGGTACCTGTGGGGCAGAGGATGGGGCAGGGAGCTGCCATGGGGCAGGCGTTACCCACGGGGCAGGGGATGGGGTATCTGTGGGGCAGGGGTTACCCATGGGGCAGGAGGGGCCTGTAGGGCAGGGTATGGGGTGTCTGTGGGGCAGGGGTTACCCATGGGGCAGGGAATGGGTCAGGGCTTTGGGTATCTGTTGGGCAGAGGTTGCCCGTGGGGCAAGGGATGGTGAAGGGCGGCACCCATGGGGCAGAGCATGGGGTATCTGTGGGGCAGGGAGTATCAAGTGGGCAGGGGACACCCATGGGGCAGAGCATGGGGTATCTACGGGGCAAGGGGCAGCCATGGGACAGGGGTGGGTATCTATGGGGCAGGAGTTATGCATGGGGTATGGGGCATGCCTGCGACAGCACTTGGATTATCTATGGGGCAGAGGACACCCCTGGGGCAGGGCATGGGGTATCTATGGGGCAGGGGTTACCCATGAGGCATGGGGCACCCATGGGGCAGTGGTGGGTATCTACGGAGCAGGGGTCACGCATGGGACAGGGCATGGGGTATCTGTGGGGCAGGAGTGGTATCTATGGGGCAGGGGCACCCCTGGGGCAGGGCATAGGGTATCTATGGGGTCAGGGGTTATGCATGGGGCAGGGGGCACCCCTTGGGCAGGGCATGGGGTATTTGTGGGGCAGGGGTGGGTATCTCTGGGGCAGGGGTTACCCACTGGATAGGGAGCATCCATGGGGCAGGGCATGGGGTATCTGTGGGGCAGGGGTGGGTATCTCTGGGGCAGGGGTTACCCACTGGATAGGGAGCATCCATGGGGCAGGGCATGGGGTATCTGTGGGGCAGGAGTGGTATCTATGGGGCAGGGGCACCCCTGGGGTGGGTATCTATGGGGCAGGGGTTATGCATGGGGCAGGGGACACCCCT
>NW_028185231.1:3184-4831 GCF_003343005.1 Rhea americana | reverse complement strand
GGCTCCCGCGGCTCCAGTGCCCAGGGCTGGTGCATCCCGGCTCCCGTGGGGCCGGTGCCCAGGGCTGGTGCATCCCGGCTCCCACGGGGCCGGTGCCCAGGGCTGGTGCATCCCGGCTCCCGCGGCTCCAGTGCCCAGGGCTGGTGCATCCCAGCGCCTGCGGGGCCGGTGCCCAGGGCTGGTGCATCCCGGCTCCCGCGGCTCCGGTACCCAGGGCCGGTGCATCCCGGCTCCCAGGCTGGAGGGCAGCAGCGGAGCCCGAGCCAGGAGGGCAGGCAGCCGGGACGGCGGGAAGCACTGGGCTCCGGCACGCCGCCCCGGCCAGCCCCGGCACCCGCACCACCCCGCTGTGCCAGCAGCGTGTGGGCACGGCGGCAGTCCAGCCCCTGGCAGCCCTCTCCCTCCCCAGGTATTCCCGGGAAACAGAGACCCCGAGACGCCGGTGCTCAACCTGCTGCCGGTGCCGGTGGTGGGGCGCTACCTCCGCATCAACCCCCAGAGCTGGTTCCCGAACGGCACCATCTGCCTCCGCGCCGAGATCCTGGGCTGCCCGCTGCCCGGTGGGGCCCGGGCTCAGCCCGCCCCTCCCCGGCCCGGCCTTCCCGTGCCCCAGCCTTTCCCACATCCCGGCCTTCCCATGTCCCAGCCTTCCCGTGTCCCAGCCTTTCCCACATCCCGGCCTTCCCGTGTCCTGGCCTTCCCRTGCCCCAGCCTTTCCCACATCCCAACTTTCCCATGTCCCGGCCTTCCCCCATGCCCCAGCCTTTCCCACATCCCTGACCTCCCATCCCGGCCTTCCTCGCATCCCCGGCCTTCGCACATCCTGGTGTTTCCCATGACCTGGCCCTTCCCACATCCCAGCCCTCTTCACATCTCTGCCCTTCCCACATCCCAGCCTTTCCCGCATCTCAGCCTTTCCCACATCCTGGCCCTTCCCACATCCCTGCCATTCCCATGTCTCAGCCCTTCCTGCATCCTGGCCCTTCCCACATCTCAGTTGTTCCCAAATCCYTGCCRTTCCCTGTGTCCTGGCCCTTCCCAYGTCCTGGTCCTTCCYGCAGCTCAGCACTTCCCATGTCTTGTCCATTCCTGTGTCTTGGCTGTTCCCACATCCTGGCCTTTCCCACGTCCCCACCATTCCCGCATCCCGGCCATTCCTGCATCCCCACCACTCCCRTGTCCGGGCCATTCCTGCACCCCTGCCATTCCCGTGTCCCTGCCATTCCCACACCCTGGCTGCTCCCATGCCCCACACCCCTGCCATTCCCGGTGTTGCCACGTCCCGGCGTTCCCGCATCCCGCCGTTGGTCCTGACCTTCCCTCTGTCCCTCCCGCCCCGGCTCTCGGCTCCCTGCAGATCCCACCAACATCTACTACCTGCCCAGCGACCCCCAGCCCACGGATAAGCTGGATTTCCGGCATCACAACTACGACGAGATGAGGAAGGTTCGTTCCCAGGCCACCGCGGCCGTGGGGCTGGGGTCCCTGGGCCCCCTGGCCGTGGGGCTGGGGTCCCCGTGCCCAGGGGTGCCCAGCTCTGCCCTTGCAGCTGATGCGGCGGGTGGCCGAGGAGTGCCCCAGCATCACCCGCATCTACAGCATCGGCCGCAGCTACCTGGGCCTCAAGATGTACGTCATGGAGATCTC
>NW_028185231.1:0-1419 GCF_003343005.1 Rhea americana | reverse complement strand
ACACAGGGCTCAGGGACACGGGGCGTGGGCATGTGGGGTCTGCGGACAGGGGCGCTGCGGGATGTAGGGTTTGGGGACGTGCTTTGGGGGCATGGGATGTGGGGCTCAAGGACGTGAGTCTTGGGGACGAGGGGCTCAGGGATGCAGGACGCAGGGCTGGAGGATGCAGCTCCAGTGACACAGGGGTAGGGRACTCAGGGATGCAGAGCTCGGGGACAGTGCGCTCGCGGGTGTGGGCTCCAGGGACACGGGGTCAGGGGTGCAGGACTCGGGGACAGGGGGCTCAGGATGTGGGTCTGGGGACAGCGGGTTCGGGGATGCAGGTGCAGGGCTGGGCCGGCTCCATCCCCTGTCCTCTTCCCCGGCGCTGCTGCGCGCCGCTGCCTCCGGTGTGGGGCTGGGGCCTGGGGTGCAGCCATGGCAGGGGCAGTGCCGGGGCACCCGGGCGTCCTGGCCCCACACCGCAGCGGCGCAGGTCAGCAGGCACCGGTGCAGCACGGTGTGCGTGTGCAGGGTGTGTGTGCACTGCATGCACTGTGCGCATGTGCGCTGCGCGTGCACATTGAGTACACGGTATGCATGTGCAAGGTGTGTGCACTGTGTGCGTGGTGTGTGTGTGGAAGGGCTGGGTACCTGTGCAGGGTGCGTGCGATGGGGAGCGCAGCGTGCATGGTGTGTGCGCCATGGGGAGCACTGTGTGCACTGTGTGCTGGGGTGCGTGTGCAGGGTGCATGTGCAGGGTGTGTGCACAGCGTGCATGCTCTGTGCACTGTGTGCCGGGGTGCGTGCACAGCGTGCATGCTCTGTGCACTGTGTGGGGGGTGCGTGTGCTGGGGTGCACGCACTGTGCGTTATGCCTGCAGTCTGCAGCATCTCTGCTCCACACACAGTGTGTGTGTGCAAGGCATGTGCACGCTGGGCAAAGCGGGTGCGTGCAGGCCCCAGCATGTACAGCGTGCAGCATATCTGTGTCTACATGTGTGTGCATGTGTACAAGYGTGTGTCTGCGTGTGTGCGCATATGTACATATACATGTGTATGCATGCACCTGTGTGTGCACATGCATGTGTGCATGTATGTGTGTGCACATGCATGTACCTGCATGTGTGTACGTGTGCATGCATGTGCACCCGTGCGTGTGTGTGCATCTGTGTGTGTGCATGTGTGCACGTGTATGTGCATATGTGTGCGTGCTCATGTGTGCGTGTGCCTGTATGTGCGTGCATRCGTGTGCATCTGTGTGTGCATATGTCTGCACGTGCGTGCACATGTGCAAGCGTGTACACACACGTGGATGCGTGTGCACGCGCGCACACACCCCGGCGCTGCCCGGTCGCCGCTGACGCCCGTGGCGCCGGCGCTTCCCAGGTGCACCGCGGCATCAAGGGGGTGGTCCGCGACGCCGACACGGACCGGGGC
>NW_028185230.1:0-5014 GCF_003343005.1 Rhea americana | reverse complement strand
GAGTGGTGGGTACTCGAGGGAATAACTGGGGGGATCGGGGGCATTTGGGGGTGTCTGAGGGGATCGGGGACACCTGGTGCAGTGACCGGGGTGTTAGGGGACGCCGGGGGGAGCCTAGGAGGGATCGGSAGTATTTGGGCGATGGCAACCGCAGGGGCTGTCCAGGGTTGAGGGGGCACCTGAGGGTGTTGGGGAGATGATGTGGGGGGATTCGAGGTGTGGGGGTATCTGATGGTTAGAGGGATATTCTCGGGGTGCTGGGGTGGGCGGTGGTGGGTGCTGCGGGGCCGATCCGACCCCCGAGGTTTCAGTGGAGCCTGTTTGCGCCGCCAGGCCAGGAACGAACCGGACGTGTATGAGACCAGCGACCTGCCCGAGGACGACCAGGCTGAGTTCGACGCGGTAAGGCCTCGCTGGGGCCGCGCCGTGGGGCGGCTGCGCGCGAGCGTGCCCGCGCCACCCCCCCCCTCCGCAGAGGTCCGGCGCGCCAGGACCGGCACCAGGGCCGGGAACCGGCCCGTGTGCCCGCGGGCATCCCGGCGGTGCCGCATCCCCCGCCRCGGTGCTGTGTCCCAGGGATGCTCACCTACCGTTCGAGCTGCAGATGTTTTCGGGGGCCAAGGAGTGACGGCTCAGTCCCTGCCCCGTGCCGGGTGGCTGTCCCCGTCCCCGTCCCCGGSGTCTGCGTGCTGCGTAACTCAGCCAAGGGCAGCAGAAGTGAGCAAGGCTGGCGAGCTGCCCCCGTTCCCGTTGGCTTTGCCGGGAGAAGCGTGCCTGGTTGGGGGCCAGGCACGGGAAGCAGGGGCTGGCAGCGCGTGGAGGACACCCGGGGCCACGCCGATGGGGGTTAAGCCCCATAAAAGCAGCCCCAAATAGCAGTAGGATCCCGCGGACCAGCCCTGGGCCGCAGCCTGTTGTGTGCAAGCCGTGTTCTCCTGGGAACGATGCCTGCTGCATCCTTGGGGCTGCCGGCCTCGGCCTGACCGTGGTGTCCTTGACACGGGGCTGATGCCCAGGCAGGGCTGGGTCGGAGCGGTTCTGGGGTGCTGGGGTCTGTCCTTGGGCTGCTGAGCCCCCCGTCCTCGAGGCCGTGCGTGTTACGGCACGAGGGGCTCGTCCGGGGTTGCGTGGCAGCCGGCTGTCTCACAGCTCCGCCTGGGAGGCAGGACAAGGGCACGTGGTGGTGCTCGCGCGCGTGCTCCCGGCCGCGGCGCCTCCGGCCGCCCCGGCGGAGCCGTGATCCCCACCTCGGTGCCCTCCCGGCGCCCCGCTGCATCGTGCCGTCTGCATTGCGCCCCCGCCTTGGCCCCGCGGATCCCAGCTGGCTCTGCAGATCCTTTCCCTCCCGCTGCCCGCCCGCCCGCCGGGCCTCGCTTCGCCGGCACGCGCTCCCAAGCCGAGGGCCTCGACGGTGCGGCGGGCCAGACCCGGCTCCTCACCGCAGCGTGGCTGGTGGTTGGGGGGGGGGGAACAGGGGGGCGGCGTGGCCTCGGCGTGCTCGTCCCGCCCGGCTGCGCGGTCCCACCCTGCGTGGGCTGGCGTGACACTCCGTGTGCTGCACGTGTTGGAGCTGGATGGCTGCGGGGCTGGGAGGACGCCGGGCATGAAAGGGCTAACTTGGCACCTGTGGGCAAACACGTCTCTGCAGACGCGGGTCCTGGCAGGTTCCCTCAGTAAATCAGGCTGAAATTGGCTATTTCCGCCCCAAACAACACCCGTCGGGCCTCAGATACTCTGAAGTCACCGTCAATAACGCAGCGGTGCCGCGGCCGTGGCTTGCCGCCCCTGCACCCATTTTCCCCACCATGCAGCCCCAGCTGCGGACAGGAGGCGAAGGGTTAACCGGATTTTTAATTGCTCTGTTTTCCTCTCCTGGGAGCCTCCCCCCGCCTTAGGCTGCTCCAAACGGGAAGCAGTGATGTCCTGCCCCGTGAAATAAAGGATTTGGGGCCCCTTGCTTGGGACCGAAGCGCTGCCGTGGGGACGGAGCAGGGGAGCTGCGGGTGCCGCAGTCGCTGCCGGGCGGGTGCCAGGCCGGCGGCTGGGTGCGGGCGCTGCTGCGGCGGCCGCCGGCATGAGTTGGCAGCGCTGCCTTGGCTGGCGTGCGGCCGCGCCTGCCGCCTCCCGGCCCGGCCCCGGCTCGCTGGAGCCCCTCGTGCGGCTTCATCACGTTGGTTGACTCTTGCGCACTGAACTTACCTGAGTTTTCCCACCGCTCTTCCCCTCCCTGCTCCCCACCTTGCCTGGACACTAGTTTGCACAAGTAAGCCCATTCACTGCTTCTATTTTCTGCATGCCGTTTTGGGTTGATTTTGCATGCGGTAGATGTGCACAGTAGCGGCTGCCTGTTATCGATCCCCGTGACGCCGACTGCAGCCGAACCCGCTGCAGGGCCGGGAAGGCGGTTTGGCTGGTTGGGGCTGAGGCTGGAGCGCAGGCTGCCGGGCTCGGGGGCACACCGCCGGGCCGGGGGGTGCCTGGATGAGTGCGGGAGGCCGTGCTGAGCCCCCGTCCCTGCTGCCAGGGCAGCATGGGGGGGTCCGTGCCCCTCGGGGCAACAGCAGCGTGCTGGGGGTCTCGGCCCCCAGCCCAGCCCGGGACCGCAGCTGGCTGCATCCTGCCGGCGCCGCAGGGCCCAGCGGCGCGTGGACCTGCCGGGCGTCTGGCTCCTCCCTCCAGGCCTTTCCGACTCGACTGAAATCCCCTGGGACGAAAGGAAGAGCCAGACTCGGGAGGGGGGTTTATCGGAGCAGGGGCTCGGCCGCATCGCAGGCCCCCACCTCGTGCCCAAAGCGGCCCCTCCAGCCCCCAGGACGATGCTTCGCTGAGCCCCAGGAGAACAGCCGCGTCCTGCTACCCAAACCCAGGCGCTTTCCCTGCGCTCCGGGATGCTGCCGGCCCTGGCGATCGCCGCCTCGGCTGCGCCCGGCCCTCCGCTCCCCCCGCTCTCGCAGCCACTAACCCTGCCGCTGCCCTTGTCCCCGCGCTGGCGGCCCCCGCGTCCCGCATGGCTCCCCCCCCTCGCRCCGGGCCGGCGGGGGCCCCGGCGGCGGGCCTCGGGGCAGGGACGCGGGCGACGGTCAGGCCGTGCATGGGACAAACCTTCTAATACGATTTTTGTCTCTCTCTCCCCTCCCTCTCCTCCTTCCTCCTAACCTTGCTCTGACTTTCTCACCTCTGGGAAACGCAAGGAGCTGGTAAGAGCCCGTCCGTCGGCCGCCCTAACGCTGCGCTCCGCTCGCGGGCGCTCACCGCTGCCTTCCCGCCCCGGCCGGGCACCCCCCCCTCTAACTCTGCTAGCGCTGCCCCCGCCGCTCTCACCTCCCTTCTTGTCCGTCCGCACGGCGCCAGGGCTCCCCGCGGGCGCCTCAGCCCGGGGCCGGGGCGCGGGGGCCGCCGAGGGAGCAGGCGGGGGGCCTTCGGGCGGCTGCGGCAGCGCCCCGCTGGCTCAGGGCCCCCGACCGCGGCGGGGGGCGAGGAGAGCCCAGGGTCGCCGTCTGCGGGCGCCCGGCCGGGGGGGCACGTCCCAGCCGGGCTCCGGGCGAAGCTCCTTCGCTGGCTTCCGTCTTCGAGGGGCTGAAATCCCGTGGGGCGAAGCGCTTCCCCTCGACGGGTTTCCCCTGGCCGGGCGGCTTCGTCTCGGCACCYGCTCGGTGCAGACCGGCCCGCGGCGGCGGAGCTGCAGGAACGGCCCGCGGCGAGGCGGCGGCTCCCCGGTGCCACCCCGAGACGCGGCCGTGGGGCAGCTACGGCCCAGCTGCCCGCAAAGCTCCTGGGCTCAGCAGCAGGTTTTTTTCAGATATTAGTAACTTGGCTGCTAAAAAAATCAGCTCAAGATTTCAAGCCTCGATGTGCCCTGGCACCTCTGGCCCTGCTGCCAGCCGGCGCAGGGCAGGGGGCTGATGCCCCCCGCCGGGCCCTGGGGACGTGCTGCGTCCTGGACAGCCCTTGCTGTCCCCATGGGCAAGTCCCAGCTGAGGGCTGCTCTTCGGTGTTGTACCCCCCCTTCCCCGGGGCGTTGGGGGAGGACGGGGCCGCCTTCGCCCCCCCCTCGCCAGCACCACCCGTGCTGGCCCCAGCGCCGGCGGCCGGCGCTGCGGGGAGCAGCGAGGCAGCGGCTCTGCTGAGAACCCCCCGCTTGACGCCGGGTGTTGTGCGCAGGAGGAGCTCACCAGCACCAGCGTGGAGCACCTCATCGTCAACCCCAACGCCGCCTACGACAAGTTCAAGGACAAGCGAGTTGGCACCAAGGGTCTGGGTGAGCTGAGGGTCGGGGGGGGGGCTGTGGGGACCCCCCCCATGCTGACCCCAGGGCTAGTTTGGGGTCTTGGGGTGACGTTCCCCCTGCTCCTTCTCTTTCAGATTTCTCCGACCGCATCAGCAAGACCAAGCGAACCGGCTATGAGTCYGGGGAGTACGAAATCGTGAGTTCAGCGCGGTGGGGTGGGCACAGGGATGTCCTCGCCCGCCTGGGCCACCTCGGGGCCGTGGCGCTGCCCAGTCCCCCGTCTCCGCTCGCCCCGTGGCCACGTCCCTGCCCAGGGCCACCGAACACATCCCTTCTCCTGCACGGGTGGGCACCGCCGGGCCTCCGGTACCGGCATCGCAGCCAGGCATCCGGTACCGGCATCGCAGCCCCGCTGGGCGCCCGGTGCGGCCGCACGACCCGCTGCTTCTGCTCCCACAGCTCGGCGAGGGCCTTGGCACCAAGGAGACGCCCCAGCAGCGGTACCAGCGGCTGCTGCACGAGGTGCAGGAGCTGGCTGGCGAGGTGGAGAGGATCCAGGTAAGCATCGCCCGCGCGCCGGGAACCGGCGGGGAGCCATCTCCGGTGGGGGGGGTGACGCGGCCGCCCGTCCCCTCCCCGCAGAGCACGGTGAAGGAGTCGGCGGCGGAGGAGAAGCTGACGCCCGTGGCCTTGGCCAAGCAGGTCGCGGGCCTGAAGCAGCAGCTGGTCTCCAGCCACCTGGAGAAACTGCTGGGCCCCGACGCTGCCATAAACCTCGCGGACCCC
>NW_028185229.1:2950-4872 GCF_003343005.1 Rhea americana | reverse complement strand
GACTGTTCCAAAACTCCCCATGCATATCTCCTGCAGTGACAGATGCAGCACCCAGACTAGGTTCTTTTTGATTCCCCACCACCATTGCTGAGACCACCATTGTTCCCATCCAGGAAGCTGGCTAGGCACAGGAGGTGGCCATGGGGCTCTTTGGGGAGCTGCTGGGCCGGATGGCAGGCAATGAGAGAGAGTAGATGGAACAGCTGGTGCACCAGGGGGCCTTSTTCTTCCACCTCATTGACCCACACCCCAGTCTGGCACAGGCATGACATGACACAGCAGGCTGGGAGGATCCCCAGACAGTGGCCATGAGGGGTTCTGACTGGGTTGTGAGGCCAAAACCTGCTTTCCCCAGGCTGTTTGTGCTGCCCTTGTGGGCACCGCTGAGCTCTTTGGCTGGAAGCTGCTCCAGGAGCTGGCTGAGACAGTGCAGACCTGGCACATCAATGGGTGCTTGCTGAGGAGGTCTCAGTGGTACCAGGCCCCTATCCTGGCTGTGCCAGCCCCTGTCCTGGTATTCCCAGTGCCAGTCCCAATGGTGGCAGCTCCATGCTAGCAGTGTCAGTCCTGTCCTGGCTTTGCTGGCTTCCGTCCCAGTGGTGCCAAGCCTGTCCTGGCTGTGCCAGGCTCAGTCCCAATCATGCCAGGGTCTGTCCTGGCTGTGTCTGCACCTGTCCTTTTGATGCCAGCTCTTAACCTGGGATTCCTGTTCCTCAGTGCACACGTGTCAAGGGGAGGGGCTCGATTCATTGCTCACTCATCAATCTCTTTATGGAGGTATTTGAAAGTCTCCAAGAAAGATCTGTGAATCCCATCCTCCCATTTAGGGAAGTTAGTTGTCCAGAAACAGCACCTCTGAAGCAAGTTTTGCCCCCTCACAAGATGGGTGGATCCAGTGGGAGGGTGATTCACTGCAGGAGTGCTTCTCCTTCCATAGAGGGTAAGAGCTGGCAGTCACAGATTAGATTTGGGTGTTGCTCTTGGGCTCCTTTGCCCTTGGGAGAAATGAATGCTGTAACATCTCCCCAAGCAGGTGGGTCTCTCATGTTGATGCATCCATCTGAGAGGGCTCCCTGGACTCCCATTATAGCCAGTGAAGACCAAGAGGCACTTTGGGACCAGAGTGCGTCTTGGTCCAAAATGTTCTCCTAGTAAGGAGAAGAATAATTGCTATCTGGAAGTGCTGATCTCCTTGCCCTATGTGTAAAAAGATGTACAAGCTACCCAGTAACTGTCAGAGAGTGTGCGTCAGGTGTGTTGCCCCATGGTGTGAGAATGGCAGTCCTTTTGTTTTTCCATCTTCCACCTTTTCCATCAAAGCTGCTTTCCTGTCCATGTCCTTTGCCACCTGCCTTTGGCCATAGATGCTAGCCAACCTCCTCTTACTCTTCTGTTGCAATCAGGTTCCAATATCACAGCTGAGATTAGGATTGAACCTCAGAGAATGGCTTGTTTTAGCTTTTCAGGGTAGAGGCAGACAAGTTGCTGACAAAGGATTTTTCAAGATTTGTTTAGGGTCAGGTTGACCCTGCTGAATTGCTTGCCCTGGAACAGAAGTGTTGTCCCAAATCCTGGTTCTGTTACCCGGTGTGCAAGCAACCAACAGACACACAGGGTCGAGATATTTGTTTATTTCATTTCTGCACAGAGATGGGGGCTAGGTGGTARATCCACAAAGCTAGCACACCTTCTCCCCCTCTCAGTCTTGATTTATACACACTTTTCAGGGAGTATTTTATACAAATCTTTCTATTGGTTACAGTTTCATTACATCAGGTAATCGCTCTGCGCTTGTGCTTTCACGTTCCTGTTAATTAGCATAGCAAGCGGAGAAGAGGTGGTAACATCATTATCATGTCATTTCCTTATCATTATTCAGGTAGTGAAGTAGCTGAAGGGAAATGCTCCGCCTTCAAAGATAT
>NW_028185229.1:0-1725 GCF_003343005.1 Rhea americana | reverse complement strand
TGGGGAAGAGATGGAGGGGGGCTTCAGGTAGGCAAAGATGACAGTACCGACAAACAGGGAGACCAAGGCCAGGTGTGGGAGGCACATGGAAAAGGCTTTGTGCCGGCCCTGCTCAGAGGGGATCCTCAGCACAACAGTGAAGATCTGCACGTAGGACAGCACAATGAAAATGAAACACCCAAAGACTAAACAAATAGTAACTACAAGAGCTCCAGCTTCCCTGAAGTAGGAGCCTGCGCAGGAGAGCTTGAGGATCTGGGGGATTTCACAGAAGAACTGGTCCACTGTGTTGCCTTGGCAGAGGGGTATGGAAAATGTGTTAATAGTGTGCAGGAGAGCATTGAGAAACCCACTGGCCCAGGCAGCTGCTGCCATTCTGACACAAGCCCTGTGGTTCATGAGGATCCCATAGTGCAGGGGTCTGCAGATGGCAACATAGCGATCATAGGCCATGACAGTGAGAACCGAATACTCAGTTGACAAAAGAAAGGTAAAATGAAAGACTTGGGCAGCACATCCCAAATAGGAAATGGCGCTGGTGTTCCAGAGGGAATTGGCCATGGATTTGGGGACAGTGGTAGAGATGGTGCCAAGGTCCAGAACAGAGAGGTTGAGGAGGAAGAAGAACATGGGAGTGTGGAGGTGGTGGTCACAGACTATGGCTGTGATGATGAGGCCGTTGCCTAGGAGAGCAGCCAGGTAGATGCCCAGGAACAGGGAGAAGTGCAAGAGCTGCAGCTCCCGAGTGTCTGAGAATGCCAGGAGGAGGAACTCATTGAAGTAGCTGCTGTTGGACATTTGCTCTGCCCTGGGCATGGGGGCCTGTCCAAGGAGGAAAAGACAGTGACAAATTAGCGCAGTTTTTTTGTGAGGCAAACCCTTTGCCTTTCTCACAGAACCTCCCACTTTTCCCCTCTCCTTTACCTTCCTTCAGCTCCCTGTCTTGAGCTCTGTTGTGCACTGGCTGAGTGTGCCACACAGGGCAGGGACTCCGCTGATGATTTCCAGAGGAGCTAGTGCTGCTCTGCTGRGGGGTGTAAAAGCAGGAAGGTGACCAAGATTTCCAATATTTTGGTGGGRATAGAAGGGGGTTGGGGGCCGTGAGCTGAGCTAAGGACACTCAGTCTGGTGACCCAGTGGGAATATGTCTCCCTGAGTTAGCCAGACCAGCATGGGGCAGGAGAAGTGTAAATCAGAAAAAGCCTGTGTAACATCAAATATCTTCAAAGAAGCAAATGTTGTCAGTAAATGTTACACCCTCCATGTGCGGAATATTGAAAAGAACCTGGTCAGAGTATTGGATTCTGACACACTCTCTTGCCAGCTGTCTTGGAAAGAGAAGATCCTTGCGAGGGGTTCATCTCCCCCAGCCTTGTCCTCTTGAACAGAAGTGCTTGTATCTGAACCACTTCCTTTTCTAGCAATGGAGGGAAACTCTCCAGTGAAGGCAGGAGGTGCCTGACCCTTCTGGATGTCTCCATTCCAATGAGATAGACCCTCTCCTCACACTACTTTACCATCTGCTCTCTGTCTGTGTAGGGGGAGTGGGAAGTGACCAGCCCTGATGTACAATCCTGCAGCAGATTGTATCTACCCCTTACAGTGGAAAAGCTGTTCAACATTTTGACACCTATTTTCTCTGGAATAAAATCTTCAGTGGAGGTATCTGATTAGATCTTGATTTAGGTTTTAGATACCTCCATCTCACTGTGGGAGCATTCTTTG
>NW_028185228.1:3034829-3074184 GCF_003343005.1 Rhea americana | reverse complement strand
TGCTCGGCTCTATGCTCTTCATAACAGTTGCTGAGGAGAGGGCTACCAAACATTGCTTGGTTAGTGTTTGTTACTGTCTATTTCAGACAACATGCTCATTTTGCAGTTGCCTTTGTGAACTGGAGTGTTATTTTTAATCATTTTCTTTAATAGATAAACGTGGGAAAAACAGCAGCACATTAAGTCCTTTTAATAACTGTAATATCCAGTTAGCTTTACAATTTGCTATACTTTATCCCTTCATCAGTTTATATATTTTATGTTAAGCTATGTTGTTCTAACAAAGAGATCTGAATGCAATTCAGCTAAGGAAATTTAATTACAGTCAATCTGACACCGTAATACTCTCTGTGAATCTCAATATTACCATTTGTGAAATAAGAGGGGAAAATACAATCTTTCTCATAGAAAATTCTATCACACAGATTGTTGGCTATTTGCAGGATGTGTTCAATGTTTACACCAAATATCCTGAGGTTAATACGAGCAGCATCCCACAAATTAAATTCCTTAGAATACATTTACTTGGACAGATTTGTAATATCAGTAATAACAATAGCATTCAGCATTTATTATTTGATATTTGTTTTGGAATATCTGTGTTAGTGAAAAATGCATATTTATTATTGGCAAGATTGGATAATTTTAGATGTATATCAATTTTTTGCAGGGCTATCTAGCAAAGGAGACCCTTTACCATAGCATTTTATAGTGACCAAACAAATACAAATGAAACCTAGATTCTTGTATTCTATGTATTAAATATTTATTCAAAATATATCAATTATACATCTCAATAGTCACCTGACCAATCCATCAGAGGCCAGTTAATGCTTTTATTTTGATTTTAACGAAAGAGAGTAAGATATTGCTCATTCACCCAAAGTTTTGTTAGGTTTCTGGAGACTTAGCTGTAAAAAATAAATGAAAAGTACATACACTGTACATGGTGAATCCACAAAAGAGAGAATTCTTGCTAAGCTGAACAAAGTATTAGCTGGTTTCCATGTTTCTCTGGCCAGCATTGAGAGTGACCAGTTTCATGCAGATCCTTCTGCTACTCTGAATAACAATATCAGTATCAATGGACTTCTGTGACTTCTAATTTACTTTGTATGAAAAAGAAAAATATCCAGGGTTCACAGCCCTTTACAGTAGATATAAGTGGAGGTCTAGCCATAACCTCAAGCAGATTTTGGTGAACCAGAAGTCCAGTTTGTGAATTTCATGACTGTGACAGTGACCTACCTTGGACTCTTCTGAGAGACTTTTAGAGATAAGCTCTACTGTATAAATATTACTTTCTGATTTTACTTGATGAAGCATGGAGTTTGAGATCTTTTGACTTTGTGCCTAACATGCATGTGATAAATTACTATTTAGTAGAGGGAATGCTGAAACACCTTTTCTCTAAAAGATAGACTTTCTGATCTTACTTATCATTGTTTATGCATATTCAGCCTAAGTATGGGAAGTATGGTACTCAGCATCAACAGATTTCTTTGTCCAATGAGAAAATACTTTTTTTGGCTGCCTGTAAAGGAATAATGAATAGAAAATTTTGCCAAAGTTATTTTTTCAAGTTTCATTTCTAAAATTTTAACTCCTAAAGAAGAAAGTTTGGTTTTCAGAGATGTTGAGATACATTTGTTCTAACTGGTACCTGTTATTCTGCCAGAACAGGTGCCTCTGAGGTTCAAGATAGCCTCTGACTTTATTTTGTGTGATTTCATGATACTAGCATATTTCAAGCAGTTATCTATCTGGTATTCCTGATTTTTGTTCTGACTAATATTTATAGTGTTTATTCATATTTTTATTTTATATATGTAGGAGAAAATATTTAATTTGATATTTATAACTACTTTTTTGCCCTTAAACTTCTTCACTCACATAGAAGGGATTTGAGAGACACTAGTTGGTCATTACTTTAGCATGTGGCATATATTTTTCTGAGAGATCTGAACATGCTCTACTTTCCTCCCCTGGCGCCGTATGGAGAGCCACACTCTCCTGCTCCCTCTTCAATTTTTGCCAGCTTGCTTTGCCAAGAATGGTAGAAAAAACATTTTCTGAGCTACCCTAGAGGATCAAGGAGTTCTTCCAATGAAGGACTTTTTTGCAGCTACCTAAAAAAAATGAATCATAGTGTGTGTCTCTTCATCTGCATGGTCACCTCAGCATACGGTTGTGCATGTTGCATACTGCTGAATTAAGAGCAATGTGTTTGGTCCCAGTGTGACACCCTTGTTTCCCACAGTCATACTGTATATTTATGATCTGGTTTTGTTTTCATTTTGATCACTTGGAAGTTTTTTTCGAGTGCATATCTTTCCTGTATTCTAGTTTTGGTTACACTACTTGTATTTCACAGTACCCTTGACTCACTAATGGGTGGTCTTTACAGTTACCTAACTGACCACTGAGGCAGCTGTAAATCAGGGAGCACAGATTTGACATTAGCGTCAATCTGGCATATCCAGAATCCTTGCAGTGAGGCGTCCAGTTATCCTGTGAAGCTTGAATCATTACCTAACTGTCTCCAACAATGACTGATCTGCAATATTGTAGTCATACCTTTTCTTCATACGTTGTGTATTTCTATGCTCGAGGCTAAATGCCAAAGTGATGTAGACAGTCTTGTTAAACTTATATTATTGAGAAAATATTTGTACTGGAGAAATTCCTCAAGTTCACCGGCACTTTTACACTGCAAGAATGTATCCTATACAGTTCATAAAGCAGTCATCTCACCTTCTGATTAAAAATATCTTTGAAGCTTCACTTTATGCCCACATGCTCATGAAAAAGCAGTTCTATGACAATTAAGAAATTCAGGCAAAATGTGGTCAGAGTCCATTGGGACTCCTACAGTCTTCTTGGTTCCAGGGAAAGGTGGCAGACTAAATGCCCTCCATTTCTACAGATTTTTTAATAGGAATTTTCTCTTGATTTTCCATTTGTCAAGAGGTATTCAGTGAAAGAGCAAGGATTATTTCTATTACACAAATGCAGCCTATGAATTTCAAGACAGTGTCAATACATTCCTTGGCATTTAATATCCAAAAAGATTCATGGAAATACTGGTAGAAAAAATACATTAATATTTTAAGATTATGGAAGTGTATTGTTGATTGCTGTACAAGATCTGAGAACATTAAGGGCCTAATTCTGAGAGTAAGAACGCCTGCGTTTGTCCTGGGTGGGCTGTAGCACTGGAGTTCAGTATTTGTTCTTTGCTGTTCTGATAGCAAAACTCTTTAAGCTCTTGAACTGTTTTTAAGTATCACTCTTACCTGATTAAAAACTAGATTGTGTTATGGATATACCAATGACAGGGCCTAATTTTCCATCTCGTTACATTAGATTTACATGAGAACACTGATACCAGTGTAGTTTCTCTAGGGATATATTTGATGTAACGTAATAGAAAAATCAGGCATAATAAATAAAATAACAACATGCTATTTGCTTCTTCTTCAGTGAAATTCAGCATGCAAAACTGTGGGTAAACTTATAAGCTTTCATAGTAGGCAGAGAACTCCAGAGATATTTTTTTTTTGTTGCTGAAGAGGTGCTTTCTGATGCTGCTTACTCAACTACCCTCTCCCCTACAGTAAAAAACAAGCTTTAGTAAAATGTTAAAAGAAGAGTTTGGGAACTGTAAAACTTTCCCAGTTTTAATTTTAAAATAGGAAAAGGTACCTAAGAACTAATCAGTCTTCTCCTTCTGGGAGCAGTATGGTAACCCCAAATTTGCAGACTCCTCTGGATTCATCTTCAGAGCCAAGCAACTAATAGTGTATCAGATTATGAAAATATTTTTGATATGATAAAACATTGTTGACACATTTGCTTCTACTGATGACATAAATGGAGAAGATTCAATGACAGGAGCATTTACTCCTCTAGTAATTTTCTGGGTAAGTTCTGAGTACTTTTAAGCTAGTCTGAAAGGAAAGTAATAAAGAGTAATATTTAACTACGTGTCTGAGAAACTGAAAATTAAGTTTTAAACACTGAATAACTTGTAACTAATTTTTTAATGAACAATTCTTGCAATAGTTTCAGCTTTCATTTGGAGTCTAAATATTGCTTCTTTACTTTTCTATTCAGTTAGGTAAGATTGTATGAGAAGATATCCGTGATGCCATTTTAATTAGGTTCGTTTCTATGACTCTCCTCTCATCCCAAAAGCTCTGTCTGTTTGGGCAAACTCTGAGATGACATTGATCTCTTAATGGGGACATTATCAGCACACAATCCTGACACCATCCCACAGAGACAAAATAGCTATCCATTATTCCCTGTTTATATCATCCCGTCGTGAATTGGAGCCAGATGCTGGCACCTAAGCCGCATCTGTCAACACTCTCATGGCACTTTATTGTAACCTTGCCAAAAAAATTTAAAATGACTTTCACTGTCTCAGAAGCAGCTACTCAGGGAATGCTTGGCATTCTGCTTCTGTGGAGAGGTACTGATTTCTTTCTTTAATAGTTCACTGCAAGCCAGTCTGAAGCTGTAGCTGCAAATCAGAGGGTCAAAATCACATTTTTTTTTGTATAAATCAGGATAACTCTTTGATTTCAATGGAAATAAACACATCTAATCTAGGAAGGCATTCAGATCAGACTAAGAAAAACTTTATCATATTTTACTATTATTTTTTCATATTATAACAATTTAATGTAGTTCCAGTAACCAAAATTCAAAAAGAAGGGCCATTTCAAAACATTCACTAACAATGACTAAGAAAGCTAGCTGGACTCTAAACATTATTACATGACTTAACCATTTTAGTCATAAAAGTAAAGATGGAAAGTGAAATGTCAAAAAATTGAGGTAATAATAAGCAAATAAAATTTAATATTAAAAATAAACAAATAAATTTAGACTGTTACCTTGTAATGCAATAATTACATTTAATGATTCCTTAAAATCATTGTTTTCCAGTTAGAATTGTTAATACAAATGCTGATGGTCTGTCAAGAAGGTTAAAAAATGAAAGCACTCTTCAGGACTTAGGATCGTATTCAGAGGTGAACTCAGTATGAAAAATATCTGTAGATTAATTACGATTTAAGCAAAAAGTAGTCTATCCATATTTTTGAGAAAAAGTTGGCAGGGAAACAGAAAACTAAAAAAACATAAGTTACAAACATCAACTTACAAGAGCATATGCTTCTTTCTTAGAACTCGGATGGATTCCAGTATTGAAAAAAATATAGTTCCCAAAAGTCCTCTCTTCAAGTTTAGATTTATTAGGGCTTAGAAATCAGTACACTGCAAAAGAACTCAAAACAATGATTATGCATATGACAGACTTTGCCGACAGTACCTGCATTTGGAACACAAGCAGATTTAGTTATTTATAGGGACCAGACGCAGTTGCCAGTAATATTGAGATTGCATTATAAGCAGATAAAAAAGACTATCATAAAAGTCAGCTGCATACAGCTCTGCCAAACTTCAGTTGGTAGGGTTCAAAACCAGCCACACCAGGTTATTCTGCCGATAAGGACGATTAATTTATGCAAAAGGTTTCAACCATTTCCAGTACTTAGAGGGTTTTTTGTTGACCATTTAAATATTTGTCTCCTTCAGTCCTCTTTCAAATGTTTTAGGTGTTCCTAGATTAGCCTATAGTGGGACTAGCCAAAAGGCTTGACTAATTTGTTTCACAGGTTGGAACATCTGGTCAGCAACATCTGCTCAGCAAGTAGCAAAGTCAGATAGAGTTTAGGATTATCTGCACAGATCTGTGCATATGTACCTCTTCATGCTGGCGTATTTCTAACGTTGGAGAACAAGCTAGACGTATGGAAGGATTTCAGCATTGTAGCACGGGGTACTACAGAATCCTTATTTAAGCACTTATTAAATTCATGGTCTCTTTAGCCCTTAACCAGGTGCTTAAATTCCTTACACAGTGCCTGATAATCCATAAATGTCKTCAAGGAGCTGCTTAGGCCAACCAAGTGGGACGTGTCTTAAGCCCTAACCATTTCAGGAAACTAGGACCCCTAATAGGTTGCCAGCAATCATCTGTCTTTTTGATTAGAAAAAAAACAACCCTCAATTCTCTCCTTCAGTTAGTTGTAAAAGCCCAAGTAATGTATCTCTAGCATATATATTTCTAAAATTATAGGTAAGCTAATGAATTCATTATCTTTACAATATAGACCTGAAACTGCCTTAGGGAAGTTATCTCCACATGACAAGTCTCTCTCAACTTGAAAAGCAAGGAAAACATCTGGGATCAATGTAAATGTGCCTTTAAACTTCTTCTTAAGCTGAATATGCTGAAACAGCATGAAGAAGGAAAAATGTACACTGAAGTGTTTACAGTTTTCCTTTGGGCTTTTTTAGAACTTTTTATTAAAAAGGCAAAACATGTAGCTCCATTATGGGACTGAGAGAAGTCACTTTCTTCAACCAAATGCTGATTCTCTGTTGTGTCTGATGGCAAAGGATGAAGCTCAGTGTTAATTACATGAATGGTACCTGGTCATCATACCACACAGATAAGAAGAGCAAAGACAGGATCTACAAACACTTTGAAAAGATATGTTCTGTTTCTGTCTGGAAACATTTCCAGCACAGCAATAATTCCTCATGCAATTCAGAGGACAGAAAAGTGGTCAGCTGTGGCCAAAACCACCATATGTTCTCCTGGCCTTTCTTATGTCCACTTCCTTCTATAGCTACCCTGCAAAGGTCCTGATAGTTAGCTGTCGTTGGCGAATCCTTTTGTCGTTCTCTTTTCAAGTACTTTTTCCTTTTTGATTCCATTTTTTTTGTGCATGTATCTGCTTTGTCAAATGAGAGATGCTACTTACTGGCATATACCTAGAATGAATCAAGACTAATTTATTTTTTCTTCATCAGAAAATGTTGTTTTTCCCTCTGGTTCATCAGTTTTCTTCCCCTTGTTTGACTTTTGTCCTTCAATACACTTTCTATTATGTGGCAGAGTAAAGAGCGCATGCAGTTCAAAAGGCCTTCAGCGCCCACCCATAGCATTAAACCTAAACAATGCTTTTATCTTTTTTTAGTTACACTTGACAACAGAATCCTTTCCGTGTGATATTCATTCATATAATTGCTGGGGGATTTGTGCACTGTGTGTTACTAGGCAGCAATTGCACTGTGAAAAATTATGCATGTCTCTTGGTTTTAGTCTTTCAGTGGGAGATTTTGGTGGCATATAGTATCATCTTTATGTAGAGCTTCAAAATGAGACATTTGCAATTCATTGCACTTCATTTAGGTATCCAAAAGTTAATTGCCTAACTGTAACCTTTAGCTGTCTTTATAGCCAAAGGTATGAAATGGATGCCTCCAGAGGACATTTCTCATCCTAAAATGGATGCCTAAGATAGGAAAAATGAATGACCCTGTGAAAGTGCCAGTTTCTCTCCATTGACTATCAATGGATCCCTAAGGTAATTTATCTAGATTTAGTTGTCTAAAAGTTAACTTTTAAATGTCTATAGCTAGATGAGAAAGAGCCCACAAAAAGTATGCTAAAAGTGTTCAAGCAAGTACTGTCTTCAAGTGAAGAGTTTAAATATCAAATTTTCGCATGTAATTTCAAATGGAATTATCCCGGGCAGCTGGTGGCCCTGCTGAGAAACCAGCAGAGCCACTCTGAACGGCGTGAAAAGGTGAAGAAAGGACAAAAAGCATTCTGGGAACGAGGGAAAGAGAAAAGGAGGAGCTGCATGGGGAAATAGTTTCTTCGGTGAATATGGAGGATATTCCCTGTCCGAATACGCGCTCAAAAGCTTATAAAATGTTAGCTTCAGAAAAAAAGTCTAACTCTTGAAGGCTTGCACCTTCACAGAATTTGAGGACCTTGTAATCTTTACTTACTCTATGTTTAAAATATCTATATTTTTAGAAAATTTCTATTGTACTAGTTTATAGATGGAATAGCAAGGCACAGTAAGTTAACTGAGTTTCCCCAAAATCACATAATTACCACAAATTCCCCAAAATTTAGCACAAAGATTGGAGCTCATGATGCTGAACCCCAGAAGTCATCCTAAAAATAACTCCTTACAGCAAAGAGAAACTTTCCCAGGAAAAGGAAAGGTAGCAGAATTTATGCAAACATGGCTGGAATAAGCTAACTTTTCTTTCYAGAATTACTGTTTGTCTGTTCCTGTATTTCTCATCACTGCCCCTACCATTTGCACAAAAACAGTGTCTTTWWWWAAAAAAAAAWTGTTTCAGCCTGAAATAGTTCAGGCCATGTATATCATAATGCTGTAGAAACCACAGCTGTGAAGAAGTGTTGCATCAAGCCTAACATCACCACTTGTTTTAAAGGATATAACTTCTAGCCTTGAATTAAAATATACATATATATATATATATATATATATATATATATATATTATCAGTATGTCATCCTCTTGTGATTCCCCAAAATATTAAAGCCACAGCATTTTTAGAAGAAAGAGAAAGCTCTCTGAGTTTATGAATAACACAGAGCCCAGCCTTCAAAGGAATTAGATATTTAATGTCTACCTAATACTTAGCTCTCATTGATTTCAGTGAGAGTAAGGCACAGGAGTTAGTAGCCAACACCTCTGAGCATTGGGTCCTACTCTTGATATTTGATCTAATAAGATTTTTCAGTTCTTTTCCCTCTGACTTCAAACTGCGTTATTGAAATACTAACTTCAGAAAAATGGTTATAGATTCACTCTCTTAGGTAATTCTCAAGTATAGACAAAACAGGTAACATAATCATTTCTTTCTTGTTTCTCTCATTCTGGCAAAAAGATTCAGTTAGAGAGGTGAAAGTCTTCCCAGTGAGCAATTCTGAAAACAGAAATTCTTGGCTTGTGATCACAGCTATTTTGATTCAGTTATGTTTACAGTAATTTCAATATTCAATATATTCTATTATATCTAAACATCTCTAAACGTGTTGAGAGATTATTGTATATGTAATTTGATTTTGATTGAACCAGACTGTCATTGTTTAGCAAGAGTTGGYGTATGCACTCTTTCTTGAAGACAAGGTAAACTTTAACATTCCTGGAGTGATAGCTACATAGCTTTCCTGATGTTAGCACTGAATGTTTCTGAGATGTGGTTGAACTAATGACAATTGAAAAGATGCTGTGTACAGATAAACTCAAATACAAATAGCTCATAACTTACTGAGCAGTGATCCCATGGCATAGTCAGTGTCTACTGCCTTTCATCATGACAGCTTATCAGTYCCCTCCACTATGTTTAATTGTTGACAGCAAGCATTTAACTGTTTTCTTTTCTCTGTTTTATTTTCTTGTGGATAGACTGGCTATATTTCATATCGTGAAAGTATGYATCTATACCAACTCCTGACCTTCAYGTTAATTATGCTAGGCATCAGTGTATATGATAGCAATTCATTAAAGGTTATTTGGGGAGAGAGAGGAAGGCTGAATCTGTCTTTTCATTTTTATAATCTGCTTTTACTGTTCTCTCCAGTATACAACAATAACTATAATAACCCATCATTTTCACTGTCCACAGTGTCTTTGAGATCTAGCTCTAAATCTCTCTAAACATAACATGTAAGATTATCTTTACTTGTTAAATGTGGGTGATAAATAATGAGGGGAAGTGAAGACAGCAGAGGGGGCTGAATATCATGTGACTATGGCACCACAGAGAAGCAAACTCACACAAGCTGGTATTAATAAACTCATTAATTGCTCAGGCTGAATAGAATTTACTTTGCAATGTATAGCTCAAGTATGGAGCAAAGTCCTACTTCCAGTAATTAATGGTGACATAATTAAGTGCAATGCTAGAATACTAGAAGCTTGATGTTTCAGGTCAACTTTCTTTTAAGGTCAGGAAAGGCTGTGTGACTTCTTATATAGAGTGAMAAAACTGTTAAATCTTCACTCCTTAACGAATTCAGTCCTCTGGACACACAAACTAGAATTTCAGCTAAGGAGAGATTTTGGAGTCTCAGTGTGGTAAAAATCTCGGGGCAATAATTCTAACAGATACATTCTTGTAAATGGATTTGGTACCACAGCTATGCAGCTTGTGCAGTTTAGCTACATTACATGCATTTCCAGGTGGGACCATTAGTATTGCCTAAAGGTTAAAGTAGCAAAGAAACACACTCACAACTCTACCCATGCCTCTCTTGCCTGCCTTACCTGTATACTCTGAGCTTTGCTTGAGCAAAGGGTCCATACTGTGTGACGTACAGAGTCACAGGAAAATAAAAAAAATACCAAACTAGTTCCCAGCTGTGACTTTAATCAGGTTTGGTGGCTAGAAGAAAAGGTATTAATGTTCATGGAACAACTGGCAGTCTGAGGGTGATGAAATATCATGCTTGTTCAGTTACCAAATTCATGCCTTCAGAAGTGGGGCTGGAAGAATCATTTTTCTGTTTATCAGAATTTTCTGTTCATTGTCTCTTCATATACAGGTATATATATATATAWAAATATGTGTGTGTGTGCGTAGGAATATATCATTGAAAACAAAGGATGAACTCAAATCTCCACGTATTATAAATAGAAGCCAATAAAGTTACTGTTACTTTCTACCTCGTTTCTTGAGAAGCAAAATTTAATCCTTCTTCTCTACTCTGTTCTAAAGAACATTTGATTATCAGACTGCAACCATGCTTCCTACACCTTTGCTATTAACCCGCTGACCCTTGCTTTTACCTTAATAAATGAATGGTCTCCAAAGGCTGTTAGGTTATTTATTATAATAGGTGTGTTTTTGTTGTATGTTTTTTGAGGGAGGAGTGTCTCTCAATAACATGCTTTATATGTAAGTTAGACTCTGTAAAGACCCCCAATGCCAATATCTTAAATGATTTTTAAACCCAAGTGGAACATATAGACATTGTCTCCCCCTCTTTTTTATTTATGCATCATGATAGTACCTCGTGGATAGCCAGTGTAACAGAATACAAAAATGTAAAGGATTGTGTTGCTACTGATAATTGTTAAATATAGTGTAACAATGTTTTTCCTTAGGTAATATTGACCTCATGCAACATTAGAGTTTCACTGTATATTGGGCAATTGGCCYGAGTGTAATAGAAAAACTGAAATACGTTAGCTACCAGAACAGACATCTTTTAAAAGTCCTATTTTATTATCCATTAATTACATGTGCCATTGTCCAAAACTAAGTCCAGGACAGGTCACCATTTTTCCTTTTGACATCATTTTGGGATCACTTTTGAGACTTGTGGGCTCACAAGTAAATCAAACTCAATCACAATTATTTTCTATGTCTGATACCTCTCAGCATGGAGTGATCCACATCCATTACACCTTCCCAAACCCAAAATGGGTTGGCTGCATCCTGGCTACCTAGTGAGAATGGTCCTTGGCCCATGCTGACTCCTGAACTGAACCAAAGAATTGTTTGAGACAGTGATACTTGCTCAAAACTGTCAGAGATCATTCAAAAAATGTTACAGAATATATATGTCTGAATTCTAGAGCCTGGGAACCTTCCCTGGCAGCATTTAATTTACTACACAAAACCGTCATGTATTGAGAAGTGTTCTTTATCCAGGAACATCATCCTTCGGGAGCATCTGCCTTTTGGTCCAATCCTTTCCCAAAAATGAGTGCTTGTATTGCTCAAAATAATTATACAATTTCATCTCTTGGCCTTCAGCTATTCTTYCTTAATGCAAAACAATTTCTTCATAATTTTTCATGCACACAGGTATGGAGAAACTGGAGAAACCTTTCYTCAGAATAATGACAGTCATATCTGAAGAGTGACAGCTAGTAATAATAAGGGAGTCTCAACTTTAACTTCAAGCAACTTACATGTCAAAACTGGAAACCTAGCCAGAACTGCATGATTCCATTGAGATTTCAATCCTCTAAAAGCACATTTGGCACTCTTACCTCATTCGTTTGCTCCATGTCTTGTTCTAATCTTTAGGAAACATTTGATTCAAATTTAGTTTTGATAACAAATGACTTTGCAAAGTGTGTGCTTTCTTTATTTCAATTATTTCTACTGTGATATGGGAAAAAAATGTCATATCTGGGAAAATCCAAATTTGTCTGAAGAAATTTGTCTTTGAGAGACATTCTGCCAAAGTGCTGGTGCTGTCAGCCTGTAGGATTCCTGCTGTTCAGACAGCCATTTACATGGCTGTGGGGGAGATGTACGGTCATAGGAAAGGTGTTTCCAGTTATCATTTTCTGTAGTGGTAGTATTTATCCACATACCCAATTTGAGTATTATGCTAGCTACAATACCTTTAGTTGTTGTATAATTTTTATATATATATATATATATATATATATATGTATGTATGTATGTATGTATGTATGTATTTTCTTTAGTCACTGCAGAGAAATGGAACAGGACGAATCAGGCAGAAAAGAAAATCCACATGCTTTGCTGTTATCCGAGGAAATGAATTTATACTCAGTGCTTTGAAAAGGCATTTTTGACAAATATACAATGATTTCTAGATTAACAAAATTAAGGTTATTAACATTTTTCTTGTACTTCTTATCATGTGATATAAATTCTACAATATTCACCTAATATACTCATAAATCTGGTCAAAAGGCATTTCTTCAGCATATCTCAAGTGCTTCTATGAACACTGATGATGGAAATTTCTTGGAACTTGAGGACTGTAACTTAGTTKCAATGAAATATTTATATTAACATGTAGTTTCTTAAAGCTGCTACTCATCTTTAMAGCATGTTTCTTTCTTTCAGGCAGTGGAGAAGGCTACTCGTATCTTGACATGGCATTTTTTCTCATAGTGAACAAGGTCCTGTGAGCTTAAAGAAAGTCAGTTCATTTCACTCTACTGCATTTTCCATCAATTGTCATTTGTCGGGTAGCTGCCTTGTCATACATGAAGGAGGTATTTGTACACAAACAAAACCTAAAGATGAAATAAAATACACAGCACAGCTCCACAGGCATAGAAATATGCACAGATTTTTTGTGTTTCCAATTGCATGTCTGGAACATTGCAACTACATGGAAAAATCAAATTCTAATTWAAAAAAATCAAGTCAGATCAACTATTTTAGCTTATCTCATAGCAGCAAAATAAAGACTATGTTTGAAATGAGAAGCAAGTAAATATGTAGACTTYAAATTCCAGTCAGCTGCTATGACTGCATTTTTAAATCAACAAGATAAATTTATGTCAAATAATAATAGTAGTAATCTGGATAATGACTTCTCATGATTCATGGAGCAATCTGATTGTCTTCTGGAATCGTTAAAAATATCCCACCTTCCTCTCATTTACATCCTGGATATGTGTCCAACTGGCCACTATTGGAGTCAAGATAGTGGACACAGTTAATCCTAATGGTTTGATCTGTAGAGGCCAATTCCTCATTTCTATTTATGAGTTCTCTGTGCAGCAAAAAGCATTTATGCGTTATAACTTCCAAGGGAAAGAAAAAGGAATAGAAAAGAAATTTGACTTAGGATGTCCCCTTTAACATATTTCATCAAAAGAATGGATAAAATATTTATTCGGCTACTGTCCTTTGCATTCCCATCAAAGTGAATAGAGAGACATTTAATAACACGTGGAAACATTAAAGAAGCTTTTTATCAGGGTGGATGGGAACCTGCTCAGAACAAACATTCTGGCCTGAGGGAAAGTTTTTGATCTGTGAAGCRTAAGCTTTTGGTGCTTAAAACACTCTCATATTGGATCATGTGGTCAATTTGCATGAAATAAATGATTTGCTTAAAACTTGTAAAAGTATAAAATAGAACTTGACAAGTCATTAGTAATAAATGGTATAGCACTGGGATTATACTGACTAACATTAGTGCAGTCATTAGAAAACTGCTATTACAGCAAAGAACACGAAGATAATGGGGCCATCCTATGATTTGACCTAGAGGTGTTAGATCTTTGCCCCATGCGATAGACACCACACTGCAGTTCAAATTACTGACCATCCCCCTTCATTACTGATCTACTCAACATTCTGAGCCACTACTTTTTATCATCCTTCACACAAAGCAATTAGTCCAAATTGTAAAATTTGTCACTCTTTCCATGTATGGATAGGTGATGTAGTTCAGTTTTTTGTTTTTTTTTTTTTTAAAAAAAAGGAAAGAAAGAAAGAAAGAAAAAAGAAACTGAAAAACTGTTGTCCAGAATTTTAATCAAAACTAGCAGAAAAAAAAATTTTATTTACTTGTTCTTCACTGATTTTCATATTACTTTTCTTCCTACTCTGAACTAGGAATGCAATTAATGAAGTACTTGTATGCTGAGAGAAGTTATGGTTATAACTTTCCTATTCTGGTTGGAAACAAAGGGTATTTGTCATCTCATTAGCTTGGTTTGCAATTTAAGGATGATTTTTTAAGATACAAAGTGTTGGAAAATAATGACTAGACAGCTGGATTCCTAAAATTTGTCTACCATTCATTTCAATCATATATATCTAAAATCATTCTGTGATGAAATTGGTAAATATCTAGTTGTGATTATTGCCAAGACATGAAATATATATAAAACCTGAGATTTTTACCATTTGTTGCACGTTGCCTTCAGTGCCTTAATTTTGTCAATGTGTCAACATTTTGTCAGTGAGTCAGGCATATGAGTCAAATTTGGGCAGATCCATGTGTGATTTTTACGCAAATTACTTGATGAACTAAACTATTTACTTGCAAATTGTTTGCCTGTGATCATACATATGCTGATGAGATGCAATAACTTAAAGACCATGGTGCTCAAAGCCCACTGTTTTCTTCAAGATGAAGTATCTTTGTAAAATGGGAGGAGTCAGTATGATACTGCAGTTTCCAAGACTCATAAACTGTTCATTTCTCTTCTATCACCAAGCATGAGGCATGGCTTTGAGTTTCTAGTGTGGAGATGGAGCTGAGACCTAACAGCACGATTGCATGTGGTGCAATGAATGTATGCTGACGTGTATGACTGCATCRGTATTACATGTAACTAATTTTATTTCACAGGACACAGAATAAATCATGCTTTCCAAATTGTCTTGGACAATACAGGACAGCTAATAAAAATAAATACCAAAGGAAGAAATTAAAAGGAAATAAGGAGGTTGCAAACAAGCACTGTAAAACAAAAAAGATATATAAGAAATATAAGAGTGAAAGACCTGGTTGTTAATGTTTGTGGAAATGAAATGAAAACTGTTTTTAATAAAACATGGTATCTGCACTTAAAGACTCATATAATACYGAAAGTCCCAGTTCAATACCATGAGAGAGTACAGCTCGATACTAAGAAGGAGTAGAGGTATTTCAGTCAGCAGTTGGGATCAGAAGCTAGCTAGTGTTTACAGTGCGTGATCTGCCTGGTATTGGCTAATTAAGAATAATTCTTAAAGATAAAAAAAACATAATATTTTTTGCCAGTGTTTCAGGAAGTTCATAATAAGTGGACTTGAGGGACCAACTGAAGATCATTGGCCTGACAGAAAAAAATGTGCTTTTACTGTAGAAGAGGCATCACAAATATGTAACCTTATTATTGCAGTATTATTCTTATGAGATTTTTATTCTAACAAAGAAAAGTAGAATTGTGAGCATTTCAGCATGTCCTTGAATCACTTGGTTTTCATTGATTTAAAATGTATCTCTTAAAAATAAATTGCTGTGTTTGTTGAGAAATGCAGTTTCTTCCAATGATGTCTGGAAGATAATAACTTTTAAATACAATGTCATATTTTAAACATGAACAATTCTGATGGGAACTCAGTCTGCTAGTGAATCTGATTAGTCTGTTAGTGAATTCATTTTCTATGCTTCTTAACTTGTATACTCACGTGCAGGACATGTATACTCACGTGCAGAACATAAGGAAACGGTATCACCTCGTCTTCTTCTAGAACACAGTCCAAGGAAGAAGCCATCAACTACTGAAGGCAAGTTTGAGTCTTTTCCTCGTTTATTAGTTTCTACTCATGAACTTGACTCTCCATACTGTTTGATTTTGCTTATAAATATAATCTATATTACAAAACAGATCCAATGATTGGGCCTGAGACATGAATGGTACAAAAATATTCACATGATGAGACCTAAGTATTCCTTCTAGTGGTCCTACAGATGGTTCAGCGGATTCCCTGCATGAAATAGATTGCAGAAATGAGGCTCAATCTGTAAAGTGCAGTGCTTTGGAAGGAACCCAGCCATAAATTGCCATCCAAATGTAAAGAATAATCAACATTATCCTCTTAATTTACTTGGGATTACTCTTTCATTTATTGTTATTCAGCAATGTTTCTGTGTATTTTCTACAATAATGAAGATAATATTTCTGGCTCCACATTTACTAACTCTACTCTTCTTATTAAAACTACTGAAAATAAAAAATACATAGTCAGATCTTACCGTAAGAAGATTAAAACATAAAACCCTGCAACTGAATGATATTGTTTACTGTACAATCATCTCAGTAAAATGGTTGAAATATGCACTTAGAGCATCTAAATAGGCATTTAAAATGGACTGTGTCCAGTCACTTCAAAAATGCTACTGTGATGTACATTTCTGGTTTCTACACCATACAATTTAATAATAGAAAACTTATGAGTCTTGTTATATAATTATATGCCAGATTTCATATAATACTTGGGAGTCACCCAGTCCCATCTAGGCACTTGCTAGTTTCTCTCATAGAGGTCTTAGTTCTGTGTTATACAGAATGCAGTTGCAATCTAAGAGAAAAATAGACTGGATGACAACATCACCACTAAACAAAAGCTACAAGATTTGTGTGTGCTTGGAAATGGAAACTTAGAGAGTGATTTTGGCAGTACCTATGACTAAAGCAACGAGTTAAATTAAATAGATATTTCTGTAACTCTGTGATTATTATGAATCAAAATGTCTAGACAAAAATAGTTAAAAGACTTGCTCTTTGTCTCAAATATTGTTTGAAAGAGTAAACATCTATAGTTGCTGTAACACAACAGCATATTAGATTTGCAGTCCTACCTATCTGAAGCAAAGGTTTGAACCCTGCTTATTAGCAAAAAAAGTTCCTGAAATGTTAAGCACTATTATCCACCAAATAACCGTAATGGAAGAAAAGACCTAATAGAAAAAGGCTGCTACATTTATTGAGTGATAAACCTAATCTTTAAATATAACTGTTACACAACACGAACTAGCATCAAATTAACATTAAGTTCCTGATTTTCAAAATCATAAGGAGCATGCAATTACTGCAATTGCACATGAAAATGACTATTTATGACCAGTTACACATTTGTGTGTTTCATTAGCTCATTTATGCATGCAATTGCAGTAATTCTGAATGTAAATTAGACACCCATTTGGCAAATCAAATTGGGGAGCAGATTATCTGCTCAAAATCGTACAACTAAATTCCCTGTAAGGCTCAAGGCCAGAATACCATTTATTCAAGAGTTTTGGAGGAAATAAAGAAGGAAGAATCACTAGAAAAATGCTGCTGTGAGAATTTGTATGTTGCACCAGGCTAGCGCCAGCCAGTGTGGTTTCTATATCTGAGAAAAGAAACCACATTTCCTTTAGAAACTTTAAACCCTGAAGCTTTATTTCAGCCCTGGGAAAAATAATTAAGTAATTTATAAGAATATTTGGAAAAATATCTGAAGACAAAAAAAAAAGGATTAAAAGAGAAATTTAAAATCTCTGGCATAGCTGAAGAGACAGCTATTTGTGACTTCTTACTGCTTACTCACCTTTCTGAGCAGGATATCACTATATTTGATGGAACAGGAGAAGAGAGAGGTTGAAACAAAGGTTTGTTCTTATCTTAAATATAGATAAAATAGTATAACAAATTCTCATAACAGTGAACAAGTACAAGCATTTTTTAATTGCTAAATGTGTTTTATATAATATGGAATGATTGGCCAAGCCTGTGACAAAAGCAACCAACTCTGAAGAAAGATAAAAATGTTGGAAGTAATAGAACAGTTGTCACAGGGTAAATTTGTGGAAAGAATTTATTTAAATTTTAGGCTTTTCAACTTAGTGACATTGAGAGACTAGATAGAAAATCATGCAGCCAATAAAAGCTGAAAAGACTGACTCTTTTTCTAGATAGAGATGTTTTCACTTTTGCCCTGTTTTGCCACAGGCTTTTTAGGTAATCTCGAATCAGTCTATTTCTGTTAATGTGGACTATTTAGTGGCTGCACCTACCAAATACYTCTATGATTTGATACTTTCAAATGAAAGCTTTTCATGGCTGCTAACCACTGCTCAGTAGAAAATACTGTCTGCTGAATTCACTATGCCTTAGAGAAAAAGCACATKTATTAAATCTCAACCTTTATCTTCTCGTCATTGTCATTCTCTCTTCCTTCACTTCCACAGTAAGTCTTTGGGAAATGGGCTGATTAGGTAAGATATTCCTAACACGTATACCGTGTTCTGTTTGTACGCAATCAAATGTATCCAAATGCACGTGTATGAATTAAGCCTTTCAGTTATCTTCCGTCAGGAAAGCAAAATACCTTGTACTACTGTAGTTAGAAAAGACCAGATCATTACTCTCCTATTTCATGGTGGCTTGACTCTTTTCAAAAAAATAGTCTGCTGTCTTGACATCTTACACTCAAAGCGCAATGATGAGTTTGAAGTTTCAGGTCACAAATAGAAAAGAAAAACAAGAGACAAACAAAAAATCCAGTAACAATAAAAACGTGAAAGAAGGAAAGAGAATTTGTGAACAGAAGGACATTGATATATATTTCAACATGTCTTCTAGGCTTCAAAACCTTGTTTGCCAAACYGTGAAGTAAAATAACCCATTTTAAAACCTTTATCTTATCTTTTTCTGGAGCTTTCAGGAGGATTTGGAAGCAGGCTCTTCTCTCCGCTAATATTCTGATACTGCCATCTAGGGAGGACGCTGGTTTTGGCTGTGGTTTGAGCAGATCTGTTTTCCATGGCTCTCTGAACTTTGATTTTAGTATGCATCTCCCTCAACTGTTTTATTCTCTGTATCTTTTATTGCTCTCTTGCCTAGATTTTGTTATCCACTGATATCTTAAGGCTACTCTGCAGCATGCAGCTGGTGCTTTGTGAACCTGCTTGCTCAGGTCTTGTCTTTTTCGCTCAGCTCACAAGGTCTTCTGCTTYGTCCCATTCCCTGTTCAGCCAGGGACTCTTCCTTCTGACAGCGCTCCCGCGTTGCGCTCTTCGACATGGCAGGGTAATCTCTACGGAAGGACCTGCAGCCTGACAAGAAATGTGGAAACTAAGCTAAAAAACTAGAGTAGATAGTAAAGCTTTCTATTAGTTGTTACAGAATGGCATGTCCATGCTCTAATCTTCTGCACAAGATTAGAGCATCTTCRTGAGAGGCCTGTTTCAAAACCCTTCTGTTAGTGGAAGGCATCTTAATGCACTTTACCCATGATCTCAAACAAACAGTAACCTCTGTACCACATAACTATGTTGAACAGCACTGTATTTGAATATTTTTCAAAGTTTTCAAAATCTCCCTTATGTAACTGAAATATACTGGTTATTTGCAATCTTGCTTGTATTTGTGATATCAAATGAGGTAAAAAAAGAAAAACTTAAAATCTCATAAATGTCTATGGAGAATCTTTGAGGAAAAAAAGAACAAAATKATTCTTGCTGGATCACTGTTGAAATGCTGTAATTACAAATTTTGCAGAATACAGTAAAWTAAATTACTGTGGAATACATTTCTTTAACTTCATCCAAAATTCCTGTGGAGGCTAAATTGGCATTGCAATAGAAAACTGTCTAGCTTCTATGTTGTATAGGATACAGACTACCTAACTATCTTAGGAAGACATTCCAGTCTACACCTCAGTTCATGAATATAACATTAGGGGATATAACCAAGAGTARCTAAATTACTAAAACCAATACAAATTTTGATAAAGCTTCCTTGATGTATAAAGTGTATAAGTACACTTACATAGAAGTGTAGAAGGGCATCTTGTAGAAATCATCCTGCTTCTGCCTCTGTACTGTCTGTACAGTCTTCYCTTCTGTACATGGATTACTCCATAAAACATCTTTTTTTTTGYCTTTTGTCTGTAAAATCAATTACACCTAAAAATATCTTTCTAATGAAAGACTGTGATTCAATATAATGTTCASGATTTTGAATTTTTAGCCAAATTTAGAGCATTTTTAATAAAACTGACATTATTTATGTGATGAAAATGCATTTTATGATCAATTTTAAACCAAGTGTGAACAAAAACAAAGAGGAAAAATGTTTCTTTTCGAAATATCTAATACAGTGTTCTGTGTTTTAACCTAGTTTTTTAGAAGAAACAGTTCAGGTAGCTTTAACAGGATTCTGTATATATAGCATAAAAATAAGGTTTGGGGAGAAATGTGGGCCGTATGTCTCCATGAGTCTGTACTAAAGACAGTAAATCCTTTGAAAACATATGCACAAGATTTCAAAGTGATTTATTCAATGATTTAGATTATCTGTTTAAGCAGTAAACTCTAATGATTGAGCTACGACGAAGAAAAGCCTAAATCTTCACTGTTTCAGAAAGCCCTTGWCATTTTACTTAATGACGTGAGGCTTTTTTGTACTACTATTATTCTAGTGATGAGACAGAAAAAATTAAACTGCAATTGGGAAAAAAAAACCTTACTAGAATGTAGAAAACTKATTTAAAATATAAAGCTAAGCACATTTTGATTAGACATATTGATATATTTTCTCTTTATTATTATTATTATTACAATTTATAATATTAGATTTTACATTTAAAAATAAATATTCATCAAGACTTACAGAACACAATCAAATAATTCCAAAATTTAAGAGGGTTTTTTTTTAATTGTGCCAAGTAAGCAATAACCTTTTGCGTGTGATTTCACTATGAATGGAAAATACTTGGATTTATTTTTCTGGGCTTTAAAATGCAAAGATTCCATTTTTCTTTGGAAAGCTGAGGGTAACCTTCACACAAGTTCTGCATAGTCTTGTATAGCCCTTCTTCTAAAYCCCAGACATTCTTGCTCAAAAGCATGCAAAGCATCATCGAAACTGTTCCCAGCACTGGCAACACAATTGCTGCTATTGATTCCTGTTGCCTAGTGAATCAGAATTTCGGCCACAAAGACGGAAAATGCTAACCCTGTGCCTTAGCTGTGATGGTTTGGATCTTGCTGAGAAAGGTCATATCATAAAGAGTCAATGTTCTCCTAGGAATTTAGCTCATTGCTGCAATCATATTTGCATCCTCTTTGCCATTCACCTTTGTCGAATGGAGGGGCTGTTGCTGGTCATGTCATGGAGGCTAGCGTGCCTTCTCCTTTTCCCCTTCAGATGCATTTTCTGGCTTTATTACTCTGGTATTTTGCACTCCTCTGCTACTTGCAGTGTTGTTTAGTAAGGGCAACATATGGCCCCATTCTATTAAGCAAACAGTTTTGGTGCTTAATTCGACAGAGCCATGAAAGAGGAGCCTGTAATCACTCCGGGAAGAAATAAGAACACTTGTGTGGGTCACATGAACGCACTAGGAATTTCAGGCATGATATTGCTACCTGCATACTTTCCACAGACCTATAAAATATCTCCATGAAACAGTCATCAAAGCTGCCAAATAGTGTTTCATATTGGGATTTGAAAATAGTGAAGTAGTTTCAAAAACCAATCGGTCTGTAGAGAATCCTCAGGACATCAGCCTTTGCTATATCTCCAATGACCTGTGTGCCCCATTAGTCTTTCTCTTGCTCAGTCTGAGAAAAAATTGTCTTGTATTAGTCTGCTGAAATGAAAAGGTACAGTTTAAAACAGCTTTGAAGTAAATGTACTTAATTATAGCTAAAGCAATCCCCTGTAAGTTTTATGTGTGTGTGTGTGCCTGTGTGAAAAGAAGCAATTCTGAGAACTTTAGATTAATACTATTTAGGTTTCTGTGACCTTTATTGACTTTTTCAATAGTTGGTCCAAGAGAAGACAGAATTATTTTTCATAGAAAAAATAATTGGACCAACAAGGATTTTCTTACCCAAGAAAGGAATTTTTCAAAAAGACAATTGAGGTCAACTTTTAATTTAAATTTAGATTTATTTAAAAAAATGAGTTTCCATGACATTCCAAGCTAGTAGAAATATTTCCTTGCATTTCTTTTAATTCCTTTAAAATGTTTGTAACCCTAGCAGGGTTTTATAGTGGAAGTGTGTTTGAAATAGTGAGAATCCAATGTGAAACTAAGCAATCTAATGTCATACTCCACCATGAGCAAAATGTAAAGGGGAAAGAAATATCATCAAAAATAGAAAAGTAATTAGACATGTTAATATTCAGAAGGAAATCCAGGTCCCACTGAAATCAGTGGCAAATCTTTCATTAAGTTCAGCCAGGGCAGGATTTCAGTCAGCAATTAAAACAAAGAAACAACAATAATTATTCAAAACAGATAAGGAAATACTGTTTTAAAATATAACTTTGTTTTTTTGGAATAGCCTTTTCAAGTTATGATTTTAAGAGCTTAAAGTGAACAAAGATACTCGTAGAAAAATAGAATGGAGCTTTACCTATTTTGTTCAGTCTGAATTGTAGCTTCTCTGAGGTTGGAAAAAGCTAAATTAACTTTTGTTCTGTTCCGTATGTGTAYGAGTACACATACATCACTGTTGTTCCTCATTTCTGCCAAGACCAGAATTGGTAGGCAAGAAAAGCTGTCGCAGTATTTCACAAAGCCAGGCAATATCAAAAGTCTCTCACAAGGGCTTTTCTCTTGAGATTTCCTGACAACAGGGTTTTAGATAAATGCAGATAAGCCTTGTATAAGTATCTGAACTTTAGGAGGCTTGTCTGAACTAAAACTTCTCCAAACTCCTGACGTTCAGCCCTGCTATGTGTATAAGAAGAACTAACAGGCATGCCTCTCCACAACACAGCATCCGTGGCTGCATTTTGCTACCTTTCTTACCTTCGTTTCTCAGATGGGRTGAGCTGAGCTGACAGGTTCTTTCACAGACAGTATTCGTGTGGTCACCTGGAGGATCTGGAAGGATACGGAGCAGAAACTCTCTCAGCATCTTCCAGCCCGCTAGCCAGCACCATCCCTGTGACACCGTGCCTGGTAACTCGAGYGCACTCCTAAATTTAGATTCTCCTCAGCATTGGCACAGCAGCACTCTGTTCTTACCAGATTTGTTTTCAAGTGCTGCATTGTTAGCATGTTTCTATTATCTCCCCTCCCTCTGTTGTCCAAGAACTAGTTGACAGCCCATGACACTAATACAAAGACATTGTGAAAGCTGGTAAAGTAATTCACCTTAATACATCTCTTTTCTTGCTATCTAGTGACTCACAATTGGATTTTCATCAGTGTCCTCAGTTCCTCACCCCTCCTCACTTAGAAATAAATAAATGTCTTGGGGKTTTTTTTGCTTTAGGGTTGTTCTCTTTGTTCCAATCATTTCTCAAGTAAACTATTCTATGCAATCTTTTTCYCTTCTCAGGAAAAAAGTGTCACCTGAATTTCCCATTTGGTAGCACATCACTGCTTTAATTCACATTGCTCTTCRTGAATGCTAGTTTCTTCCTTGTTCTACATGAAGCCCCATTTTTGCACATTCTACAAAAATTATTATTAAATCCAAAGTCCGTTGCTTGACTTGATGATTTATTCTGTTATCTTGTACTCTGCTATCCAGTTATATCCATCTTTCTTTCTTGTAAAGACATTGTAAATTTTTGAAGATAAGTTGGGGGATAGTTTTTGGATGTCTCTTACACCCTGTACACAAGGAGATGATTGAAGACTAGTACTCCTGGCAAAACAATAACATCAATTACAATAATAAATAACAATAATAATAATAGCAATATGGATTTTTCTATGGTTAATTGGACTGGAATTCCACATTACAGCCAACTCTGAACTGTCAGAAACACCTTGTGTTTCTCTGTGTAACCCACTGCTCATGCACACAATGATCCTTCCTTATGCAGCTGAACCACAGATGTTTGTATCACTGTTGCTGCTCCTRGCTAAAGAAATAAGCACTTTAGATTAGCAGATGGGGCTCATAATTTTACAGTTCAAAAGACCTGCCTAAGCTACTATTTATTTATTTGCTCTACCTTTTAATTTAGCTATGTATATATCTGTAGGAAAATGACTGGCTCTGCTTCAGAAATGATAATTTTTGCTGGTATTAAATATATACTCCAATATGCCACAACCTAAATGTGGAAGAAAGTATGTGAATGACCCAAATTGAGAGGAAGTATATTTATTCAAGAAATGGGATTGCTTCCCTAAATCACAAATAACACTTTTTATACTATCCATTTACCAAGTCTATCAGTCTAAAATACATGAACATTTGTCAGTAGTAGGCGTAAGGGACATCAGTGAGATTAGATGCAGCTGAGATTTATAYGGAAGCCCTGTGACTGCTTCTCTGAGCCTTGACCAAGAGTGAATATGCTGCAATGGACAGTGCTAATGGGACACAGGGGGCACAGTCCTTTAACAATGTTTTGTAATCATCTGCTACAAAATTCATAGAGAGTATAGATCACTTTAGGCTTCCTGGGYGCTTGGAATATTGCAACTTGAGAGCTTTGTGAAAGAAAATTATGACAATGGAATTAATTGCTGAAACTATTTAGCAATGAAACCAGTGCAGTCAAGGCTATATTAAATTCCTCCTAGCTTCCATATGTCCTCCATGCAGACCTCCACTTCTCAAAGCTCCACTTCTCAGCTCACGGCTCTCAACACACATATGGCTCTGAATCTTGCTGTGACATTGGGAGCAGATTTTTATGTGGCTTAGTTGGACCTCAGAAGCATATGACTTGTTATATACARTCACAAGCAGAAACACTGTGATTAAGGAGAGTCTTTTTGATTGAAGCACCTTGGGCTTACAATGATTCCTGAGCATCACCCGGCACTAGAAATATATAAAGTAAAATAAATTAATCTATTTGGAATACTGCAGCTGCTAAGAGCTCCACCAGAACCAAGGTGCTCAGTAAATATGGAAGACAAATAACAGAAATACAAACAGCACTTCAGTCTTTAGCTACCAGGAGTAGAGGTTAGTGAAAGGACGACATCTACTACGAAACTTTTCTCTGACGGTAATCAGGTTCTGCTGTACTTGATATGTTTAACAGTTTCAATTAAACGAGGCAGGATAAGCAAACAACTAAACTACACTATAGAAGTTAGAAGAATTGTATTTTGCACGTAGAAATGAAATACTAAGGAGTCACACCTTACCGAACAGCTTGTGCATGATCCCAGGCTCAAGAATTTTCCATTTTGAGGAGTTAGTCATGGTCCCTAGTCAGAGTTTCTGTAAGAGCATCTCAAAGACAGAGAGACTCCTGGTAATCTCAAAGCTAGACAATAACAGAAATTTTAAAATACACCARACAGAAGAAACTCCAAACCAGCTTTTGGAAGCTGAACAGTGCTCTAGCATTCTAGGTGTGGTTGAGAAGCTTGAGCAAAGCCTGCCAAAGGCACAGAGGACTCTTGAGCTTGAAGTTCAGGCAGATCAGGGCTTCAGCGGGAGTATTAAGCACAAAATACTGGGAGAGCAACTCTATAAAACACAGGCAAGGGTTTTCTGCTTCATTTTGTCAAGACAATAAAAGCAAAGGATATTGACCAAATCCCTTTAAAACAAGAAGTAAATGCAATACAACAAGATCATTCTAAACATTAAATAATTTTGTCAGAAAATCTGAAGCAGTATGGTTCAGGGAGGCCTTGAATATTGGCAAATGTTGCCTCCATGATAAGCAAAATTTTATTTATGAAACTGCTGTGGACAGACTGTGGAATTTGTGCATTCTGTGAAGAAATCTATTTTTCTATCAAGTGTACACCTATGTTGTTTGTTTTTGTTTTAGAAAGCATACTGAGCTGTATTTCAATTAATTTTTTTCATTCCCTGTTTGCGTATATTTTTTTCATGCACAAGTCTATTGTGGTAGCTAGGGAAGTGAAAAGTAAGTTGTTTAATTTTTTCCTTATCTTCATACTAATTTATGCAAGGGATAATACTGCTGCTTGGATCTGCTGGCTTCATGAAATATTCCTATATCTTAAATAATTTTCAAATAATAAAAACTCACTTAAAGGCTCATGCTCTTCTGCTTGTCCTGTTTGGTACAGTAATAAAAATATCTTTATATTCACATTCATACAGTAAATCATCACAAAAAGAAAACTACATTTCCACTGACTTCATCAAAATCCAGAGCCATGCTTGACAAACTGAAGATGACAAACTTAACTCTTTGTGGATGAATATTTAAAAAAGTATTTAGATTAGCTCTTATTGTATTATCAGTTGTACATCAATTCTACATCAAAATGGGAATTCACTTCCCAAAAAGGAAACAAAAAATATTATATCTTCCTTTTCTCAATACTGAACTCTCAATTTTCCAATAAATAATATTGATAGAATAAGTAACTAAATTGTTATAGCCTTTATAAATAAAGGAAAAACATTATCCTTATTTCTACTGTTGTCCAGTGAGCTGACAAAATAGATGCAGATGCTTTTAAAAGAATGAGTCATGTTCTTCCGTAGACGATAGTTTAACTGCGATCCACCATGAATAACAGATGTCCTGTAATGACAGTTTCAAAGGTTCAATTCATAAAAAGTGTTATAAAGGAGTATTATATATGCAGGCTTTTCATGGTATGCTGCACTTATTCCCAAGTATCACTTGCAAGTTTTGCCATCATTAAATCTGATTTTATAAAAGAAGCATTTACTCAGGCAGAGCAGGTGCAGGGCTACTGAATCACCACAATAAACTCTTCGTTACACCAGGTTAATGGCCATAATTTCTTGAATAAGTGCTAACTTAAATAATTACCTGGTGCACATACTGGTTCCAGTTCTATGCTTAGCTCCACAGGCAGTTTACTGTCATCAGCTCAGAAATATAACTTAGGTTATAAACTATATTGCTGAGCTGATGATAGTAAACTCCTAAATCAGTGACAGGCTTATCCAATCTAAAACCTGTTATAGCTGGTCAAGTATGCCCACTCTAGATATAGATAGATAGATAGATAGATAGAGACAGAGATGTAGAAGTAGATGTAGATATGTATGAATAACCAGCTGAACTTTCATTTCCTTCCTTAGAAAGAGAAGAAGAAAAGAAAGTATCTCATGTGAAGAGGGCTACCACTGAAACCAAGAAGAAAGGTATGGTTTGGGAAAGSTTCTTATTGGCCTCATCCAGCTTTTGTTTCTGTGAGTGGCTCAGATGCCATTGCTATTTGTTAGGTTAGTCCTGTGCTTCTGGCTCTGTGTTGTCCCTTTCTTACTTCCTTACTCACGGTGCACCAGCCTACGTATTACTATTTCTTCAATCTCTGATGTSTTTAGCATCGTATGTTTTCTGACGCTTTTTCCTGACAAGGAAGAAATTCTATTTGGTGGCTGTCTGTGGGCTTGTTATATCATTKTAATGGAATCTGTATGCATGCAGGRCATAGTAATATTCCCATAGACAAAGTTCATGGGAAATAAATATCACTCGGTTCATGGTGTTCCAATTTCTCAGTGTGGGAATGTGTGTTTTCTTTCTTTATCTTTTTGATAGAATCACAATTGAAACTTGCAGAGATCTGATTGTTAGGCCCTGACATCCATCTAGATAACATTTTGGATCATTCATTCCCAGGAAGCATCTAAAATCCACTAAGGGCTTTGCTTTCATGGGAAAATATTTATGTCATTCATTATTTATTAATGATCTCATTGCTACTGCAGCTTAAGCTAAAAGGTGCCACATTCACGCACTGATGATTTTCGCCTAGTCTTTGATGAATTATTAAGGGTCCAAATCATCCATAGTTGATGCATACTGATTAATTTTCATTTCATCTGATTGCTCTGTGGCTAGTAGGGTGCAAGTGCTATAAGGAAATAATCTGAACTAAACTCCCAAATAAGTCACATTTTTTTCAGCATGTGCCCACCAGGGCTTGGCTGACTGCATATTTGAGTATATGATTCACAGTTCTAGCATATCAAATGACTTTCTTTAATTAAATCCTAGAAAAAGAAGGAAGAAAAGAGAAAGCTCATGAGAAGACAGCTGTCCCTGAAATTAAAAAAGCAGGTAGGAGATTGAAGTTTGTCTTTCTCTGCAGTAAATATCCGACTACTTAGTATAGGCACTTAAAGGTTTTCATCAGTTGAGATAGAGGTGTGTGTAAGTCATTATCATGTAAGACTCCAGGCGTGACAAACATATATACACATATATGTGTATATATGTATATGCATATGTATATGATATATATAATTATATATGCAATTTTCAATTTTATGAGCATGAGATTTTTATAAAAACTTCAGAAACACTTCTTTCTTTCATATTATAAATCAATCAAGAGCATAAATAGCCTCAACGGGTACATGGAACGGAAAGAATGGATGTAGTGCAAATCATTTTTCATAAATCATTTCACAAATTCAGCTCATTTTAAGTGCAAATAGTAAAACCTACATATCAAGCCACCTGGAAGAAAATAGTCAGTTAACTTTCTGAAGTCTTATCCCCTGAGAAAAATAAAGTAAGTTAAAAATAAAATTAGTAATTGTCCTGAACCTAATTCATTGTGTTTCATACTAGCTAGCATAAAAATGATGTATTTCTTAAAATAAGTCCAGACATTTGGAGCTTTCCTACAAGACAATTTTTTTTCTGTTAATTGTTTCACTGCATCTGCAAGTATGCAAACACAGCTCAAGAAAGTAGCTCTTACAGTTGGTGAAACTGAGTCTCATTAAAATCAGGGAAAAACAAAATAGTCCATCTAGCAGTTTGGTCATCACCTTAATGCCTAAAGAAACTGGTTCTACATGCTGCTTTATCAGAGATTTTCCATATAAGCAAGTAACCAAGCACTCAGATGGGCCTTCCTATAAACTAGAGTAATCTCTAAAACCATGGAGAAAGGTTTAAAATAGGATTGAAAGATTCAGGGCTGTATTTACTATGTCCTCGTGCTAAGCCTTGTGCTCTGTTATCTAATTATTCAAATCTGCTGAACTATAATCAAAGCTGAAAGGATATATATATATATATATATATATATATATATATCATTGTTTACTAACATGATGGATTATATATACAAATCTGAATGTGAAACTAGCTTCTTTGCTATTGAATCATATACGGTCTGCATAAGCTTTCCTAGTAGCGTACTTTTCACCCCCATTTTAGTATTTTCCCTCCATTATAGTTAGGAATGGCTCATTGTGGAAGAAAAGGGAATGCTCCTTCCCAAGTTAAGTTGCATATTTAAAGGTATAAATATAGATTTTAAAAGAAAATAAGCTGACAATTCAAATATCTAACTTTATTCTGGCTCTAAGCTTGTATTCCATTTGAGGATATAGAATTTTAAAAGATTACATTTTATGGCATAGCTGCAGCGTAAAGTTATTAATATGTTCATCTTCACAAGCTGTTGCTAAATCCAGTGAGTCATCCTACCAATGCTAGAAAGACACAAATTAGGCAAACYGAGATAGCCACACATTTCTGTCCCTTTTATTAGCTCTGTAGGTTGCTGCATTTTGAAGAGTTTACTGCCTTTGTGTAAGAGGATGGTAATCTGTAATATATATTCTAGCTACACATGTTGCTGTTATTTCGCATTCAGCTTGCTCTTTGAATGCATGTGTACTTTTTAGCTTTGATTGGCAGCACTTACTGTTATCCCTAAAAGGTTTTAAGCCTGAAATAATTGGCACATTTGATCATCAGAATAGTAGTGCATAGCCCAGTTTTGAAAGGAAACTAGCTCAGTGTCTGATAGTATTTACATGCTTTGGGTAGATATAACAAATGAACCTTAGAGAGTTTGAATCAGCAGTGCAGATAAGCATCCAAAAGCAAAGAGGATAGGAACAGCTTCCATTTTTTTTATCTTTTCTTATTAAAAGCATAGGCAGTGGCCACTGCATTAAATATAAGCTCTTCACCCTGGTTGTCAAATCCCTGCATTGCCTATGGATGTCTCTGATTTCGTGTCTCATTTTGCTTCTCATCAACCTTTCAAATCCCTGAAGCTGAGGGGTAGGCATCCAACTTCAGCCACTCCTGGCTTGTGCTTGTGCTTGCAGGCAGCTACCTTCCGCCAGGAGTTCGCTCCTGGTGCCCCAGTCTCACTGCTGTTCTTCATCCTCATGGAAAACTTTCTGGAAAGCTCACCTCTGCAGCAAGGCCCCTGAACCAGGCTTTCCCCCCAAAATGAACAGTTGTGTGTGTGTACAGGTGACTGTCAGACACAAACGAGAGAGACGAGGAGATGCTCTGTAAGCAGCAGGTGATAAAAATATCTTTAAAATAATTCTCTCAGAGCAATACTTTTCCCTCTATTCCTCTCCATTTCTGTTCTTCTAAAAAGCAATGCTCTGTCACTCCACTGCAAATACTGAATATTTGCTGATTAATGTTTTAGATTAGTGCTATTGTCCGCGATACAATTTTATCTGTAGTGTTACCGGAGTGGAGTTCTTCGTTGCTCTCCATTAACTGTATCTCTGTGATGCATTTGTTTATTTGCATGTCCGCTCACTCTTTCTCAATTCCTGACTTCCCCATTCCTCTCTCTYCCTCTTTCCTTCTGCTGCTGAAGAGAAGCAAGAGTCATCTAATGCAAAATGTTTTTCAGTCTTTAGCAGAGAATGAACTGAAGGGTTCTTAATTAGCTTTTAAAAATGCATTGTAGATGAAAACACATTAATCCTCTGACCTTCAGCTAGTACAAAAACGTCGTGTTAATTGTTCTGAAAAATAGATAATTCCATTGTTACAAACTCACAGGTCTTGCTTAAACAAACATAATTGTCAGACACAAGGGTCTGGCACAACCACACTTGAAACCGTGTTCTGGATAAAGAGAGAGCTCTGTCTCCAAATGCCCATCAAGGGGCTTGTTGARCGGAGGCAGAGTAACAAGCACTAGCCAGGAGCTTCCAGAGCACGCCGTGGTGTTGATCACGTCAGTTTGGAGGTGTCCAGCTTGGAGTATAAGAATAGAGATTCTTTCTTGAAAGCCTCAGTGCTGAGCCTCATGCGAAAATCAGGGCTTGCAGAAAGTTTGTTAGACTGGAGAAGCCCCAGGGGAAGTAAACCTGACCTGCAACTTTTTGTGAAAACCTGAAGAATCACCAACTATTATTGGACAGGTGATAATAGTTGTTCAAAAYATCCTGCTTGATAAATATCACAGGCAGGAAAATGGCTAAAAAAAGAGAGATCCCTCCCTCTTTCATTCTTCTTATGTTTTGCTTACAAGGTAAGCTTATAAAGTGTAATTCTGCTACTATGGTCAGACTAGAGTTTATTTTTTAGTGGAAACAAAACTTTGCTGTTCAGAGATTAGTGTTTTCGGAATCTCTTAATTTGCTTGCAGGGTGTCTCTTATTGCTCCCTTTCTTAAAACCTCAACAGTCTGGAGCATCTCTGCTTCTTCCTCTATGAAAATTCCCMAAAGTTCATAATGTTCACCAGCAGCCTTTGTCTTTAAATCTGATTGCTACGAATGCCTTTCCCACTTCATTTTAGTTCTCACAACAAATATCATAGGTAATAAATGARCTTTAAAAGCACTGAAAATGTCAGCCTGGATCATCACATCATTTTCTAACTAAAGCTTCGCTCAGYTGTCAAAGATGATTTTGCCTTCCTGTTATTGCTGCATAATTTCAATTAATAAGTAATAAAATCCTAGATCTTGTGCAGCATTTTTTGATAGTAAATCCCAGAAACACTTTACAAGRGGAGTCAGTGACTTTCCCCTATTCCCCACGTATGGAAATCCAAGTACAGGACACATCACCCAGACCAGTTGCCCACTGGGCAGAAGATACATATTTTCTGAAAGCCAGACCTACGTTAGCTTGATTAAAGATCCCAAGCTCTCACAGGCACCTTTGCCGCTTTCCTAATAAGAAACCTGGGATATCAACCAMTGCAATTGATGCTCATGATAAAACCATTTCTACTTAAAAACATAAAGCCTGATCCACTGGGCAGATGCTAAAGAGTGCCTAGGCTCTGACCCACAGCAACAAATGTTTTATGAGTATCAAAGTCCACTACATCCCTGAATAGCTCTGCTTAGCCGGCATAAAAAAAGTTCGTGGTGTGCAGACCTACTCATCTCAGATCAGCGAGCATGATCCAACTTTTGTATTACTGTGTTGGTACTTTTATGCTCCCAGTAAGGCAATGGTTTTCATCGGAGCCTTTATTAAAGACAGCGAGCCCCTGTGTCAGGCGAGCCCCTGTGTGAATCACGGAGCTACGTGGTGCTACGGCTGCATCCCTGACACGTGATGCCCTATCATGTGTTTCACACTAAGGAGTGTCAGCAGAGGAGAAGAGTGGCAGTGTCTCCCTAGCTACCAAAGGAAATCATTGCCTCCTGAATAGGAGAAGTCTCTGTGGGATTAAAGTCACAAATCTTGAGGTACTTTTAATGATGCCGCTGTAACATTCAAGCGATCCTGTTCCGCAGTCATGCAGAWATAAACTAAAAGTTGATCTCAGATGTAAAAATTCAAAACATTATCTTGTGACCACCACAGARCTAGGTTATGCCTCCTACCGTGTTAACCAGTGAGATCAGGAGGCCGAGTGGAAAGTCCATGTTTAATCAAGGAGGGATGTAATAGTACTAAGTAGGCAGAGTAGAATGAAGGTAATCAGGAAAGAGAAAATGACCTCTCAGCTCCCCAGCTCCCAAGGCTTTTTTTTTTTTTTTTTTTTTGCATTTTTTAGTTTAATTTTTTTTTTTTTTTTTTTTTTTTTTTTTTTTTAATTTTTTTTTTTTTTTTTTTTTTTTTTTTTTTTTTTTTTTTTTTTGCATTAGTTGACCACACTCTACTATCATCAACTCTACTTTGTTTTAAAGGCCAGTATGTGTACTTGCGAAAAGACAATGATTTTATAGGAAATGGAGAGAAAAGACCATTTTATGCTCCAACAGTATGTTCTGTATTTTTGTGCTTTATACAGAGAGAAAGACAAATTCCTCTGATAATTTTTAAATTCCTCATCTTAACAAAAAAAAAATCCATTTAATTTTGTGACTTCCTTGGCTCAGCTTTACCTTTTCATTCTTTATATTTATCAGTCTCTTACTATGATAAGAGAACAAGTAGTGACACCTGCTGGATAATTGTCTCTTTTTTTTTTTTTTTTTTTTTTTCATTTCATCTGCCTGTTTTCTGTTTTGTTGTTTACTTTTAAATGTGGCTATTTAAAAGAATTTGTTGGTGAAATTATGTGTCTATGATTTATTTCCCCTAGCTGCATATGCTATTGCAGTCGTGGCTAGGAAGATGTTATAATGCTATCCAAATGTGACACCATCATGAGAAAAAGCATTTTGGAGGGATGATACTTTCTACTTTGAAAAAAAACATGCTTGGCTTACCCACTGATCTAGAAAACTACAGTGTGCTCTGCACCTTGCTTAAAATGCTTTGAATGCATCCAGCTGCAGTGGATCAAACGCTTTGATCTGGGACATAATGTTGATTCCGTATTTTTATGATGGGAAAACGGGTGGTGCTTGTGCACACGTGTAGGAAGACTTCTCAGCTGTCTCTGAGGAGCAGCACTGCGGCTGGGTTTGAGACACCACGTCTGCCCAGTGCAGCCTCAGGAGCGTTCTTTGGGAGGGGAAATAACTGAAGTGCTGACAGGTCTCAGCATGCTGTTCCTGGCCTGGCTACTGCCATGTATCTCATTTTCCCTAATGTCAKAGATGTCATGTGATAGATGTCAGCAGACAAGAGGGTGGAGGGTGCTCTTAGATGAAGCCCAGTTGTCATCTCTGCAAGGGCCAGTGGGATGTAGAGGCTGTCTCAATTTAGGCTGCTTGCAAGGGCAAAGCAGAGATGTGCAGATGGACAAAGAGAGGCCAAGGTAGTTTTGAAAGTAATTGACCCATGTAAAGAACATAACATATGCTTATTCACAGGTTTTATTGTGACTTGTTAGCCAAAGTATGAAGAAAGAGCATAAAGTTCTGTGGTAGGAAACTGGGGTGCAAGTGTACATATATGCATATTGCGGATTGTCTGGACCTATTTTTAGAACAGCTGCTATAGCATGCAGAAGGAAGAGGTTTTGAGGGATAGATTGCTGTTTCACTGTTCCTTCGCTTTATTTTTTAATGAAATAAAAAGGTTTTATTTGTAGCTAGGTTTAGAGAGGTTGGGAGGAAGAGGAGAGATGTATGTAAAAATTAGGTAACAGAAATAATAAGCACTGAATTGCCTAGTGATTCTTTATGCAAATAAAATGAATGTATAAAGGTTGCAGAGTGTGTTATGATTTTAGAGTGAATTCAAAACAAATCATGTTAAAAAGTAATACACACACAGAGAGAGACACACATGCAAAGGAAGATCTAGGTATGGACCTTAAAACTGAATCTTCCTTCTTTAAGTTACTACTTTCCAAAACTCTCTTGATAGCTGTAGGGGCCATGGCTTGGTGTGCGTATRTACAACCTTCAGCAAAGAGGACACTAGCTCTGGTCTCATATTAGCAATAATTTCAATTATTATTATTACATGAATTAATGCCCCCATACCAAACCCTATAAAAACACCTAGTTTTCCCAGCTGGCTTACAGCAAGTAGTAACTTGCTCATGACACTATCCGGCCCCCCCGGGCCAGCCTTTTTTGCCTTCCTCCCCCCCCCCCCCCCCACCTCTTCCTCTCCTGGGTCCTATTTGGATGTTTCCTGCCATTTCCTGGCATTTTTGCATTAGTAGAGGTTTTTCCCTTCACACACAGATACACATCCAAACCACAGAACTGGCTGTATTTACTAACCCACAGAAATGCTGGATTAAGAGTCCACTATGGTTACCAGCAGATGATGTTATTCGCTGTTCTTTCTGTAACACAGGCAGGGTTTTCATACTATCTCTTGACTTTGCTAATAATTTCCTGTTTGTTGGGCTTTGTATAACAAAATCACAGAAAGTGGAGATGGAAATGACCTACTAGGTCATCTAATTTTTCCCTCTGGCAAGGTAGGATAATTCCTTAAAGAATATCTTCAAGTGTTTTATCCAGTTTAGCTTTAAATGTCTGAAGTAACTGGGCCTCCATCAATTCCCACAGAAGATTATTCTACAACCTAATAGATCTCACAGTTAAGAAGTATTTCATTCCAGTCTGCCTAAATTTTCCCTTGCTTTATTTTATCCCATTACTCAGAGTTATATTCTCTTGTGTCACCCAAATATAGTCTCTCTAACTGCAGGGCCCAATTTCCTACTGCCTCGTGCATTATATTGCCATCTACATTTACATCGTCAAAGTAGTTTTAAAACTGACAAGGTGAATGGCACGTTGAGGTAGATAATTTTTCAAACAGCTATGAAAAAAACCTAGTAACCAGGAATGCAGGCCATGGCTACACAACACCTTTGTATAAGCCACTGGTGAGACTGGAAAGTGTGTATAGTTAGTGTTCAAATTGGAGGAAGCACAGAAAAAAAAACATTTATTTACAAATAGAGAATATGCCTCATAGTGAGAGACTTCTATTCATCTCTTCAAAAAGAGGTGACTGTTATAGTGGATACTAAGTACCTTCACCAAAAAAAAAAAAAAAAAAAAAAAAGGCTACTACAGCTCTTTAGTCTAGTAGTTTAGTAGGAAGAGTTTAACAAGAATGAATGACTGAGAGCCAAAGCTAACTGAATCCAGGCTGAAAATGAGGTACATGTTCTTAACACTAAGAATGATAAACTAACATAGGACAGGGTGGATATTGCTTTCCTTGATGTCTGCAGAAGCGGATTGTTTACCTAATGGAAAATACACATCAGCTGACAAAGTGCCTAGTTGAAATATAGGAGTCTCTGACAACAAAGTGTCAGACTAGATAATCTGATGGTGTATTCTAGCCTTGAGCATTATAGATGTATATCCTCAGAGGTGCACATGATAAGCAAAGGCAAAATGCAGTGGAGAGTCAGGTCCTYGGAGACAAGAGTCTTACAAATTCATTGGGAAAATGGAAATTCCTTTCTATTTTATTTTCCATGTGCCTTTGTAAGCTCAACACGTGACAGGTAGCAGTTCTGTATGTCCTTCCATGGAAAATAAAATAAAAGAGCCTACTTTTCTAATTGATGCTTCCAAAATCATCAGAAGACAGATATGGCTATATAGTAAAAAACAAGTTTCATCTCTCCAAACAGATAAAAACAGTAAGGGGGCATTGCAACAAAACAAAATGAAACCCCCCAGCACAACCCAGAGACAAACACAGCAGATAAGCAATTCCCATTTTCTCTATGTGGCTGGGCACTAAGGGAGTCTGCTCCTGAAACAAGACAGAAGGCAGCTCAAAAGACATGCTATACATCCCATCCCGAACGTTTCAAGTACTTAGTAGACTTTAAATCTTGGATTCCATCTTCAGCAGTAACTGCCAACAAGATTTCAAAGATATTTAGGTGCCTAAAGATGCAGCATGGCATCTCGTGGGATCCACAGACATGTCAAGATAAGCCAGGCACATAGCTCCCATTGATCTTCCATGAGAACTGAATTCCTAAACACCTCTACCACTCATGAAAATAACACAGAGGCTGAAAGGTCACTGTGTTATTTCTGAGAATATCATCCCCTATTGCCTAGTGAATGGGAATAGTAACAGCCGGGAATGGTAACATTATTTTATACTAAGACCAAACACTTATGCCCTTCCAGGACTTGATTAGAGTTCAGTGCTCAGGAGCTGGAAGCACTGTGAAATGCAAGGAGATAAATAGTCAAAAATAAGCTTTTTCTGTCTTCCCCTTTTCTCTCCTCCACCTTGCAATACCCAACATATGACCAGTTCTTCATTGGAGTTGATTGTGGGGGACCATGAGAAAGTGGATTGACGTCTTTCATCTAGTATGAAATCATCTTTAGAGGAAACTCTACCTCTCCCTCATCCATGTGTTGTGCAAAGAAAGCTCTAGACAGCTCCACTGTCTGAGGCGCCTCCTCAGTCCATGAAATATTAGCAGCAGATGAATAATGTTTAAGCACCTTTCACTGGCATAACCTCTGCTAACTCTTGAGAGAGCTGAGAGCTTTCAAGGCTAAGATTGCTCAGCCCAGACGTTCTTCATTGCTTTCATTCTTTTGTATCTTTGATCAGAACAGAGCAGGGAGTGATGAGTGAAGGGAAAATAGTGGTAAGACCCTGTTAGCAAAGAATTAGAAATGCCATCCTGTTTATAATAAAGAGAAAAGGAAGGAGGCTTGCACTTGTAGTATAAACTCACTTTTTGTAAACTGACATGAGAATCATCCTCGCGCAAACTAGAATAGTCATTTACTGTCTGGCAGTCAATCTTTTGAAGTTGCATTGTCAGCACTGTAAAGAACCTTTTGGAGAAAGGCAATATTAGAAATAATCAAGCTTAAAACGGTACATATTCAATATAAAGAGCACACAGGTAATCAAATAATCATTTTGCATTTGATCTTTCAAATATGTAGAATGAAGTACCTGCACTGTGCTAGCAGCTGGGTGGCATAGCTTTAATTAAAGAATCTAATTTATTGCATCAACATTGTTTATGTTGGTCTGGGGATTAATGTAATGTTTATTTTTCTAGTCACATCCAGAAATAACGGGATTAGAATACTCCTATGCCTCGAGCAATGCAAAGTTAATCTTTTTAATGAAGAAAAACAGTTTTTTTCCCTCAAAATAAGATGTACATCTGAAACAGCAGACCTGATAGTTAGGATAATTATTCTATGCAAAATGTCCATGCACAGACACGTCACTCAAGTTGTAATGATATACCAGGCACTGCTATCCATTTTCTGTTGTCACTCAATGCACAAGCTGGAGGCTTGACCTAGAGCTGAATAAAGTCACTGAAAATCTTCAGCATTTGGATCACGCCAATGTTTTTGACTTTTACTTTACTTTTAAAATGGAAAGGTAATTTTTCCCTTGATCTTTAAACACAATTTTAAAAGCTTTTACTGAATTTTAGTGGAAATATATGTGATAAAGTTCTTTATATCACACATTCAAAAGTATAATAGGGTGTCTCCTGGACACCTTCTCTTAGGCGTGTTTGTAGAGGTATACTTGATTCATGTAAGGCATCCTTTACACTTTATTTTCAGTTAYGATTGTTAAACCATGCAGTAAATGTTCCCAGTGGCCATGCTTGTTCTCTTGATCTGTTTTTCAAGAAGCAGAGCTGATTTTGTGGCCTTGTTATATGTAACTGAGAGACTAAGTCGGATGAAGTATTATTGAGTGATTAGGATAATAGAATGGGCAGATGTTCTTCAGAGGAAGATCCATACGTAGCTGTGGTTACAAGTGTATTGATTTTTAGCTTGATGCAGTAGATTCTGCATGAGGTTTCTTTTTCATAGATTTTGCTTCTCTTTCGAGAGTGTAATTAGAGTACTGCATGTCACCTATAAAGATGAAACGGATTATTCAAGATTTCTCTTTTCCGAGAGTGAGGCTGCTGCCTGTATCCATGTTCAGAGGTACAAAAAAAATCTTAATTCCAGTGACAATGTTCACAGATGCCATCTGTAGACCTGCCTGTCCAACAAAAAAAGAAAAAAAAATCCAAATATGTTGATGAGTACCTAAAAAGAGAAATCCAAAGTCTCCATACACTTAATAAAGCCTAGTCTTACTCTTAAAAAAAAAAATGCACTTGCAAGTAATTCAAAAGCATTGGTGCTTAGTTTTCTTAAGAGAAATGCATAGAGTCTATATCCTCCACACTTTTTTAAGAAAAAGTAAAAAATAGTGAAGAAAATTTTTAACTGTAATCATATACCCACTAACTCAATGAAGTTATGAAAGTTTATTTGAGGAAAAAATCTGGTTCTTAAATTTTAGGAATTAAAGTTATTGCCTACATGTGCCACACACAAAAGGGCTTACTTTCTCCCTAAATTATTACAGCTTCTGTAATTAGCTGTAGTTAGAGCTTCCTCCTGTACATGGATGACTGTGGTCTAATATCATATCATAAAGTTTTGTTTTTTTGAGTTATTCCTGGTGTATACAGAAGGCAAAGGAAAACATTTCCACCTGTTATGTAGTGGGGGAGACTGAATCCAATCCATTTCAGTAATTTCAAAGTAGAAGGAAGTAATCACTAATTAATGAAAGCATGAGTCACTGGTACAGCTGAAATTGGTTGTTCCCAAAGCACAGGCTGTTTCTTACCATGAGTATAGCTGAATCACTTGTTTGCTCTTATCTTTCTCTACTTGCTTCTTTTTTCACTCT
>NW_028185228.1:3022747-3034802 GCF_003343005.1 Rhea americana | reverse complement strand
TTTTTTTAATAACCTTGGGAAATCTGCTTGAGGTAGCATTTAGTGTTTCAGTCATACACATTGCTGTGCAACATTTGGGAAAGCTCCATGGGCTTTAGGCTACTACCTATCTCTGATGCTGACCTGCTCTGGGCTTTCAGGCTGTATGTGGCCATGCCTAATATATAGCTCCTTTATAAATGGGGACAGGCATGGTTGTGCATGGAGACAGGGAATTGGGATGCAACACACGCAAGTGCTGGTGAGAGGAAGGGTCTTGGAGGCACTAAAGATATTAGAAATGAACAAAAATTTCATTGCTGCAAGTGGGGAGGAGAGAAAGAGTGAGGAGAGGAGGTGGTGAGGAGGTGAGGAGAGCAGGCATCCTCCAAAGACAGTGCAAGGAAGAGCAGTGGAATATTTTTCCACTTCAAAACTGACAATCATCAAAGCTGAAGATGGAAATTCTCTTTAAAGGCAGTTTATCGACTCCCATTTAGGGTTAGAAACACTCCTGCTTGCTCCCTGTGTCTTTACTTGATCTGGTAACCGTGGCTAAAGCCCTTGAATCTGATCTTAAGGAAATGAGTTGCTGTTACTGGCAAAAGGAGACAAAACATTTCACTGTTCCTTGACACTTACTTGGAAGCATTTGCTTTTAAGTGAAACAATTATTTTTATGTTAAAGTACSTGAGACAATACACAGTAAAAACAGCCCCTGCCACAAAGATTTGCAAACTGAATTTTAAATGATCTGTCAAAATTTTAGACAAGCACCATCACCAGTTTTCTACTATATTAAACGACAGAAGAATGTTCCCTAGTCACTTTTTCACAATTCTAAACCCTTCAAACCCCTTTAAATCTCACATTAGTTATCAGCACCATCTCATAAGCTAGTCCCATGTTGCTCGAGGAAAATTGATTTCACCTTACTGAAGCTCCACTTCCTCCCAGTTTTATCCAGCAATAATAATTCTATCTGCAATTCTCCCTCACCTCTTGTCCTAGAGGYTAGAGAGATTTGAACAGAAAACCTGCAGTCTGGGATTCAAGAGTTACTAGCCTCTGCCCATAAATTTTCSTGAGTATTTATGCAGCAGTAAGAATAACTATTAGACCTATGACTACAAAAACTTGTATCCTATTTTATTTATGAAGCAGCCATTAAGATAACTTAGATCCTAGAATTTCTTCTAACTGATTGTCAAACAAGAAAGGACTGGAAAAAGGACTTTATGGATATTTGGATTGTTAGGAGTCCTGAGTTATTCCCAAAGAAAGTTAAACTCTAGTCTAGGAGTTCATAGCTATCACCAACAGGGATCAAGGAATAACTCTGAAGCAGCTGTGGTTGGGCCTCTTGCTTTTTTCTTGTGCGTGATTTCAGCCTCGCTGGTACAGTGAGATGACTTTCTCATGCTCACCAAGAAGCAATCTTTGGAAGATGCAAGGGCAATTTCTGTCAGAAGCTGTCACAGAGCATATGGCAGACTCAGGCTCAGCGATTAAGACAGGGAACAGAAAGAAGTGCAGGCCTAAACACAGAATTTTCCATGTGAGAAAAATGTATTGCTGAACAGCTTCTTCTATGCCAATATTGAATTTTAGGGCTGTGCATATTGATAAGGGAATCTCACCTTAGTGACTGAAATGAGCCTTGCTAGATTTTGAAAGCTCTGAAAAGAAGAAACAATATTGTTTTAATTCCCTATGATATAAAATTTTGAAATAACTTTAATTATAAAATGAAGACACCTGAATATATGTTTTATAAACTGGATATTACAATAGAAAGWGGAAGCACTCTGATAAAACGCTTTTATACTTGGCATCTGCTGTTTAGTCATCGTTGAAATCAAAATAAAAAAGAAAACTTCCCAAAACTCTATGATGTGATAAGATGATGCTGACTTTATTAATGCCAACATCAAACAACAGTTTAAAATTAACATAAAAAATATAAATTAGAAAGCAACTGAGTATAAACTTTAAAAGAAAATTCAGAATTAAACACTACTCTTGAGTATGCATTTACTCTTGAGTAAATACTTCTCTTGCTAGAATATTAGTTGAAATGGCTACCTTTTTGTGGAAAAAGTTGTGGAAAAAGAACTCCAAGTGAATGAAAAAAAGAAGTGCTAGACCACAGTATATTTCATCAGGAGGTTTGTAAATKAATGTTTATTTATTATGTGTTTCACAGGGATTCATTCTTAACTTCATAATGCACAGCTATCTAGGGCGTCTTATTCTTTTACCACTGTAAATCACATTAACTGCAAATCTTGGTACTTAATAAATTGTTTTTAAATTCTGGTACATCTGCTAGCTTGAGAGCAGACTGTATGGAGACTGGTCTCTTAGCGACTTTAATTATGTTTTTCATTCGCATGATGGAAATTTGCAGCCATTAGATGCCACCTGCTATCATTTTTATTTCCACTCTTTTGAACCCTTGCTCAGGGCATGAAAGGGAACATTAGCTTTTGTGCTTATACAATGCATTGTCTTAAAAGCTCTGCTGTGGTATTAGATGTGCAAAACCAGAAGGAAGTTTCCAAATGGTGGTCTCGGTTATGCTTTGGTCAATAATAACAGCCAGAAGCCTTTTTTTGCCAGAGACCTAGTACAATTCTAACTTCACGGTGTCAGAAAACATCTTGTCAATTTTCAACACAACTCCCTCTGATTCTTCAAGTTTCTGTTCATGTCTGCCCTCTTCTCTGTTTCTTCTCCAACTTTTTACTACAAAACTAATTAAATACCTAAGTCAAAATCAATGGTAAGAGCTAAGCGAGGCAGGGTTTGCATAAATCCTGTTAAAAAGCTTCTTTTTGAGTCAGCTAATAGAGCTATAGTCATGTTGTGTGTGACATTTGATTCTTCTGTGGTTATATGTGGACCATTAGCCAACTAATGGGATTTAATGAAGTCAGTTCTAGTAGGTGATCATCAGCTAACAGGTAAAGAAGGTAGACAGTCAATGCAAGCTAATGTTTAGGGTGACAACTCCTTTAGTAACTACTTAACAATTTACATTTCTCTTTAGTTTTTGATTCAGAGAATTCTGTAGGCATCTAGTAATTCCCAAAGGTTTCAGTGCTTTATTCAGACCAGCTAGGACAGAGGAATCCTTGTATTCTTATTTTTAGTCTTTAGTAAGCTCTCTTAGCATTCTTAACCTTAGTTACCGAGTAACCTTGTGTTTGATTAGAATATTGTCTATTACACAATTCAGACAGTGTGGTTGTGAACTGATGCTTAAATTAGTCTCTATTGTAAATTTGAGATTATAGTCATGTTCTTCAGTAAGTTTCCTAAAAGAAAGGTTTATATCGATACAATATACAAAAGAGTGCTTTCAGAAGTAAAACTATTTTAGGCAGCTATTGTAAACAGCACAGTATTAGCAGAGCTATCAACATATCTTCTCTGAAATATTTGTATATCTGAACAAAACCTTTAATTTAGGAGGATTTTTTATCCCTATATATATATATATATTTATATACACACACATTTTTAGGTAGAAAAAACACAGGGGATCTTTTTAAGAGAGTACAATTTCAGACATATATATTTTCTAGAATTGTTGTTTGTATATAAAATTATAGGTTATATGGAGCTATTGAAGGTCTTCTGCTATTCCTGCATGTACATTATGTTATAAATCTATTGCTAAAAAACGTATAAAGGTTTTGTGAACCTAGATATGGAATTCGCACCACAACAATGTTTGAAATATTCAGTTTGGTAAATTTTTTTAAACTCATACAACCATACTCTGTAGTAGAACATTGGGGTATCCTTGTCTAATGGCTTATTATGAACCTCCTAGGGACTCACTGCCATGAAAAGCACTATATGAGCTTAAAGGGATATTTTTTTCTTGCCCCATGTGTAGTTTAGATGTCATTTGCAGTTACTGTGTACTGCTAGTTTACTTCAAAAGAATGCTGATCGAGGCCTGAGGAAAAGATCGAGCTCTGTACTAAAAAGAGGCAAAAGAATAAAGTACTGCTTTGCTGTTTCACTGAGATACATCTATGCTGGCTGCCAGATGTGCATTCCTAGTTTGAATTCAAAATTGATCCCTTTAGCCTGTGCAGATAAGTGCAGAGCGAAATTATGTTTGTTAAAATTTTTAGTGTTTTTTTAATAAAATAAAAAAAATTAACCATACTTTAATCTTTTTCAAGAGCCAGTAAAAGAGAAACCTGTTCAAAATCTGAAAAGAGGGGAGCTGTTTTTATTGTATAATAACACCTACATTTTGAGATGAGAGAGCAGAATACAACTGTCTTCAAATATCTCCTGAGAATAACTGTAAAACAGAGGTTGGTTCACAGTCCTCCACAGCTGACAAATGATTTTGTTAGCTCTAGTGCTTAGCCTGTTAAAGCCTGTTATAGGTGCTTTCAAAAAAGCCTATGGCTAAGATTGTCAGCAGTATCCAATAATTCTCCATGTCTTAGTATTTGGGTGGTCTATCTAAGCCCTTTAATAAGAATTGAATATAAAATAGGTTCTCAGCACCTTCTAAGAAAATTAGGTGCTTTGAATCTGGGCACCCAAAATACCGGCAGCCTTAAACTTTAAAGTTGTGATCTCCTATGGTAGGTCCCAGGAGTTTACTAAACATTCTTTTCATTGCTTTAGGTTGCTTAACAAAACAAAGCAAAACAAAGAAATATTCCCTGTTGCTGAGTGTCAAATAGCTCTGTCACCGATACCAAGGACAGTCATAGTACCTTTGACTGCGCTGCTGGCCGAGGCGGCTAGCGTACCTGGCCTGATGCTAATGCGTTACACGGTTTCCATGAACTGTAGCCGTTGGTTTCATGTGATACACASGTCTTTCCTGTTGCAAGACTTCACATGTGAAGTTTTAAAGAGACAATAGCCTAAAGCTCTGGAAATTTTTCTTCATAGGCTGATTGGCAAAGAGGTGTTGAGGATAATGTCTGTACTTGGCCTAGCACAGGTGGAGGGAAAAGGTAATTTCTTCTGGAAATCCCTCTTAACTAACCTGAAAAACAGATCTATTCATAGGGTAGTATTAAGGTCAGGGAGCTTTTTTTTAAAAAGGCATCATGCATGTGAAGACCAGAAGTATTGTGAGCTGCCTTCCCTAACCACACTCACACACTCCAATAATTTAAAATTTTAAAAGCTAAGCTCTAGACATGTGGAAAACAAAATAAATAAAGCAAAATGCTCATTTACTTTAATTGCACTAATATAACGCGTTGTTCCATTCTTTTTTGTTTGTTTGTTTCCTCTGAGCTGTTTAGTTACTTGCTCTTTGTGYCTTTAGGAGAGCTATAGCTGCTAAGAATAGCAGGTGCTTGCATTTAGGGATCTCTTATTCAGAAGACTTTTCCTTCCATTTGTCAGATCTACCAATCACTCCATACTTAACAATTAGGTCATTTATTTCATTCAAGCATGAGGTTCTTAGATGTAAGGGTTATATACCCTCAAAAGGACTCCATGCTTTTGGGTCCAACCAAATCTTTTCTGGATTTTTTTTTTTTTAATCCTCCTATCCTAGATGCATAAATATGGATTTAAAAATCTAACTTGAGACATCTTGGCTTGGAAAGAGTAGCCTAAGAGTAAAAATATTTACATTTTCTTATCATTATGTGCTATTGGAATCAGTTATTGGTAATTTTTCTGCTCTTAAATATGAGTAAATTGTAAGATTTTCTTTACTAGGAAAAATTGTTCAGATATTTATTGTATGCTATATATTTCAGATGATCAGAAAACACATTGATTCTTTTAACATAAATTATGGCTCTAAAATATATTAAAATATGTTGTCCTAATAAATAATGACTTATTTGAAAAAAAATGAAAGAAAGAGCTTGAGGGTTTTATTTAGATCCCGTCCATTATTGTAAATGATGCTGCCAATTTATTTATTTTTTTATAACCTCCAGCAATAGCAGATTATTGTGATAAATGATTCATATCACTGCAATGTACACCTTTTAAAATTTCCATATCTGGCAACTAATAGGCACATCTTGAAGGCTTCAACAGGCTCCTTAGCTAGATAACATGGCTTAAAGCTGCTTCATGATTAATTTCATCTAAATGTAGTAATTATCATACTTTGAAGTAATGCCTGCAAAACATGCTTTCACAGAGAGTTAGTGGAAGCAGAGGATTAACCTAGAAACATTTTAGTTCAGAGCAGCATATCACCCAAACAGAAATATATTTTCCTCTGAATTTTTCACAACTTCTTAATAGACTACTTGGCAGTCATTTACATTACCTTATCTCTTATCAACTTTTTCACATTAATTTAGAGAGCAACAGAAACTGAAGCAACTTTATATCGTTATCAGTARTGGGATAGTCTTGCTTTTGCAAGCTACTTAGTTTGGCAGCTTCTGCCCTGAAGTATTTCTTGTATTAGTACTTAAAAGAGCAATTAATTTATCATTCATTTATGTTGTGGACATAAGCATTATCACACCTATATTCTAAGCTCACGATAGATTAAGGAGGAATCTCATTTCCTTACGAGCATCCAAGAGAGTAATTTCTACAACCATTCTATGCATTTTCAGTTGTCCSRTGTGACAGGACAAGAGGCAATGGGCAGAAATTGAAGCACAGGAAGTTCCGCCTGAGCGTGAGGGGGAATTTCTTCCCTGTGAGAGTGWCGGAGCACTGGAMCAGGTTSCCCAGRGAGGYTGTGGAGTCTCCTTCTCTGGAGATCTTCAAGGCCTGCCTGGATGCAACCCTGTCTAACATACTCTGGGTGACCCTGCTGAGCGGGGAGATGGATTAGATGATCTCCAGTGGTCCCTTCCAACCTTACTGATTCTATGATTCTATGATTCGTGAATCAATTCTTAGTTGCACAGATGATGCTAGTGAAAAAGGTATATCAGCCCCTCCCCCCAGTTCAGTTATCAAAGTGACCCAGTTTGCTAACCAAATAAAATCTCAGATGTTAATTTGGATGAACAATTATAATGAAAAGATAATCCATCCCTGAATATTTCTGCCCCTTTGCACCTACTTGGTAAAAATTCCACATCTACCCTCACTCATCATAAAAATGACTTACAGTACAAGAGTTGTGCTATCTTAACTAGAGATATGATTAAACAGCTTGGTTAAGTCTTACTGATAGGCTGTCTGGCTATACTGTATTTTGATATAGCTGAGTTATTTGAATTTCATTTAAATTAAACAAGGATGGATTTACCTGTTTTAAGCGGCTGAGACATAGGACTGAGTTTCTTCAGGTTTGTAGGCTATTCCACATCGGCTGAGTTATGGTAACAGTCATATGTGTGCTGTTTGTCACAAATATGAGAGAATTGTATTAACCTGAATTTCAACTGAGCAATGGRAAAAACTGGAAGCAGGAGGGATCTTCTCTCCAGGTTGGACTGGAAGGATGGCTTGCATTCTTTTGGTGTCCTCTCTTTAATTATAAATCTTCTGTTTGTTTTGGCATGGGGGGAAACATGTAACTGCCTGATTTTTGGCTAGGKGTTTTGTGAAACCTTCCAAACTAGGCATCATTTGTATGGCTGTCAGCAATTTTAGGAAGACTAGACTTGATAATCCCTTTCATCATATGTCTCTATTATTAGATTCTTCTACTGCATTTTCCCTTGCATTTGCTGTAATCTGGGAATGGCACATGGGGAATGGCACAGCTAGCACATGTAAGCCATGGTAACTCAATCATATGTCAGATCCCACAGATTACTAAAATTAAACAAGAGTGTCCATATTCATCCAGACTTTGTTGCATTTTCACTTTAAATTAAATTAATGCAACTCTACCATGAAACAGAATTCAAGTGATCCACTACATTATAACAGTGCTCTTTGCAGCAAATCAGGTGTTTACTTCTAAAGCACATACKGCTGTTTTTTGTCTACCTACGCACTTTCTATGTTTTCATGAATGTTTTTTTTTTTTTTACAGATAAAAAAGAAGCTGCTGTGTCCAAAGAACTTAAAAGTAAGACACTACTATGCAGTAGGTTATGATCTCTTACATGTCATGTAATTTTAAACAGCATGTTTCAATAATCCAAAATTATAGTTATTGAATTGTTGAGAACACAAAGAAGAAAGTAGCTACACCATTTATAATTGAAAAAATGAAATATTTAGACTCCAGCTGCCTCCTACATTCTAAATTCATTCTTATGCTGTTTCTAATCCCATACTCTTTGTGACTGACAGTTCTGCCTTCCCCTCTTTCTGTCACTGTCTTCAAAAACAAAGGTTTCACAGAGAAGCAAATGTCAAGTTAGATCTCAGTTGAGTGTGCTCTCAGAAGCAGCAAGTTTGGTAAATGGGCTGAGAAGATTCAGGGTCTAGCAGGTTTGCAGAGGGTCACCTGAGGACCATCAGACTTGTGTAAATGGAGCCTGTTTACAAATGCAAAATCATGGCATTGCCTTATCAGTTACCTCAGCTTCACATGGAGAGGCTTCTGAGGCTGCAGAAATGTTGGGACTGGGCTTTTCTGCATGAATAACAAAATCATTCTCTCAGAACATGGCATTGGTAACAAAGGAACTCTTGCACCTTTCTTTTCTACAAATTTGTAAGCATTAATGCCTCAACACAGTGAAGATAGTTACAAGTAGTTTTGTTGGCAAGACTCCAACTGCTCAGAATCTTTGTTCTGAAAATATGATGTATAATAAAAGTTAGGAAATATCTGAGGCTTCAAAGGCTCAGTCAAGTGCATGATTAAAGAATGTATTGACTCCGAGCTCATACGCGATCTCCCCCAACCTTATGGCAGAAGTTTAAGTATTCTCTGTGGAATCCCTTACCAACCTCAGTTTTTCAGGAATATTTGAGAAGATTTSTTTTGGCATCCAAGAAAATCTCGTACTTTGCTTTCTCACTCAAATTTTGCAAAAACATTGAACAAAAGGTATAGTGGATTTAGTGTACAAATAGTGATCTACTAGTGGTATTCCTGCCTGTCTGCAAGTAAGCCTTGAAGGCTCCATTGATTTGAGCACATAATTCTTCTAACAGGAGGATTGTCTAGCAGTTGCTACTGCCTGAGTGAAACTTGCAGGATGAAATTTGCAGCTGAAATTTGTTCGTATAATGATGCAGAATAATTAGCCCTGAAACATTTTATGAATTCCAAAAAGAGTTTAAAACAGTCGCACCTTTGTTTTAGTGCTATAAAAAGTTAAATGGATTAATAAATTACAAAACTTTTTTRGTCAAAAATGTCCTTCATGTTATTTTTTCCTCAACCAAACTTATTCTAATTGCTCAAAATAAAGTATTTCAGATGAAAACAAAAATTCAGGTGGACCAAAAAGAATCCAGAATCCATTTGTTTTCAGAGATGTTAAGAAACCAAAAAAAAGCGTTGCTGGCCAGTATGTTCTACCTGAGGGAGAAGGAAATAAGTGCAGGAGTCCTGCAGTTCTGAAAGAAGTCCATCTTGCCACTTGCAGAGTATGTGTGTTGGATCTCCTGCTTCTGCAGGAGCAGGCATTCAAGAAAAAAAATTCTAAGGAAACCCTTCTTCAAGGTCTTCTTCTACATATTTCCCTGAAGGATGAGTGAGTACCCCAACTAATTACAATACTGTGATAATAATTAAGATCCAAATAAGTTAGGATATAATTATCTGCTGCAGACTTTTAAATGAATGGAAACAAAACAATTGCACACTTGCAAAACTATATTTTGTTTTCATTCTGTTTCACAAGACAATCTGATGCATCTTTCATGAACTTGTCAAAAGACTGGAGGGGAAGAACTCAAAATTACATTCCTAATTTAGCCATATTCTTTTTCTTTGTAATAACACAGTGACAGATGTGAAGGATTAACTAACTTTTTTTGGCATTCTGTAATTCAAATGTGATTAAAATGATTAATTATTTCCTCTCACAATATGGAAATGTGAATTATTAGTTAGCAGGATTTTACAGTTGATATAAAAAATCCATTATGAAAGCCAGTGGAGTTTAGCTTATGGATATTTGTTAAATTATCTTGGTTTAAGTACAGCCTGTTTTGGTAGTTCCTGAGGATACAAAGGATTAACTAAACTCTAGTAAAGAGTAAATAAATCCACAAGACTAGTCATATTCTTCTACCCAGGGCTGAGATTCTCAAAGTGTCCTTTGGGGATTCACATACCCTTCATCATTTGAAACTTCATTCCACAAGGAAAAGTTTTGTTTCAGTAAAGAGGAGATAACATAAATGTTTCATGAAAAGATTGAGATCAGAAGAACTACAGTTAAGCAGTCTGAGAGGGGTTGTTTCTCTACCAGGAGAACCAAGCAGCTGCTGTTTCAAGTGCAGTATCAAAGATTGAGTTGTTCCCCTGATGTTCCTCCATTCCTCAGTGTGGAGGGAGGCTCCTCAAGTATCAATGTCTCTGAACGTACTTTGAGAAGCAGCCCAATTTTTTGCTTTTTTTCATTAGGTTTGGATACAGGTTAGGGGACAGGATACTATTTTGAACAGCTATGAGAACTTAGGAGGTGCCGTTGCTGAATTCACAGATAGGCCAGCTACTGTAGGCTGCCTCAGGACCTCCTGCCTCTCTCAACTGCCAGATCAAATGTAAAGGCTTCTGGTCAAAWGCTGCTGCCCATCTGGAGAGGTCAAACCTTGGCAGTCTTCACCTACCTTCTGCTGAGCTCTGCACCCCGTACAGGCTGAGACTCCCCAACTGTGGTCACGGCCGACAGCAGCGAGCCGCACCATCACCGGMGCATAGTGAAGCCTGCGTGGCCTGGCTGGTAGGGACAGTGCGGCTACAGTGCCTCTCTGCAGCACGGGTTGCAAATGCTCACAAGTCCTGAGCGCGGCATGACCTGTGAGCGTGGAGCCAGCCCTTCCCTTGTGAGGTACCTGCTCCGAGCTACCCGGGTTTGAGCTCCTGCCTCCCTTTGCATTCCTACAGAATCCCRCAGATAACTGCTTCACTCTGCTTTACCGATGGATATGGAATAAGTAGAGAGAAAAAATAAACAAAGTGATTGCTAATGGCAAGATTTTAGAAGTTGCTTTAGCTCTTTGGCTAGCTATTTTGTTCAGATCATTGAGTTAACTGAAAGCAACTTAGTTCTTTCCTCTCTGGGAAATTTCTTTGGTCGACTCTCCACTGAAAAGTTTGCCACAGGCTGTATCTTTCATTGGACACCCTCCTCATATTTCTGTCTTTCAAGATAAAACTCTTTGTAGTAATTGATTTAATTTTTTAATTTGTCCCCCCACCCTTTTTTTTTAGAGCCAGCAAAAGCTCCTGCAGCCAAACCAACTGCCACAAAACCAGCACCGCCAGGTAAAGGACTAAATATAATCTTCTCTCTTCATATTCAACGCATTTCTTGTATTTTTGAACCAGTTTATTGCATCATAGCACCATCTACTGGATTATACAAAAGCCACTGTTTTGGCTTTTTGTCCACTCAAACTAAAATACATTTCATTGTGATAATCTGTATGCAAATACTTTTTGAAGACCGATAGCATTTTGAATGGCCCCCTAGCATTTCTAATAGCTTCTTGTCCTCCAAAAATGTTTGTAGTGAGTTTCTGACTTTCATGACAGCAGTAAGCTGCCATACTTGGCTTTTTTTCAGGGCTGGAGCCAAAAAAAAAAAAAAAATAATAATCAATCTAAAGACTAGTTTCAAAAAAGCGAGTATTTACAGACATGAGTTTCCAGGTTAGGCTTGTAAGTATTCAAGCACTTCAAGAAGGGACCTGATTTTTCAAAATGTTAATCCTGCAGTAGTTCCTACACAAGCAAATGGAGCTCATACTTGATCTGCCTTAATATGCCCTGAAAAGTTAGACAAACTTTTTGAAATACAATAGTGGCACTAATTCACATTAAATTCAGACTGGATTGTAAAAATCAACAACTTTCTGTTAATTTCTGCTCTGTTTTGCTTCACAATCCTCTTCAAAAAAGCCCCATTGTCTTTCTACTTGATTTAGTAAAACCTAAATACTCAGAATATTTGTAGTTTTCCCAGGCTTTAAATTAGCTATCAAAAAAAAAAAAAAAAAAAAAAA
>NW_028185228.1:2987063-3022741 GCF_003343005.1 Rhea americana | reverse complement strand
AAAAAAAAAAAAAAAAAAAAAAAGGAAAATTTGCATATGAGAATATAATAGATATAAAATCCATGTTATTCCTTTATGCTAGAGTGGCTTATGCTTCTCCAGGCTCAGTGCAGCTGAGCTGAACCTGATGCTGTCATTGCAGGGACACACTCCMCGGGAATCTTTCTAGGCAGCAGAGTCTCAGCACTCCTATTTACAGCCCACTGTCCCTGCATCTTCTTGCCTTCAACTAATTCAACTTTGTGTGGTTATATGGATCTATGAAGTGATTTTTTTTTCTTCTTCACTTTGAGTGTGTTCTCTAGCAGTATTTCTCTAATGTAGATATTCTCAGTGACCTAGCTCAGAATGCAAATCCCCAAATTTTTGAATCACCAACTAAGGGAATAATAACTTACATCAGCAGAGCAGATTGGGAATTGATCGAAGATCAAGCTGGGAACCTTTTAAGTTTTTTCTATTGCAAAAGGTTTTGCAGCCTGGAATTGCAGTTGATRTAGGGCAGTGTAGGGCATATCACGCAGCTGTTAACTGTGTGAAGCAGGCTTTTTAGAAGTCACCTTTCCCCAYACCTCCCAATCCTTGTCTTCTGTGGTTGTGCCTCGGCTTGGCACAATATTCTATTCTGCTAACACAACCGGGAAAATACTGTAAGCCAGATCATTGTCATGGCTTAGAACGAAAAAAATATCCTAAAAGTGTGTGTGTGTGTGACAGGGTGTTGARTCTGGATCGTTTTAGTGAGTCTGACTCCACAAACATTTATATCTGTGTAACAGATAATTTTTGTAAGTGGGCTTTATTGCCAAAGTGTGTTGTATAGCTAGACCTATAGATGTCTCCACACTGCMTTGCAGAAATCATTATTTTAGAACCATATGTTTATAATTAATTCATCCCACCTGCTTGCATCCAATATTTGTGTTCATTTTTGAAAAATATTCCAATGAGTCTGCTTATTGGCAGGAATGGTGCTGGCAGTAGTCTGCTTAAGATACTGAAAAGGGGAAAAACTGTCATGGCTTATTATGAAAAAATAAAATGGGTTCATCTGTTCTAACATGTTTCTAAATATCGAGTTTGCCTTACAGATGATAAAGAGCATTAGCTTTTTGACTTCTACATTTTTACTTCCCCTCCCCAAATGGCTCTGTTCTCTGAAAATTAATTTACATGCAGAATAACTCACTATAGCAAAATATTAAATATGCTTGTTTGGCAACATCATAACCAGACTGCTGCCTATTAGTACAGGAAATTAAGTCCATTATCCAATTTCATATTTCATTTTCTTTCATATCTCTTATTACATTGCAACCTGTACCCCAGAATGCTTAAAGCTGAAGGTTTATTGCTATTAGCATACTGAACAGACTGAGAGCACAGCTGGTCATCTTCCAGTGCTTCTACATCACATATGTTCTGGGTCTCAGWGCTACTAGTGAAGAAATCTCTGTCTAATGCATTGTGCACTATTTTTACCTTTATACATTTAAACRGTGAGAGCAAAGAAAATTAATGTAGAATTTTGAAGTCTATGAGAACTTCTGATTCTGGAAACTGATGGCTGCTCTAGGAAATCACTCTCAATGAGTATCTGTTACTTGATTTTCAATGTGGATATTTTCAAATTTGTGTACTGCATCCTCTAACTCGAAAAATTACCACTCTGGCACCCAACTGAAGTTGTGCTGGAGAGCATAGCCTTTGGCTTTAAAGAAAAGGAGAATAATTTCAAGTGCTGTTATTCAGAAGGGAGAAACAGGGGGTGAAGATACTGATGCAGCAATTTCATGATGCTAAGTCTTCTCCTATTACACTTTCTTACGGTATTCCTGTCCAAATTCTCCTACTCTCTCCTCTCCTTACACTGTGATGCACTACCTCTTCAGTGGTGCCAGCAGGGAAGGTCTGGGCCTGACCTAGACTTACAGAAAATCTGCCTGCTTATCTATCTATCTATCTATTTATCTATCTATCAGCACAGGCATAAAYATAAACTGATATGAGTGGTCATGGTGGTGTCAAAGTTAACTTAAAGCTAAATTTCCTTATTTCTTTCATTTTGTGGTGAGGACAACAATTTTATCAGTAAATCCGAAGAGTCAGCAAATAGCAGCAAATAAGAGCAAGAGCCCTTCAGTGGGGAGAGCAGAYACAACATCCTAGATCAGCATTATAGCCAAAGACTTTGTCCCAGAGCCCCAGTCTCACTCTAAAGAGTAATAAAACTCTAAAGTGATTCCATTAATCCTCTTGTTTGCATTTACCTCTCACTGGAGGACTGAAATCTTTTTTCTTTGAGGAAAAAGCATAAGTTTCTTTCATATGATTTCATGGGGAGCGCAGCATGCTCTGTAGCTAGATCATGTAGCTAGATCAGGACAGAAGCTCTCASGTTTCTCAGCATCGAGGAGTATGTGCTGAGCACGTGCGCCATCCCACTGCTGGGGAACTGAGATCCTCAGGCAGGAGATGCGGCTGCAAAGGCAATATCTACGTTCATCCCATCCCTTCTGAGCCTCACTTCAGAAAAACGCCCGGAGCCCACTGCATATATAACCCTACAGTTACTGCTATTTATTAATGGCTCCTGACCAGTGCTAATTGCTCAAGGTACCCAAAAGTTGTTGAGAAAATGCTAGCTGGCATAGACTACAGCCATATCATGAATTTTTRCAACCATATCAACAGGAAATGTGATTGAGCTCCACTGCACCATGTTCCTTGGCATGTATAAAGAAACTTCATAGCCACTAGGTACTGAAAAGAACATTGCCATTTTTCCTTAGTTAAGATCAACGTTGGGAAGAGCTTGTCTGTGAGTTCTCTTTATGGAATAACCTAACATTATACACAATACTTTTGCACCTTCTTTCAGTGCTAATAATAGTGCTTTTCCCTGATGATTAGACTGAATTAAAAATCAGATCCAAGTCTTTTTAACACTATAAAAATTAATTCYTGATTGCAGCTCAGAATTTCCCTGGAATGGTCTTGCAATTTTTAATTTAATTTTATAGCATATTTAATAGCTTCTGTACTGAAACATACTGTCCTAATTACTAATTTTTAATGCCTAATTTTTCACATCTTCYTCTCCACAATGAAAATAAAAATAAAAATCTTATTATGCCTCTTGGGTTCATAACATRCACTCTTTCTGAGCAATAATTTCCCTTGAATATTAGTGAAATTTARTTTAGACTCAAAAAGAATAAAATAAATATGACAGAAGAGCCCATTTTAAATGCTCAAATGTTAGTTGCATCCAAGCTAATAAACTGATACTTCAATTGTTCTAGAGTTATTATTACTTTATTATGCCTCTGATTTTGCCACTATGGGAARGACAAAGAAGGAAAGAATAACATTTTGCAGGAAATTATTTCCTAAGGTAASTTACTAGGAACATGTTACTCTGAAAAATCTGACCAGAGATCAAGYTAAGATGTTCAGATCATTCTACATAATGCAGGAAGAATTGTCTTTGTAGAAACACCCCAACAGAATATGTCTGATACTGGTCAAAAACAAAYTCTCAGAGAAGGTCAGATCACATATATATAGATTTTTTTTTTCTCTAAAATGYCTTCTAAATTTCCTAAAATTCCTCTATGTGAAGCAGGGATTTCTGTAAAATGATGAACTTCTGGAACCATCAGTGCTTTCCGGGACTTCACGTTTATCATCTTCAGGAAAGAGATATACACTTACTGTGGTATGCATTTAGTTTCTTTACAGTAAAAAATAGAAATTATGAGCTCTTTTCTACTCTGTCAACAGCATCAACCAAAAGAAAAGAAGAAAGCCCCCATTTGGAATATTATCTTACTTTAGGAAATATAAAATAAGTATCTGCAATGTATTCAGGAAGAGACAATATTTTTTTTCCAAGAATCATTAAGATTTACTTGCCTGAATACCTGTGTAACCTGAAAGTGGCTGTTGTTTGAACCGTAGGAGTTCTACTAGTGACAAACAGTATTTTATTTAGCAAATTGCTGTAATTCTTAGATTCTAGGCCACCAACAGCAAATAAAACATCAGCAGGAAAGAGCAGGCATTTTATACTTGCCATACTTTTTTAAAAGTATGTGTTATTCTCCTACTTTAAAAGGAAGAAATAACACAAATGGGCAAAAGTTGTAGGACAGCAGGTATGCTTTGAAATGGAGGAAAAGGTTCATTAAAGTGTTGAGTTCTGTAGTTATCTTTTAATGACTATCTGTAGGAAAGAATTAGGTTCAAAGAATTAAGTTCAAACATCGCTAAAAGCACAGAAGTAGTACAAAATGTTAGTAAGATTCAGCATATTTATTGAAAAKTTTACAATCCTATTGGAACAGCTGAAAATATCGTGGACTCTTTTTCACGTTTGTCMCAATTAGATAGCTCTCAAAAGTAACCTGTCAGGTTGTATTTTATTCACAGTGTTTCTTCTGCGATCTGGTATTTTTCCTTTTCTTCTTTTTTGAGCGCACACCCATCTTGTGTCCAACCTCTCATCCTCCTCTTGTGTAGACATACTGCCCAAAGAAGGAGACATCAAAAACCTGTGCAAATTGGAGTTCAGGAGTGGATGTGATACCCACTCCCYCTTGTAAGTACTTTTGGAAAGAGAAAAAGAAGAGGAACAGCCTTTCCTTCTCTTTCTCTCTCACCATGCTCMAGCAGGGCCCTAGTAGAGTTTGCCATCCTGAAATCTCTTCAGGATCTTACATCTGAGTGTGCCATGTGGCCTGAAGTTTCTCTTTACGAGYAGCCAAGCCACTGCCCCGTTAGTATCCCTGCATGTGTTACTCCAGTACAGGTGTTACCTAGCCTGGGGTATTATGTTCAGTTTTCTAGCCCCTGATGCTAACCCTCTCAGACTTCCTCTAATGTTAAGTACAGTTGTCCTCAGAATTTATTTTCTAGGTTTGCAGTTTAACTCTTCAGGGACAAATGATGAAGGTAGCATATTACATGCATGTGGATAGGCTTTGCATTTGATTTCTGGACAAAATAAATCCTCACCCAAGCAGCACAGGGAATATACACTGGTAAACAAAATAGTAAAATCTTACCTGTATTTATGCTGCTACTCAGGGTCTTTGGGTTTAGATTCAGGATACTTCTGTAGTCCTTTGGAATCATAGAGGCTTCCTTTCTGCTCCAGATTAGCATACTTATTCTTTATCAGTCTTCTTCCTCACTCTAAATATTCTGACTTATTCAGCTTCTCGTTTTAAAGGCAGAGTTAAAGGTTTGGGTGTATTTGCACTGTGTATTCGTGGAGATGATCTGACCTGCAGATTCCAGCAGCCTGAGAGGAGAAGCTAGGTCTTCCTCCACAGCTGTTCGTGCCGGTGAGTTTCCCCTAGAATTAGTCAAATATGGCAGCTGACTCTGCTCCTGGTCTGCCAGAAATGCATTTAGCTGCCTTTACAGCAGCTAACTTATGGCTATTGTAGTCCACTCTTCAACCTTCCCTTARTATCTGCAGGAATCTATCAGTTGGATGTAGATATATTCTACAAATCATTCCAACCTACTAAAATTAGATGGCAGCTTTAGGGCTGAGAAACTGTTACAGAGTAAATGATCTTAAACTGCCTGGTGGATCATGTAAACTAGATCATTATTTAACTCTGGATGGGAAAGGAAAAAGCAAGTTTTTGGCTAATGCATGCCCTCAAAGGGGAAGAATTTTCCAATATTAGAGGGTTTTCAGTTCTTTTCAGTTCTTTTCACATAGCATATATTTAAATGGAGCATGAAATAGCTTATCTTACACTAAGCTTTCTAATCTGAAATCCATTTTTTTATTCTTCATTTTTTAAAAACTTCTCAAGTAAATGATCTAGAATTCAGGATATTTTTTCTACTTTTTCTAGGATCTTGAAGTGCCTGGTCTCAGTCTAGCATACTATGGCTGTGTTTATGCCTTCTGTGCTCTATACAGTATTTCAGCATCATATAGTATTAAAATAATTTCCTATACTTCCTTTCACACCATAGTTGACTATATGAAGACACTTGTACTAAAACTGTAGCCTTGTTTTTTTTTTTTTCAGTCATATTGGGTACTACTAAATGTCATTGTTTAGTCTGACCAGTGCAACAGAGTACTGTTGTATTACTAACACTAAAATGATGTTGCTTCAAGAACAAGGCAGGGGGAGCAAGTTAACTACAAAAAAGAAATGACTATTTATTCCTTAGAGCATGAAAGTAACAATGATAGGAATGAAATAGTATCAAAATTAAATGTTTTTAAATAGAAATTAGAGTTTAAAAGCTTGTTTAAGCGTCCAGTCTTTATGGAAAAGGCATTTAAGGGGGGTTGTTCTATAGCTAGCAAGCTTTTATAGCCCTGAAATTTTTTTATGATTAGGTGCTCTTTTGGCAAGAAATGGGCCCAATTTCAGCAAAGCACTTAGCATATGTTTAACTCTGTCTTGAATCATCAAAGCATTTTAGGCTATACTTAAGTTTTGCTGAATCCAGAATATTACATATAGTTTGTATCTAATTAACTTCCCAGAAATCCATCTTTTGGAAATGATATCACCTTTGTTTTGCTAGAAAGGGAATAAATGAGCCTCATCTTGCCCATTGAGGCCATTCTGAAAAAGGCAATTGATTGTCAGAGGAGCAAGCATGGATTAATAAACAGTAGATGTGGACTAGAGCGTGTATGATAATATTACATCTTCAATTTATTATATATGCTTGAACGTTATATGTTTTTAGAGGTAGAGCAAGTGGTAACATAATATACTTCACTTTGCTGTTTTTTAAACATTAATTTTCTCCAAACATCATGCAGGAGTACTTTTTAAGATTTTGAACGTTTCTGTATTAAAAAGTTTCAGCTAAGTATTAAAAATACAAGGCAAACGATTAGCAATCCACAGTACCACTTTATTCTACCGAGTGCCTCAAATAATGTGGTGACTTTTTCTTGCATAATGGCTCCTTAGAGTGACCAAGTTTGGAGCTTTACAAATTTCAGAAATAGCAGACAGTGGTTTTTATTTCTTGCACGCAGTACATCGCTCTCAGCATTTTGTTGCCTGTCAGAGCTGCGCACTTCTCCTCGCGCCTGTTGTTGATGTCCTCCTTTGTGACATTGCCTCTGCAGATACCCTCTGATGGAGCTGCGTGTCCTGGTTAGGCAGCTGAAGAAGACTTTCAAAGTATTTAACCGTATGCATGTGCTTTGACTCTAGTGCTCCGAAAGCAAAGATACCCATGCTTTTGCTCTACTGCATTCTACAGTACTCCTTTGGGCAAATCAATAACTATACTCTGTTCTAAATCAAGCTCTACAGTTTAGTCTCTTGTGTTAAGTTCATTAACCTCCAAATATATTTATTCTGTTAGGATCTCGCAGCTTTAATTTTTAGCATCTATTTTTTTCTCATTGAATTAGCTAAGTTAATCTGCTTATCCATTTTGCCTGATGACAGGCAGAATTTTGAAGAATTTACTTCGAAGTTTACTTTCACTTCTGAAAATCCAGACTTGAACCCTCTGGAGGTTAAAATAGTTTAAGTGGAAGTGATCCCCTTCTCAAAAGAAGGGATGAAAAAGTTAACATCCYCAAAAAAAAGCATGAGCAAAGAGTAATGATTGGGTGTCATCTGAGCCGTGATTGCCTTCCACGGGTACATCCTTGTCACTAAGCAACTGCAAATTTGACTCATTTTACCTCGCAGTTAGAGTCCTAGGAGAATGCTTTTTCTCTGTCTAACTGTGAGAAGCTGTGTCAGGCTGGCAGGACAGACAACAAAAATCTGCATTCTTTCCATTTCCTCCTTAAGATGCTTCATTTTGTCTCAATTATCCAACTTGTGCAGACGCTAATATGCATTTCAGACTCTGAGAGGAAAAATATCTGTCTCTCTTCTAAGAGAGAGCCTCATCTTCAAGCCTCAGTGTAATTAGTACTGACGCCTTGCAGAAAGATGTTTGCTTTCCCTCTGAATTAGTACAGCCTGAATAGTCTGAAAAGATGTGTGGACTTTCTACCTGCTCAAGTGTGGGAGGACGGATCCCATCAATTTCTAAGAAGGATATGAACTCTAGGAAGGACTCCCCCCTTCTAAGCCCCACATCCAAGGGGCTGTATTCAATGCATTTTGATCCCCCCTTTTCCATTTTCTTTTCTTTTTTTAAAATCAGTGTTGCTGATGAATAAGAAAAGAAGGAAGGGTTTTAGCCATCTTTATTCAACAGTGCCCACATAAACCAGAGGGTCAGGTACTGCTGCAGTGAGTCTAACTTCAAGATGTTTTTCTCAAGTATATCCCAGCACAGCAGGAGATTTCTGATACAAATGTATAGATATAGAAAACTGTAGAAGAGTCTTCCCAGTCTGTCTGTTCCTTTCCTTTTCTTCATGAAAATCCCTCAGAGAAACCGAGGACTTCCCAGACTGAGGTTACTCCCCCCCCACCAATGTTCATTTATAAAAAAGAGCAGTATATGTGTGGTATGATCTCACCAAGTAAAAGGTTTTCTTAGCCTGTTCTTGTTCCATAAAGAAATATATTTGGCCAGTTTGTTATTTTTGAGTGTGGTAGTGATGGATGTGGCAGTGAGTTTCCTGACATTAATCCTGTCAATAAGACAACAGCAAGCAAATAAAACCTGCTGAGTACTTCTAAGGAGCAGGAGAATTTCAAAAATCTAGTTGGATGCAATACTCCTCCTGTGAATTATTTCAGATGTAATAACATGACTGAGCTCATACTGCAACCTTTCCCTTCAGTAGGGGGGACTAAAGGGAACTTTTCTGTATCTGACTGCTTATGTTCTTAATATTTATAATGAAATGATATCTTGGAAAGCTTTACTATCCTCTCTCATTTGGCTTTAATTAACCAATACGTTATGAAGGTCTGAGAGGGAAAACAACAGGCACATAGCCTATAAAACCGATATTACAAGACTATAAGACCACCCTAATTTCCACCTCTCTAAGGATTTCTGTATTCAAGACACTTCACAGAATACGGTAACATCAGGCTTTTGCAAATGTAAAACTAGATTCATTGAAATACTTACAGCAGAAATTAAACAACTGTACAGAAAACTTTTCTGCAGCCACTCAGTGCAATTAGTGATACTGGTTATATGATGTGATGTGTACCACAGAAAAACAAATCCATTTGAGACATAATTTATTTAATGTTTGTCACAATCTGTGTGATTCCACATATAATCTCTATTTTCCTGAACACTTCTTGGACAAGAATGCTTTATCTGAGATGATTGGAACACACACATGCACATGCACACGTGGATATACAAATCATAATGAAACATCAATTGCTTTCTCCTGGCAGATGGCAGAAGGTCAAAGCTTATGAATATCATTCCTGGTAGTAAAAATCTAAAGGGCACCACAGCAAATGTGCCAGCATAAATGCTTTTCAGCACTCTTTTCACATTAAGGAACAGTCTGGCTTTGGGAAGCTCTGAATAAACAAGTGCAGGTTCTTTTCTGTTTTTTTGTCTGCTCCAGGGGTATTTTGAAGTATCCCACTAGTACTGAAACAAATATATATATATATCTATATGGTTTTATGGACCTGTAATACATTTGTCAAATCTCATAAGAGGGAAATATTATAAAAAAGAAAAATATCAGAGCTTAAAACATGGTGAAATTTCAAATTAAAGTAAATGTCAATTTTGTGCATGGTAGAAAATCAATATATTATCATCAGAAGTATATTCTCTGAATATACATATGTAGTGTAGTCTCATGTACACTAAAAAGCCCACCTCTTTAAAGCTAAAAAGAATTACAAATGTCATGACAAATATCTAATTTGCCTAATTTGCCTAATGTGTCTACAGCTGGCAATAGCCTTTGATATGTCAGACTAACTGTTCATTTCTGGAAAAAAAGCCACTCAAATTGAGTCATGAAAACCTGAAACAAAAGGAAAGATGTAGATCTGAACCTCCCTGAAGTTCAGGGCAGATGCAATAAAAGTTTTCGACTCATTCCACTAAAATACGAGAAAAGAAATCACTTAGAATTTCATAGTCACGTACAAATTTCCCCAGAAAACTGTGATATCAGATCCAGTTAGTTACTGAATGTTTTTTTTCYTACGGAAGATGATCTTTTTTAGATGTTTCTGGAAAGAAAAATATTATAAAAGAAACTCTGTAGAACATTCCTAATGTTGCATTTTTGAAAACCAGGAACTAAAGCTAAATAAACCAAAAATTTCAGATTGTGCAAAAGTACTTGAGAAGTGATGCTTATGTCATATAGTTCCCTAATCTCATGAGACTTGACAGATCTTGGAATGAGAGGGAAAATTAATTTCCTCAAGATCACTAAAGTCATAATTACATTTTCTCCAGTTCTCAGGAAGTAGTCATGAGCAAAAGCAAATCAGAAAACCCCACAAAACCAATTAAAACTCTAATTTCAGAGAATGAGTCCTAAAATACCTATACAAAATTGGGTACTCTGAAGAGCACTTGGGCTACACAAAACCAAAGCTGCAGCTGTTATTGAGATTAAACTTATTGAGTCAGCCAAGCTACTGAGTCCCAAACTTCTGTCCTCTTCTGTTTGCTAAGTTTCTCCCTTGACTATAAAGCATCAGTGGCATTTTATATACATATATATTACATAATAAATACATAAAAATGTGCCTTGCATAACCACAATAGAGCGTAATCCCTGATTTTAATAAACTATTCTCATTTCTTAGAGATGTAGATGTTGGGTGAAAGAAATTACTTAATGTGTGATGAAATTCCATCAATATTTTTGGTCAAAAGAGAAAACTGAAAAGCTAAAATGTTTTGTTTTGCAGGAGTCAAAACAGTTTATTTTAGAAATTACACTTTGCTTAACTGGCTATTGAGACAGATTTAAGAACTTATAAAATAAAATTGATTATTTCATTTCAAATAGAACTGCATGTGTTGCTTGTTCCAAACTGGCTGGTAGTGGGAATGGGGCAGAATGACATATTTTGTTAAAAAGCTAGCCACTGCTTTTTTTTTTCCCCTTATTTTGAATTTGTCTACCATTTCAAATATCAATTATTTTCATGGCTTTGTGTGGAGTATATCTCTTTTACACATTCACTGTGCATTCAGTATTAATATTGATTATAAATTAATATTGAATGTATTATTCCTACTAACAAGTTTAATGATCAAATAGTCAAATCATTATGGATGGTCAAATTATTTCATTTTCTTTTGGTAGACCTTGTTTCTTTCAATTTATTCAACTCGAGGAGAATTCAAACTTAAGGATAGCTGCTCTGTATTATCCTATATCATATCCTTTTTCTAGTCTAGATCAGATTAGTGAAGAGATATTATATTAGCGAAGATGAGCAGAACATAGCAGGACAACTGAGGATGCATCAGGCAGTTTGGATTGCTGTTTATGATTCTAGGTTGTATGTGGACGTGGAGCTTAGAGTACAGTGTGGATTATCGGCGTGAACACATTCTGTCAAGGTGGTTTCTAAAAGGCTTACTTTTAGTGGCACTGCAAAAACATCAAAAACAATTAGAATATGGAACTCCATATCATGATTCCAGTGTGGAACCTGTTAAAATGTTAGTATTTCTCGACTGTATTAATTCAAAGTTAATGAAGATATCTCCTGTGATAAGCATGGAGAAACTGTAACTATTAGATAGTAGTAAGTGACAAACACGGACAAATGCATGTATTTAACAGAAACTGCCATTATCTTGTGATCGGTCAGCTCAAACGCTCTTTAGTTTAGGAAATGCTCCTGTGTGGATCAAAACCTGTACACCAGAACCTTTACGTATGCTTTTTGAAAGCCCTATTTCATTTGCTGGCAGCAAGAGCTTCTCTCTCTTTTTGCTGTTATGAATGTCAACCCTGGCTGGTGGAGCGTGTTCGGCTTCTGAGATACATTCAGGGTCTTTCTCTTCCTTCTGGCTGTCCACCTACCTCTGGAGGGATTTGGAAGCAAATCCTGGCAGGAAGGAAAGAGCTGCTACAGAAACTACTAAAAGTTTGTAAAACCCAGTCGTGGTTCAAGTTATTCTCCAATCCTTTTTGGTTGAAAAAAAAGAAAGAAAAAAAAAAAGGCATCAAGCATACTGTGGTGTCCTGAGGCCCATGTTCACGGGCCAACAATTAGACTGCCTTAAAGAAAATGGTAAATGCTTTGCTCTTCACTGTTGCTAGAGTTTCCTTTTAGCACCTGATTATATGAGCTAAATTATCTCTCAGTGTCTAATAATAAAATTTAATCTATCTCAGCCCAGTGTGACTGAGGATAAAGGAGTAACTGATGATAACTACAAGGGCTTTTTGGCATGCAGGAAAGTACTGGAAAATACGCCCGAACTGGGAGTCTAAAGGCAACTGCCATATCCAACAACCACTAGTAACATGACAATCATTGTCCAGGATAGTGAAACAAAACATTTCAAGAAGAGAAAAATGTACTTCTTTTTTTTTTTTCTTTTCCAGAACCACACAAGAAAGAAAAACTAGTGGAATCTGGTGAATATTGTCACTTTTTTCCTACTTCTTAACTGTCCTAATAAATGTTCAAATTAACTCAAGGCATACAAAAATATTTACATTTTTGTTTGTTTTTACAGCCAAAACAGCAAAGAAAGAAGTAAAAGTACATGGTAAGATCTGTGAAAAACAGTAAGTTTTACAATTCATCATTTATCTGGTTTGATTTAAAGTTAAGACAGGATTAGGTAAAGAGACAAAAAAGCAGAGCCAGAGATAAATATTTGCCAGTTTAATCGAACTTATTTGAGTAAATGAATGACTGTGGAGCAGCTATGTACCCATTTGGCCTTCTCCTGGAACAGAGATCTAATCAGCTATAAATGAGATGTACGTCAACCATGAGATTTTTTATTTCATCTTTTGAAAGGTTTATGTTTTCAAAGAGAGGCTCTTGGAGGTTACAGTAAGCTGACAGAAAAATACAAAATAGGGGATTTGCAGTTTGCAGGGAGAAGCAGGTATTTTGTTTTGTTTTGTTTTGATTTGTAGTACCTATGCCATATATTTGTGCTGTAGCTAGGAACTCTTCTTATTCCTGACTGGAATCTACTTCTCCAGATTGTCCAAATTTGAGGGATCATAAAGATTTGAAATGATTTTTACAGTCAAGCTTGATGACTCATTCTTTTCAACTGACTCTTTTTTCCTGGACAAATTCCAAGCAAAAATATGTGCAGTAGACAGTCAATCTATAGACAATCTATGAATGTCTCCTATGGCATAGAAACCCTGTCAGGGGTCTTCAGAATGAAGGTGTGATAATGAGGAAAGATAAATGTGGAAGTCTGAGAAACTAGACTTAGTTAATCCAATTGTGAAGAATAGTAAACAAATTAAGCTGAAAAATATATTTAATACATTTGAGGATATTCCTCAATATTAGAATAGTTCTTCAACTATTCTATTTGAAATTTGAAAAAGGTATTTTTAATTGCTCCAACTTACTGCTAAAGGAGATTTCKTTAATATCTCCTTCAACTATGCATGATGTATACCCATTCTGAAACCTATTTTTCACTCCGTCATTCTCATTACCTGACAATAGTGGAGTTATTGAAGCTCCATATATGCTTTACCTATTAGCCTTGTTTTCCATGGCTTTTGAGCTGCAGATTAATTAGTCATCTGCCATAAGACCGTCCAAATAAGCAACACATGTCTGTCTCTGTTTTCCTTTGCATAAAAACCTGAAGAATRAGTTTCTAGCCTAATTTGTGTAGATGCCTAGCAAATTGATGAAAAGAAGAGCTGTCAGGACCAATCTTAGCTTTTTTATGCAGTTGCAAAATTTATTTCCTGGACACTCTTATTTTACAGCATCTGTGGAAACACAGAAGTCAAARGGTGGGTATCTTTATTTGTTTTTTAAATTGAAATGGAAGAAGGCTGATGTTGATTTTTATAAATGAAAAATTCTAATAGGTATGATTTATTTAAAAGGAAATAGAGCTTTTAAATCACAAAGACTCTTCCTTCCAGCCCCTCAAAGGCRTCCMCCAGGGCTCAGGACTGGGTCCCATCCTGTTCAACTTCTTCAGCAATGACCTGGATGAGGGGACAGAGTGCCTCCTCAGCATGTTTGCTGATGATCCCAAGCCAGGAGGAGTGGCTGACACACCTGAGGGCTGTGCTGCCATTCAGAGAGACCTGGRCAGGCTGGAGAGCTGGGCGGAGAGGAACCTCCTGAGGTTCAACAAGGGCAAGTGCAGAGTCCTGCACCTAGGGAGAAATAACCCTAGGCAGCAGTACAAGCTGGGTCTGACYTGCTGGAGAGCAGCTGTGTAGAGAAGGACCTGGGAGTGCTGGTGGATGACAGGTTGACCATGAGCCAGCAATGTGCCCTTGTGACCAAGAAGGTCAATGGTCTCCTGGGGTGCTTTAGGAAGAGTGTTGCCAGCAGGTGGAGGGAGGTGATMCTGCCCCTCTCCTCAGCCCTGGGGAGGCCTCATCTCGAGTCCTGTGTCCAGTTCTGGGCTCCCCAGGACAAGAGAGACATGGAGCTGCTGGAGAGAGTCCAGCGCAGGGCTGTGAAGATGATCAGAGGGCTGGAGCACCTGCCCTATGAGGAACGGCTGCGAGAGCTGGGCCCCTTCATCCTGGGGAAGAGAAGACTGAGGGGGGATCTTATCAATGTGTACAAGTACCTGAAGGGAGTGTGTCAAGGGGATGGGACAAACTCTTTTCAGTTGTCCCACGTGACAGGACAAGAGGCAATGGGCAGAAATTGAAGCACAGGAAGTTCCGCCTGAGCGTGAGGGGGAATTTCTTCCCTGTGAGAGTGACGGAGCCCTGGACCAGGTTGCCCAGGGAGGCTGTGGAGTCTCCTTGTCTGGAGATCTTCAAGGCCTGCCTGGATGCAACCCTGTCTACCATGCTGGTGGTGACCCTGCTGAGCAGGGAGGTTGGACTAGATGATCTCCGGAGGTCCCTTCCATCCTTACTGGTTCTATGATTCTATGAAAACCCCTCTAAAGAGCAGATGTCTTTGGTGTATCCAAGAACTAATGTACTATAATTCTCCAACTGTATTAAATTTCATTTCTAACCTTAAGTCATATCATAAGGTTTTCATGAAAGGCAGAAAAGAAGAAGCAACCAATCTTCTATAGGACTATAACACAAAGAGTGATATTCCTCTTTTTTCTATCCAGTTGTAGCACAAGCACCATGACTGGTCAGTTATTTTCTTTACTGGGTGTAGTGAGTTTTACAGGCAGSTTCAGTGAAACAGCCTTTGCCTACATTTCATACGATAACTGCTGATAGGGGAAAGCAAAGGTATGGGAGCACCAGAGCTTTCTGCACAGTTTTCCCCCGTCCTGAATGCATGGTGGGGCTGGGGCTGGTGATAAGCCCCAAGGACTCAAGACCCAAGGTTCAAGCTGAGCAAATATTTAACTCTATATCAGTGTCTGACTTTTACATATATACATTGTAAGATGTTGCCTCTGAATTGTCTTCATGCACATTATAGAGGGCAGCTGTAACCTAGATACAAATGAAAAATTGGGATTGCATGTTACAAACTGCAAAAGTACTTCACCCTAGGTCCATGTTTGTTCATATTAAAGATCACCTTGCTTTGCAAAAATTCTCACTGAAACAAATGAGACTGTCCAAAGCTGTCTACCACAAGTCAAATCAGAGAGATGAGAATTTCCAGTTTTTCATGCTCTCAACCATCCTCTTTGAGTTTACAGTTCACCTCTGATAACCTAGTCACATTAACTAGTAAATACTGACACAAGTATTTAAACTAAATTGAAAGACAGTACAGTGATATTCTCCAGTATGAGGAAAGGTTGCAGAATCACTTCCTTGATGATTAATGTAAAGATATCAAAGCTGGTGCAGTATTGTCTTTATTGGATGTTTTTAAGTTCCCTGCCTTATGGGCTAAATTCATAATGCTGTGATTGCTCTGTAACTAATTGTATTAAGCAAAATAGAAACCATATTAATTTAGATATTTGTTCTCTCTATACTCCCACCAGGCAAAACACAGAAACCAAGGGATAAAAGCATATTGACTTAAGCTTTTGCATTTTTAGCAAATTCTAGATAGCAAAAGCTGGGAATAAATATAGTTTGCCACTACAAGTGTTTGAATAAAGCTTTCCATTCTTGCTTGAAGCTGCTGAGCGAATCTTTTTGATATATAATCATTTCTTCTGTAATGATATACTGTGTACTTGATGTCAACATCCCAGCACCTCTGGACCTATTTCTGCCATGTCTACCCATTAAAGTCTGAAAAAAATGAAACACTTACTTCTTCCAGGATTAAGTCACCTCTTTAAGAGGATCTTAAGGTTTTCTTTGGACACTTCTGAGAAGTGTTGTCATATACCTCTTAAAAATGTTATCCCAGCTGATTATATTTACTCCTTTATTATGAGAAAGAATTCTTGAGGTCATTTGAAAAGTTTGTGCCTAGAAGTAGCAAGGTTTTTGAATTAATAGAGCCTTTGCCTCTGTGCTTTGTTGCTGTGAATGTCCTCAAAATCTGCTGGATGTTATTTCATATTTTGATAAGACATAATCATTTATACATGCAATTTGTCTACATATGTCTCCAGCATTTCACAGGATAAAAAGAAAAAGTACCTTATGAGTCACTGAATTAGCGGGCAATTGAAAAGTTTTACAGGAAATTCTTTGTTCACTAAAGGGAAATAGAAATCATTAGTTCCTATTATATCAAACAACAATCATTCTGTTATTTCTGCTGCGAAAAGAGCAGTCTCACAACCAAAAACTTTGCTCTTAACCGCAGTAATTTTAGTACAGAATCATCCTAATATTGAACTTGTAATTCTTCTCACATATTTAAGTAAATAACAACTTTGTTTTAATTGGTCACTAATCCACATTAAATAGAAACAGCTGATGTTATCGCTGTCTAAATGTTATCRAAGTCTAACTATAATTGCATGCTGCTAACAGATCCTGTTCTACAAGGTAAAATATTACAGCTCTTCCCTTTGCCTCTTAACAAAAGTCAAAAAGGAACACTGTTGTTTTCTTCTAAATATAATTTTTTGCAATACCAGACAAATTCAAGTAGTCTTTAGCAGTTACACCTTTCACTAGGTCTGAAAAAGATCCTTGCATTTTTATCTGTATTTATTCATTCTTTTATTGCTACTCTTTATTTGCTTATTTCCCATCTTTCTGCTATTAATTTCTTTAGATTTAGCAACTTTTTGGGTGCAGTTTGGCTTCCAGCACTCACTAACTGTTGACAAATCTTAAAATTTTTAAACATGCTCATGGAAAGCAAGAAGCCTTGATATGAAAACAAGGGATGTTTTTGATGTAGTTCTCTTTTGTGGTAATTAAAAAAATAATAATCTTCTATTATAGAAGGAGCTCTGGACCATTCCTGCTAGCTTTTATTTCTGATGAACTATCAGGTTTATAGGAACTTTTATCTCAATCTCTCACATACAGTTTCATATTCTTTACAGCAAGGATTTTTTTTTTTCTTTATGTAATTCCTAAAGCATTACAGACATTTCTGAAGTTCATGATTTAATTATATTAGTGATGTCATTACAAGGAAATCCTTCTGGGTTCATATGTGGCAAATGAGTAAAGCGTTAGTTGTCTTCAGTCAGAGGGCACACTGAGTATACATCTCAAAATAGCTTTAAAAATAGCAACGTTTTGGAATCCACATTTCTGGTAGGGATGCTAGTTAAGCAAGCTACCTCTTTTGGGATAAAGATATTTTGACAAAGTTGATTGTAGCCTACAACTATTAAAGATGCAGAAATATTTGATTGATGAAAATTGCTCTTCTGGCTAGTTTTGGCACAGAACAACATCTGCTAAGTTCTTTTTTATTTGTTTTCCAAAGAGTTTATGATGGAATCAGAGGAACAATTATTTCAGAAAACATACATTTGATCTACATTATGCCAGGTTACCAAGAATTTTACTGAAAACATGACAAAATATGACAGGGAATTATAAAGGCAGTCTGAACTACATTATTTCATTTATTTTTTAACTATAATGTACTAGAATGAAGCATCCCTTTCAAACTTCGGCTTTTGCCTTTACGTGCATTTATTTTTTCCTGTTCCAAGTTGATCTTTTTTATCCCTGACTCTCTTCTGCTATGGAGAAAAATGCTGCATTCATATTACTTAAGAAAATAGATAAAGAACTAGGCAAACAGACAACACCTACAATGTGAGTCACTTTTTACAAAGAGGCCCCCCTTCAGGTTGTCACCYAGAAGAAATGGCAATAATTCTGAAAATGCTCATTAGAAGGGATGAAATCTTGAGCTCTTCAGAAAACTTGTCCATTTTCTAAAGAAAACAAATGAAAACTATTTGAAGCCTTATTCTAAGCATTGGTTCTAACTATCTAGACTTTATATTTATACAGACTGCTGAAGTGACATTTATACCCTGCTGGTAGAAGGTCTCTCAGCATCACCCAGCAACTTACAGATTCTGTCTCAAATATTTGCTGATGAATAATGCAATGTCCTACTTGCCTTTCCATATACCAGTCTACCATGTCTAGATGATGCTACTTGGCATTTTCTAACAGTTACTAGAGGTCTGTTCTGTCTCASCAACTTCTTCCAAACAAACACTCCCTCACAGAAATATTTTATGGGTACTGAATGCATTTATACCTGGAATATTATCAGTAGTGATAGTTTTTATTTTTAAATATTGGCCTCAAGGATGGCTGGTTTCTTCAGAAGATCCACTTGTCTATCACTGCCGCATGATTTGGTGACTCGACATACACCTGATCTTCTCAGAAAGCTATATTGCTCTTCTAGCTTGCTGTCTAGGATCCTGAAAATATATATTTTTTAATTTTCATTCCATCTATATTCCAATTTTCAAAAACTGGACAAACTGAAATTGCTTTAGTTTTGACTAAAAATGATAAATGTGCTTTGGAGAAAACAAAAGTTTTTAAGAATTATTTTTACTCTTAGTATACTTTTATCATTCTTTTTACTGCTTTTAAGAAGCTACAAATACATTTTGGAATGTATATGGGACCTAGTTCCTGATGTCTTTTTCATATCTTTTTTTTAAGTATATATTAAAATAGGTCTATTCTTCACAATGTTGACCATTTGAGCTAGATTTTTAAAATTACTGTGATATTAGTTTGCTCACTCTGGCAGATCTCAAAATCCAAATTCAAGAATCTTAATTTACTGCTATTGTAATGTGCTGTGTTCCACACAACAGACATGGTGTTGAAAATATATCCTTCTTTGACCAGCAGAAATAATAAGCTGAACAGATTCTGTATGCTGACAACTCTGTAGTCGCAAAGACATTTCTTTATTCAAGATATCAGTCATTTGAAGTGAAGCAAGTTTCAATGTCCAATTTACTTACTGCCATTTATGCTGATTGCCTACTCTTTGCATTTCTTTTAAAGTACGCAATGACAGTGAAGCATATTTTCTTAATGACACATTTGGTGTGTCTCAAGCACTTCAACGGAATAGTTTATTAAATCAAAGGAACTATTTTCATTTGGCATAATGACTATAAAAGTTTGATTTTACAAAAGTGAAGCATTGCTAGTACCATTTASAGCTAAACAACTGAACAAATATGTTTACATATTTTCAAGACTGTTGTTCTTGAATAATTTAATTAGATGAAAAAAAATATGTTATTCTAATTGCATTCAGTGATCTGCAGGAAATTCTGTACATTCCCAAACTTACTATGTAAATTGTCAGAAATTATAAAAAGATGCCCCTAACTTACTATGTAAATTGTCAGAAATTATAAAAAGATGCCCCTATTTGTATAACCCTATTTGTATAAGTTCTTTAAGAGAATAAAATCCAAAGGGGTTCCTTTCTGGTACAACCTCGTTTTAGGTCATTTAATCTCCAGTGTGCAGCCATGAAATAGTCTCTCTGTCCCTTGTCTCTCTTGCTCTACAAATCAATCTAGGAAGTGGGTAAACTAAAGCCTATGAATAGTCAATTGGATGYATTGAGACATCCTGACTTGAGCTGTTACATCTGCTTCTCTCTGCCATCAGTTAGGGCCTAGCAGCCCTGCTGCGTAAGTTGTCTGAATCTCTCTTCTCCCTTGTACTCGGAGTCATCACAAAGACTAAATTAAGTGTCTGTAATACATAGTCTAACCGTGGCATGTTACCTTCAGTGAGACTAAATATACACTTCTGAGACCAAGTACACAGTTAAGAATATGTTGAAGTATTTTGCTGTGTCAAGGATGCAGAGTGGAGGTTTCTGCTGGTGCAAACAGGAATCCTCACTCATGTGGCGAACCCTTATGTGGCTGGGCAAAGTAGAGACCTGCTTGTCCGGGTCTTTCTCTGCACTGTTATATGATATGCACTGCAATTTAGCCTCATTTGCTTTTGAGGTGAAGAAAGAAAGTACTGTTATTCATTTATTAAAAGAAAAGAGGTTCCATATTTGCTTTACTTCTTTTCTTTTCAAGATAGGTCAACAATATTTATTATGTGGTCATATATCAGAAAAATAAACACTATCTCATGGTTGCAAGACTTTGAAATCATTTSCTTCAAAGTAATCTCTAAGCATTTAATCTCTTTTAAAAGGCTTTGTCTATTGGAGCAACACTTCTGACTAGAAATCTTTCTTAAACCTTATCTTTATTTTGCAGCAGCACCTGAAAAAAAGGAAGAAAAAACAATGAAGGCAGCAGAKCAAGGTAAAAAAGAAAACAAAGCATGTTGGCACCGTTTCTCTTAAGAAGACAGTGGCACAGAGAAGAAAATCTCAGATACAGACAGCTGGATGACAACAGCTTTTTAAATCCATTGCTCTATTAGTATCTACCAGAGCTCTGCAGCATTTACTAGAGCAACAGAGCATTGGCTTTGTCCCACTTCCACAAAACTACAACCCCCCACAAAGGGCTTAAAGTGAACAAATCACTCACTCCAAGTTCCTGTTCTGGKACTTTCACGTTCCACAAACCCTGCGACAGTTTTTCTATTCCTGTAGCCTAGGCAGGGCCCAGCCTTTACTTTTAACCTTGGAGAGTGAGTTGCAACGAGGCACAGTTGCCCTGAACACAGCAGAGCTGCCTACCTTACTCCAGACAAAACCTTAGCCCCATGCAGGTCCACGGCAGTTTGCAAAAGCTTAAAGGGCTAACGAACAGCAGAGCTTGTAGATGTTTGTAACAGAAGTCCTAGGATTTGTATGGGTGAGGTGCAAATGAGAAAGTTTGGGCATGGGAAAAACAGAAAAAGGAGGCCTATGAGAATGGCATGTGTCGATGGCACACAGATCAGCAGGTCACAGAGTCTGCATTCAGCTTCCCAGGCCATGGAGAGGAGAAAAATCAAGGGCAGTCTACCACAACAGGCAGTCTACATTGCTTCTAACAGGGGTTAAAAAAACCCTCAAGCTATTAAGAAATGATGGTGAAAAGACAGAGAAAAAGGTTGGAATCTTAAAACATRTAGATAAAGAAATGAAGGAAGTGAAAAAATCCCAGAGGCCAGACAAGATGGGTAGGRAAAAGATCATATCACTTTCAGCTCCTAAAGAGTGCAAAAAGACACAGAGCACACCAACATAAGGTTGCAAAACTAAGAAATACCTAGGCCATATTTTGAGGATTTGATGGCCATCACTCCTTGTCCTCTGTGGCTGTGGTCACTTGACYTATTATTCCTTTCCTTTCTCTTGTCTCCCAGCTTCAGCTTTACTCAGCAATGCTCACGCCAATGCAAGCACCCTRCAGCAGCTGTCAGCTGCTTGCTAGCTGTCACAGAAAATGTTAGAATTAGGAAGATCTTGTCCTAGATTTCAGGCTTTGTCAGTCTGGGTGTCTCTCCACTGTGTCCCATTGCCGTGCAAGTGCTCCCCAGCCACCTGCACTGCTTTCCCTCTGTTTGGCCATCTCATACAACATAGAAGTGGTGTTTGCTGGAAGTTTTGTCTCTTTTATAAGATGCTACCATTAGATGGGAGTTTATGTGCAAAATATTTTACCTGTGCTGTAAAGAGCACAGGTTGTACAGTATAAACCATGTGGTTGGCACTGAGCAGAGCTTCTTAAACCATCGGTTTGAATTTCACCAAAGTAGAACTGGAACAGGGACAAAGTATTTCCAGTGACAGCAGCAGCAGCTTTGTCCCCCCATGTCAGCAGCCATTTAGTTTCTACAAGTTAAAAGAGTGAGAACAAGATGTGTTATCTATCTGCAACAACTGCTGCGGCTTCTTCCAAGGGCTAGCAGCAGCTCAGGTCCTCAGATGTAGAAAAGTGAACAGAACACTTTAAGACCGTACTTCTACAGTCCACTACTTCTTATCCCTGTGCCCCAAACATACTGAGCTACCACCAATCCACTCATCATATAAAGAAAAATGTGCCAAATTCAGGAAGTTTTTTGAAAAATAGCATATATTTATGTTTCTCATAGAACAACAGAAAAACAAGGTGATGGAAGCAGCTCCAAATGAAGAGAAAACAGTCCCTAATTCACTCTTCCCTGGTGTCCAAAAGGCCTGGGGAAAAGTGAGAACTCCTGTCCTTAATGAGGAAAGGAAGAATTTAAAATCAGAGGGATCTGAGTCTTTTAAGACTGAGAAATGACATCACCTGTTATGTTATCTATCGTACTCCAGGATACATGATAAAAAGAAGAGAAAATCTGAAATGGTCAAAATTAGGATTTGTGCTTTAAGAAAAACGTTATGTATAGTGAGACTTATGGCAAAATTTGGAGTGTTGGCAGAGCTCCTTGTTTAGCAATAGTGACATGGCTTCATTGCTTTAACTCTTTACTGTATTAGTTTGAAAAATAACATGAACAAGTGTCAGGATGTTGCCAGGGAGTTACAGCGCCTGTTTTTGTAAAGCAGCTGTGAATTGATACTTAAAAGAAATGAGAAACAGGCAAAGAGTTTTTCCTGTGACATCTAACTTTACTAAGAAAAGTTTACATCACTTTAAATACATTTTCATTAGCTTCTTGTTATTACAAATCATTTCCTATGTAAAGATTTATCTTAATATAATGAGAGCAGGAATTTTAAAAAGTTTTTCTCTTTTTTCTTTTCTCTTTTTCCCTTTTCCTTTCCCTTTCCTTTCATTTCTTTTCCCTTTCTTCCTTTTTTCCCTTTCTTTTTCTTTGTTTTTCTCAGATAAACCCAAGATGAAACAAAGAAGTAAGCTATACCTTTAGGTGCTACTTCTCTCTGTAACTGATAAAGTAGTATCAGATCTGTAAATGAAATGCAATGTATGGTTAATTAGATAGAGTAGTATCTGATCTGTAAATGAAATGCAATGTATGGTTAATTAGATAGAAAGGATACAACAAAGCTAGTAACAGTAATAATGAATAAATAGATAAATTCAAGTCTATTTAAGGCAAAGGAGTTTGGAATCATTACTTTATAATCTTCTTTGACAAGTGTAAAAGACATATACTAAAAATCTGTTTGTAAAAGTTTGTGCTTATTATATTACACACAAAATTCATCTCCCCAAATCTGTTAGTGTCACTAGAAGTCTCAGCTGTGTAGTCTGGTGTCAATAGAAGCTTAACACTGAGAATCAATACTGAGCAAGTAACAGAAGTTTCTTGTCACAGTATTTGTACAAGAAGATGTCATTTTGCCATAATTATAGAARACTAACAGTCTTCAGTATGTTCAGTTCTACAGAATGTCCAGTGCTTATTTACAGCTTAAATTCCTATTTCCAAGCTAGTCATTCTTTACATGCTTCAGCAGCATCTGTGTCACATACCATATCATCCTAAAAATTATTTTTTTTTCCTGCAGATTACACTGGTCTCTGCAGCATCTTCCCAGTTGTTTCCTGGTTTAGGGATCACTTACGACTTCAATCTTTGTCTGTAATGACTTAAGCTTTTAGTTCAGAATTGTTTAATTTTCTTTTTTTCTTTTTCTTTTTTTTTNCCCCCCCCCCAAAAAAAAAAAAAAAAATCATTGAGGTAACAGCTTCTGAAACAATCTGGGTAACTGTGGTCTTTACAATGGAGGTACACATCATCTTGATGCTTTCATGGGCAGGCTCCTGTATGTAAAGGGTTTATATTGTACAGCAGCTAATTTGTTATGCATATGACATAATAATAGCATGACTATATCAATGTTATGTGAATTAATCAATACTTGAACTGGGATTCACAAAAGCACTTAAAAAAAGATCACACCTCTTCCAATCTCCTCTCTTTTGCACAGAGCATAGCATAGAATATGGAATCCCTCCTGGGAATCTTCTGTAACACAAAAGGACAGTTTTTTCAGCCTTCCCATTGGAATTAATTTCTGTTAGCGTTGGTTTATGTCATTATTATTTAAATATTGGGGAATTGTTTCCTTTCTGCCTTTGAGAATGAGTGACTGAATCATAAGCTGGTGAGTATGAAATCTGAAAGCAGAAGCAGGAGGGCAGAGGTTCTTCTGAAACAGGATTTTGGGATACATTGAGGATGAAAGAATATTACAATAAAGATATACTTCAACTTTATTCAACAAAATCTATCCTTTTTCCTTTAAAATGGTATTGTTTGAAAGTATCTTCCTTTTAGAAGTAAAATATAGAGGAAGTATAATGAAACACTCAGACCTTGAAGTCATCACCATTGCAGCAGGAGTTTCACTGTCACCAGTAAATATACTTTTTCCACCTGATGGTTTCCTTTACTGTTAATAAAATCTYGTTATATCTGAATTGGTTGAACGTATAGCTCCACATACTCTGTTCATCTTACACAGAGCTCAATACCAAATCATGAGCAAAAAGCTTTTTTGATGCAATGATAAGTTACTATTGTATACATTCCACACTTCTGTAACAAGACTGACAACTTGTGAATTGTATGCACTTCCAGGCTGTACGCAATAGACATTGAAATTGGCCACTTTAACAATTGCCAGTTTCAGATTTATCTGCTAACCATTGTACAACTTCTCCTCAGTAGGAGTCTTGACATCTTATCCTAGCCAGAATATCTAAGTGGGTCATCTAATAGAGTGGGTCTTCTAATAGAGTTCTTTAAGATCTTCTAGCACCAAATTACTGCTGAGTTTCTCAGTAGATTTTTTTTTCCTAGAGATCTGGTGGAGAACATTTTATTTTTTTTTTTCAAGACAATGTAAGTTAATTAGTATTTCTACTAACCAGAATAACCAGCATCCAGATGGTTAAAATTCTCACATAACGTGGGAATTCAAAATTCAATGCTCTGTTCTTTCTGACTGGCCTRTTCTGAGACAATATATTTGGTAATTTTTTGTGGGCATGATATTTTGGAGATCTTAATTTCATTCATCTAAAAGCATGATCTCACATACTGTGTGAAACAGAATTCTTGTTTTCTTTCTGGTCCAAATTATTTCTTATGCCTTTTCCAGGGGACCATTTTCATCTTAAGGAGCTATTAAGACTAGTGTGGCCTAACCATCTTCACCATTTGTCTCTAGGCAGAGTAAAAGCAACTTTTGATCCTCCTATTTGTCGCTCTCGTGGTGTTCTCTCAATTCAATAGTCATCTACATTTACAAAAGAATAGTTCCAGTAAAGAGATGCTTGGATTTGCTCAGCAAGAATGGACAATTGTCTGATAAAGGAAGTGGGCCACAGCCAAATCTAATGAGTCAAAATTGGCARAGGTTCAGTTTTGTCATTTCTGGATAAGAGAGTTGAAAGAAGGTCCCATGGGAAGTTGCTACTGAAGCTTGTAAATTTTATAGGTTTTATAATTAAATCAATAAAAGGCATTTACTGGACTGAACTCTCTGTGAACTGAAATGTAGGTTTTGTTCAACTCTTCTGATTACTGTTTATCACCTTCTTACATTCTTTTAACATATAGTTATAGTCTCTAATAYGATCTACATGCTTCATTTTCTCTTAAAACTTAATTTTGTAGTTTCACTCACTTATTGCTTCTGCCTGTCACTTTGTCACTGTGAATACTTCTTTACAGATCCTGGAAAAGAGAAAGAATTGAAATCTCCAGCTGCCACAAAAGACAAAGGTAACACTGCAGAATAAAATTGCACAAAACCCAAAGAATATAYGTCCAAGGAGAAAAAGTCTTGCAATATATTGGCCTGTCTGCTTTTTAACCATATCTTAGGAATTTAAAAGCATAATTATGTGTCACTRAATGCATGGTAAAGCTTAATTAGTCTTACCTGAACTGGAATACGAAATAGAGCTTTGAAATAGTTGTAGGAAAACTTAGAAGTACAAAYTCAGAATTTAGGACCACTTGTTAACTTTTACTATCACACACTGCAAAGTGAGATGAGTGTTGAGTCTTCTTACAGTTAAGTAGTACAGTTAACCATCACACTTAAGAAATGTTTGTGATTTCACTGTGTTAGCACGCTGGATAGATCAAAACCAGTGCCTTGCACTGCACATTAAATTGGTATCATGGCATAGTTAGAAACTACTAAATATTCAATCAATCACTCATYATCTCAGAGTTATTAGATGTTAACCTTTAATCCCTCTAACTTGAAGATTAATAAAYTACTTTTTACAGAGCACACTAAAGAAAAAGAAGGAAAAAATTCTACAGCTTTAAAAGATAAAGGTAAGTATATGCAATAGAATATAATACCRTTTTAAAAWCACAGAAAGTAGAATGAAGATACTCATTTTAAAATAATCATTAAATATCTTGTTTCTAATGTCTTTGTATGTATAAAATATGATCTCAATATTTAACTGAATGAACTATTACATAGGATTTATAACATGAGGTCAGGGACCTCATTCACCAAGTGGTTAACTGTTACTTCTAACCTGGCAGAAGAGGCTAGACCTTCTCCACCCAGTCTTCAGAAAGAATTAGGCAGGAATTTATTTTAAATGCTAAATTTAGGCTTCCTTTATATCAGATTTCCTATATTTTAGGAAAACAAGGCAAAAGCCTCTGTAAAAATTGCAACGTATTACTCATGTAATACAAGGTTATATATGTCCAATGCATTACTGCTACTAATAGCCAAGGTCTTGGCTCAATGCTGAATATAGCAGTAAAGGTCCAKCTGGCTCCCTAATGGCTGCAGCAACGTTGATGTCCAGCCCTTCTGAACCTSTCCTCTTGGCTTCTGAGAGCGCTTGCTACTGCAGCCATCACTGTTTCCCATAAGAGACATCAGCCTTCACAGTTAAGTGTCTGTGAATGTGGGTGTTGATTAGCTATCTGCAGACAGCTGACTAGCTCTGTTCAAAATATATTGACAGCCAAAAACTCCATAGGAAGAACTTATATAGCTGTATGGAAGAAATCCTTAGAGATCTGGGTGCATATCTAGATTATATGCTTTGCCTACTGCTTTCTGGATAATTCAGCTATATAAACATATATTCAGCATTATAAAACCCTCATCTTTCACACCATATTTGCCCAAACTATAGTTTCTAAATTAATCAAACCTTAGTTGTGTGCCACTCTTTCTTCTGTCCATTGCCAGTTCAAGGCTTCTTGGTGGGCCTYAGTAAAACTTAATCAGGTTAATGGGGCCTCTTACCAACTTGCTGTCTAACAATCTGCTTCTAAAAGTGTGTCTTTTTGTCATTTAAAATATATTGAAGGATCTGGGAAAGTAAGGATTTTAAGATTGCATGCTAATCCTAATTATGTATCTCGGGAGTTTGTTTTACTATTCCTATAWAAACAAACAAAGGAACTTTTTTAGATGAGATGTTAAAAGCTTGTAATGATTACTCTTATCCTGGTACCTTCTGCAATAAAAGAAGCATCATCATACCTCATTCTAATTGAAGAATGGGCTAAGTTTGGGTGAACAAGAAAGGAAAATATTACCTGCTTCAGAAAACCTATCATAAAACAGGCTATCTTTCCTGAATGGTTGCATAGCATTTTTATTTAAAGCAGAGATAGGAAAAATAAATCCTTGAATTTGGAGGGATCACTAGGACACTCTATAGATCATAACCTCACAATGTTACCATATCTGTTTTATGAGGTGAATAAAATATCTTCAATCTCAGAGTTTGGTTTTATTGGTAGCAATTAAGGAGAACACTGGAAGAATATGCCTTCTTCTATTGTCTTGTGATAAAGGGCATCTCAAGACTGTTTCTGAATTTAAAGAGCTTCTTAGCTCTTTCCTGAAGTAAAGAAGCCCATTTACAATAAGTAATGTAAAAGCTGGTTTTCCATTGACATGAGCGTATTGAAATAATGGGTGGCCAAGGAAACTCAGAGGGATAACATGCCATGCAGTCTTTTTAGTAGTTATCTTAGCCAACTAGTCAAAGTAGAAACTCATTCATTCAGAGTCTCTAACACTTAAAGCTCATGATAGACCATACATATCTCCTTGATGATTTTTTTTCAAGAAAGCCTCTCGAATTGTATTATGATGAGTTATTAAAGTGAGAATATGTGTGCTGTACAGATAACATAAATTCACTCTGCCTCTGCATTGCCTGATTTGTTTTCCAAACAAATACCCCTTTTTCCCTATTGTTTGCTTTTGCTGAGTACTGGGATATCCACATTTTTTCTTACGTCACTTATATGTGGAGAATAGTTCTATTTATTTTTATGTCTATACACAAGAGTGGCAGGGGGAATAATTCAGTAGTGTATATTTCTTTTCTGTCATACACATAATAGCACAATGTCACTAAACGAGACACGTGCTGACTTGCACATACTATGCAATGCATCTGCTTCCTTTAAAGTAAATGTGAAATGAAATAACATCTTACTTGCAGGATTTTTATCTTAACTTAAAATGTATACTTTTTTCATTAAAAGTAGAAAATTATGTTGTGACAATCAGCTATGTGGAAATGAAATCACCCATAGATATTAAACAGAAGGGACTGAAAAGCAGTGAATTTCAGTTAATATTTCTTCCTATTTCTGCCTCCTGATTTGCTGCTGCCTTTTTCATGAAGACTATATCTTTCTCCTGAAGAGTTCACATGCTACTGCAGCTGTCTTTCTATAGCATCCTCCTATCATGCCCAAGCTTCACCTATGGAGAAGGATGCAGGATGAAAGCAGGGAGATGAATTTTGGCATTAAGGCAACTTTATTTTCTCTTCTGARACCAGCAAGGAAGTCATCAGTCAAGAGTAAAAGCATGAACAGACTCCAGTGAGCTGCTGTTCAAACTCCTAAAAATGAAGTTCTGTTCTCTGGAAGAGAAGTAGCACTGAMTATCTCTGTAGCCTGGGCTCACAGAGACAGGGCATTGATGCATGGTGGAGAGAGTCCCGCACTAGTGCTAAAGTTATAAGGGCTGAAGGTGCTGAAACGCCTTTAGAAGCTACAAAATATAGGAAATCTCAGAGAGACCTGCTAACRGGTGATAAAAGAACTTATGAGTCAAAGCCTTCAGCACAAGGGAAAGGTTTGTCCTTGTGGCTGTAAGGATGGCTGCATGGTCTCTGAGACCGCAGACAGAAATGCAGGGCAAAATGGCCAGCTGGAAGCTGTTGCCCCTAGACTTCCTACACAGTCAGCACAGGTGGAGATAGAGGATCCTTCAAAGGAGGTCAGAGCCTTCACAYTAGAAGTTGCTCTCAGTCCTCTGAAGGAATCCATCTCTTGCTGTGGAGATTAAGCTTCTAATTTCAGCACCTGTCTCTAAATGGTGTGATTTCTCCAAAGGATTCAGCCACCCTGGAAGTGATGTTATACACAGTTATTTGTGTTGAGCACAAAGCAAACTACATGTGTGATTTGTGCCAGATGGAAATGAGATCATATCCTGGTAGTATGGTGGTCAGGAGGATGTTCAGAGTTTTAGATTTATTTTAGGAGGGATCTTCTTTTAGCTTAATATGCTTTTACTGATATTTTTGTTTTTTAAGAATAAATGATATGAAGCTTTTTCTGGACATTATGTGTACATCAGGTCAGATGAAATATAATTTGGTCTACTTAGCATCCTGCCAGCTATAATATTCTCTCACTCAAATCACAGACATTCATAAAGCTATGAAATTATTTTCTCACTTCAGAAAAAAGAATTACATCCTAGAATTCACTGATACACATACTTAAGGGGTCAATAGGATATTGCTTTYAGAGAGTGTCATATGTTAACTGCTTATGCAATGTATGTTTTTCCATACCTGCTGACCCAAAATGCATGGTCCCTAAAGGACTAAGGCAATGGCTTCTGTCCATTAAAAAAAAATAGAATAATCTTTTCTGACTTTGTGAGGTTTTGGATAAGACCCTAAGAATCTCCAGTCCTATAGTATTGCTTGTAGTTTCCCCTTCTCCTTTCTGGTTTCTTTCTGTGGAGCTCTCCACAGATATAGTGACTTATAACAACTAATACTATTTCATTTGAGGAAAGGTCAGAGCTACATCCATTTACATTTATTAATTTAGTCTTGATCTTAATAACTTGTTGGGTTTTCTTTCAAGTTTAGAAGGAAGGTCCTATCTTCTAAGTCTCAAAAACTTGATTACCTCCCTACAGAGTCTCTGAAAGGAAAAAACCCCAATAATCCAGGGGGAATAAAGGARAAAGGTAAGTGAAAAAGTTAAGAAATTCAGTAACTGAATATCAGAATGATTATTTARTGCTAGTAAAAGATCTTAAGTATAAGTACATAAGAATGGGAAACCAAATTCATTCTGGTTTCTGTTTAGATTATTTTATCCATGGCACTGCTTTTAACAACAAATTTAAATTCTTGTAGGAACTGTTATCAAAAGGTCTCTGAGTAACTACATCTGGGCTTCTTTTTAATGCATCCYGAGAGAAATACTGAATGTATTTTTATACCACTTTTTGACATTAATCGGTCAAAATGAGTTGTCTAAATCCCAGAAAGTCACTTTAGACTGCTTTTTATAACTGCTGGGGAGAGATACATCCCAAGAGCTATTTAACTTACCTGCTCMTTTCTTACATCTGCATTAGCACTGTGGTTTGGAGCAGTAATGTAATGCCAAAGCAAGTCATCTGAACATCCCATTACTTCCCTTGCAGTAGCTGTGTGTGCAGAGGAGCTTCAATGTGCATGAACTAGATTCCCTTTGGAGCAAACTGAGCTGGACTCTCAAGTCCAGGCACACAGCAAATGTGTCTCTACCCCCAAGAAAGATGCAATGACCTGAAATAATGATTGTTCCTTTGCATAACCTTGAACCACGTGTGTGGTGGAGACAGGCCAGGGAACCACCATGTGTGGTGGAGACAGTCAGGCCAGGGAACCAGAATGAATCTGATCCAGGGAAGACTGCGCAGAGTGAATACTATGGAAAAGTAGGCAGAACTGCTTCAACTTAATGAGCTGCTCCTGCACCAAAATATTTGCTAGGAAATTTATAACCAGAGATGTCTAGAAATTAATAAATGGAAACTTTGGAAAACATTGTTTTTAGAAACACTGAAACCATCCATGCTGGCATTTACAACTAAAAAAATGTTTCAACACTTACTGGTTTTATGGTTGCTAATATCCACATGAGCTGCTCAGATGAATTCTCCCTTCAAAGCTTCAAGCTCCACTTCCACCTCAGCACTTCATGCTGCACTAGAGACATTCAAGCACAGAAGAAAAAWTTTATTTTAGAAGAAAAATACCTTTTGGGGAAGAAATTATTTGGATGCTTAAGTCTCTGTTCGTTTTTTGCTAAACTGGAACTAGATGCAAAGGAAGAATCAAGTTTTTGGCCTGGCTTTGCACTTCGTGATATTCATACATCTTTGTAAATCAAGAAGTTTCCTTTCAATAAAGTAGAATGAATTATCTTGGTTAAGTATTAAAAGATCATTATGCATTTTAATGTGATAATTCAAAAGAACTGAAAWCTAAAATATTTTTGGTATATTGCATTTTAGCAAAAATTTCAGAAATTCCATGGACTTTATCTGTAGTCCATAGTTAAATAGCTATAGCTAAAGGGTGTGACAGGTAGAGAACAAGACTATTGCKGCTACTGACAGATCCAGGTGTTTCAGGTGACCAGGAGAAGTCAGTGAGTTTTTTTCTTGATTTATTGGCAAACATGGATGTATACATCTCTAATGTTTCCAGATGCCGTGTGTTGGCTTGCTGGCAGTGCACACCAGAGAAAGCACACCTCTGGAGAAAACATTAATTGTTGCATTGTGATGAATATAGAAGACATGTTAAGAACAATAGGATTCATGGGTACTTCTCACTTTTTGGAGAGTACTGAAACATGTCAAACTTTTCCAGAAAACAGCAAAGGCTAGGAGAATTGTRCACAATTCCCGAGCTATAAAGGCACATCCTGGATCCAAACTGTGGTAAAATCCCAATTTTCTAGGAGGTGGATATATTCAATGCAGTCCACATAATGATTGGAGCAGGGCAGAATACTGAATAAAAATACCACAGTGTGATGATGCACTTCAGGGCATCTCTACAAGGGAGGAATTTCTTATTCCTTGTTAAACTACCAGTGGYATAAAGTCAGGTCACTGTGTGAGGCTCAGAATTCTCCCCTTTCTCACTACTGTCAGTCCCTGTGTCTCAGCCAGGCAGCACAAGAAGACAGGATTTTTTTCTTTATTTGTGTTTAGCCAACTTCTGTGTCTTTTTTGTCTTGACAAGCTCTCACTTGACGTAAAATATATGAATGTATATTCTTCATCTTGACATGAAATACATGAATGTATATTTTGAAGGATGAATACTGCTCTTATATTATACTCATCTTGACTCTGATTTTAAAAGGCTATATAAAGGAAGTGAAATCTTGTTCACAGACAATATCCACATAGCTTCTATGGTGTTAAAAGTATGCAGAGTCCTGAAGGAGTAACTGGCCCTTCTGTCACTCCTGAATAAAGAAAACTTCCACTTATCTTTAACAGACTTTCAGGTTGCTTTCAGGTCTAGCATTCCTAATATTTTAATTGTATAAATGTAGATTAATTTTGTATTTGGATTCAGCAAAAGGTAAATCCATCGATGTCAGCTGCTTTATAGAATTGCTATACTCTTTTAAAATTATTCTTCATTCCCTACTTGAGAGACAGCTTAAAAGCTTCCTCCAAATACGAAGGAACTAATGACATATTGAATGTTTATTATTTTGCATATCCAAGTCTAAAAGGATGAATGAATGACCTCTTTGTTTTGTCCTGTTCATTATTTCCATGCTGTTAAAGCCATTTAATTATCACATCCTTTTCCCCTCTGTATATCAAATTGTCTGACTTGCTTTCTTCTCATGTGTCAACTTTTTTCTCTAACTTGACTTCTGATAAATGTTAAATGTTCCTTTCTAGAGCCTGGTAAAAGAAAAGATGTCAAGCCTCCAGCAGTCTTAAAGGAAAAGGGTAATGTCTCATGAAAACACKGTTTGGAAATAACCAGCTGTCCTCATGAAAGGGTCTCCTGGTACCTCGTTGCTGCTTCTACCTACTTTGCTTTTTGGTGAAAAGGGACTACACCTAGTTTATTCTCACTTAGCAGATCTGATACCTTGAAATGAGCAGCTTCTTATATGATTCAGAAATAGTAAAATAACAATCTTTATTACAGCATTCTTTAACTTTTTTTTGGCCCACATAGCCAATACTGCTGAAATGTCAGCCTATTCCTGACAGTGAATTARTAACAGAACTGTTAGCTAAATTCAGATGATAGACTGCACAGTAATGAGAGCAGAAACTTTTCAAGGTAATTTAGTGGAAATTATTTTGGTGTGTTTTCAAATCCTAAACTGAAACTTTTATTGAAATAAACAGAAATCCAAATTCCTAACACTTTTCTCTTCTATACCTTTTTTGTAGTCTGGTGTTATGTACATTTGTTATAGTGCAGATGTCTATAGTATAGTAGTGAATAGTAATATTAGTATTTTATTAACTTTCTACTTCCATTTTTTTGTTTGATTCCTTTTTCAGAGTCTTCAAAGGGAAAAGAAATGAAGACTTCAACTTTCATTAAGGAAAAAGGTAATAATCCCAAGTTGAGGTGAGCTTCAGTATAAGATTCAATAGAGAAACTAGRTCTACTGTGTGAGCATTCTCAAAGAGATCCTAGTTTATTCTTTCCCTTATTCATCCACAAATATCCTTGAATGTCATCCTTTGTTGCAGTGACATTTCTTTTACTTGTCTGATAAATGACAGATACATATGAGGTTATAGAAGAAGTAATAACAGTAGTACTCAATAGCCCCCAAAGTTATTGTGATTTCTTTTGTCCTTTCTTAATTTTATCATATTCTTTCTCTTTAAATTTTCCATTTCAGACTGTATTTTGCTTTTCTTCTTAACATATTGTTTTTCTCATTTGCACTGAAAGCATCAGCACTGGCTGTCAAATAAAGATCAATTGTAATATATAGTACCTGACCTCTAAAAAATAGGGATCCTTAGACAATGATAAATTTGTAATTATAATCAACCAAACATTTCAAATTTACTTATTCTCATCAACTTAATTCAAACAAGACTTAGATTTACTTTAACTCTATTTACATATTGATTAAATACCACTTGCTTATTAAAAAACAGTCTCTTGGGTTAAATGCATAAATAATTTAACACAGAAAAGAATATGTAATAACTTAATAACTAATAGTAATCCTTTGAACCACAGGAGCAGTAGTCAGTCTTAAGAACTTCCAGTTGCTTTTGAAAGGTACTTCAGCTAGCTGAATAATATTATTTCCTATCTTATATATTCCCTAAGGATCATTAGAAATTCTGAGCAGTGTTTTCTCTAGCAAAGTTTGTGAGTTTTTATTTCACATAATACAGGTAGGAAATATATATTAGAACAGGAGAAATAGGCTGTTATTTTGCACAGTGATACTATTCTAAAGCAACATGAAGGTTTAAGTGTTATAAAAGGAACTAGAGCTTAAATAGTCTGATACTCTTTAAAGCAGTCAGAGCAGATGGACTTGGATAGTCAGTCCAAGGTCAAAGATATAGAAGAATAAGGATGTTATTTTTGTACCCTTGCTCTTAGTTTACTTTAGTCAGCAGTAAGTATTGAAGTGTGTTTTCTGCTTGGTTTGTTAGTTTTAATGCAATGTAGCTTTCATATTTTGAGCTTCAAGTGAGCTAAGTTCCTTCAAATGTATCTGAAACATAACTAGATTAATAAGGAGATAAACACTGATTAGTCCACTTAGTGCCTTACTGTTGAACTTCCTATTGCATTTCCTAATTTTTATCCTAATCTAATTGCTATCTTCTGCTCTCCATAAATATTTCAGATCTCACATTTGAAGTGGTATTTATTTAAATTTAATAATAATAAAAGCAAAGTACTACTTATTACAAAAGATTGAAAAATAAAAAGAAATAATATATACCTGTAAAAGTTTTCTAAGTGCACTGCTACTGAATTAGTTTAAGTGAACTGTAAAACATCCACACAATTTTACTAAAAAGCAAATATTCAAAACAGGCTAAGATTTGAATCAGACTATAATGCAACTAGTGAGCAACAGCTCCTTTCAAGTCCCAAAACTAAGTTCTTTCAAGCAAAGGAATGTTCTGTTCCCATGCTAATTGGTAGGACACATGCAAGATTTTCCTTTGACTATAGCAGTAGAGCTATGTTTCTAGTGAAATTTCATATCATACAGACTGCTACACATGGGAACAGCTTTTTCT
>NW_028185228.1:2937251-2987030 GCF_003343005.1 Rhea americana | reverse complement strand
ATAGCTAAAAACATTGTAAGAGACAGATAAAAGATCCAGTGTTTTTATGTCACTTTACTGTCTTGTACCTCACAACTTGTCAGGACAGAAGATTTGAATGTCTGGTACAGAATACACTGAGCTTAACTCCACCGTAGGGTAAGGGCACATTAGAGACATCCGAGATTGTTTTAATAAAGGACATTGGCATGGATGAATCATAGAACCAATAAGATTGGAAGGGACCYCTGGAGATCATCTAGTCCAACCCCCATGCTCCGCAAGGTCATCTACAGCATGTTAGACAGGGTTGCATCCAGGCAGGCCTTGAAGAGCTCCAGAGAAGGAGACTCCACAACCTCTCTGGGCAACCTGKWCCAGGGCTCCGTCACTCTCACAGGGAAGAAATTCCCCCTCACGCTCAGGCAGAACTTCCTGTGCTTCARTTTCYGCCCATTGCCTCTTGYCCTGTCACAYRGGACAACTGAAAAGAGTTTGTCCCTGTCCCCTTGACACCCTCCCTTCAGGGACTTGTACACACTGATAAGATCCCCCCTCRGTCTTCTCTTCCCCAGGCTGAAGARGCCCAGCTCTCGCAGACATTCCTYATAGGGCAGATGCTCCAGCCYTCTGATCATCCTTGTAGCCCTGYGCTGGAGTCTCTCCAGTAGCTCCATGTCTCTCCTGTCCTGGGGAGCCCAGAACTAGAGACAGGACTTGAGATGAGGCCTCTCCAGGGCTGAGGAGAGGATCACCTCCCTCGACCTGCTGGCAACACTCTTCCTAATGCACCCCAGGAGACCATTGCCACAAGGGCACATTGCTGGCTCAAAAGTSTGCAGTAGAACTGATTTGTTTATTATAACAGCAGTATATTCAGATAAGCAATGCCATAGTTTAGTGGGGACTAAAAGTGCTGAGTCTGCACAACCTTTAGCGATTTCCTAAGTGAGATGCATATTACTGGCTATTAAGCACAGCACCAAAGACTCCCAAGATATGGAATCTCAAACGAGTTTTGGTTTTCTTTCCTACTGGTAGCATGCATCTTTGTTCGTAATCTATGCATGTGCTTGATGCCTTGCACAGCTCACTGAGAGCAACTGATGGCTCACAGCAATTTGAATTTCTCTTGGAATCTRATTGACTGTAAGAAATTTAAATATTTGGATTAGATGCTGTCAGATCTATTATCAGATCAACCACCTTCTTTTTAAGTCTTATGGTATTTAGATCTGCATAGTGGCTGGTCTGAGCAGGGCCTTTGGAGCAAGGCTTCAACAGAAAAGTGTAACTAATATGGGAAGAGCTCAGGTTATATACAGGTATATTGTCAAATGACCTCAAAATCTATAATAAGAATCACTCATCTTCCAGTCATCAAAGTTCATGACACAGCAAATCTTATACAAGCTAACTTTGAAGACCAAAGTTCAGCTCAGTGGCTCCAGGTTCTTCAAGTTGTCTTTTCTGCTCCATGTGACAGCTCTTCATAAGCCATTTCTTAGCTGCTGGGATTCATATGAATGCAGCAGTTCCAAAAGCAAGTACAACTAACTCAGTGATACTGAATTTGTATGACAGGACATTGACATTTTGTCAGAAGAGTGTAACCCCAATGCGCAAAGTGGCTTTAAGCATCCATGTGGGATGTTGTGCTTCATTAAGCCTCTCTTTCTTTACAATGATAAGTGACATGTCACACAGATCAGATAGACAGCTTGAGAAAAGCCTTTGTAGGGAAAAGTGTTCTAGAAATTTTGTGGCCACTGCCCTGTGAGGAAGTGCAAACAGAAGGTCACCTTTATGAACACCAGTTCTCTCTTCAGCCAGTCGAGAGTATGCAGGAAGCTTTTTTAATGGACGTCTCATTTTAGCAAAAAAGCACCTTGAGAAGCAGCAATTGTTTGAGTAGCACTTGCCACTTTAGACAGATCTGTCAAAACAGATCATTAATACAAGTGACCACTGTAAAATCTCCTATGTTAAGAAAAAAMATATTTTTGAAATGCAGGAGCTGAATTTGCACAAGCTGGGTATAGAATTACAATGGAAAATCCTGRATAATGCAGAACTTTACTGTAAGGTGAATGTATTAGGTGCATAAAAAATGCAGTGGTAGCATGTTCAAGTGGTCCATCCATTATAAACTTGATTGCTGAACACTGCCCATACCAAATACTTCAAGGAAACATCAGAGCATTAAAAGATAGACACTAACAAATGACACAAGACAGATACTGGAAGGTATAGAATTCCCATTGTGATTCAGCATATGTATATGAAAAATTTTAAATAAACATTAGAAAATAAGAAGAAAAAGAWCAGCAATGAAATACATAATGTGAATGAGTAGCATTTTATAAAAGGAAGGATCTAAAGTTTTAATTCTGAAAACAGTTCATATACATTAATGATGAGGCAAATTTTACTACAAACTATTAAGTGTAACTTTGTCTTTGTTATCTGATACCAGTTTTTTATTATTATTATAATTTGAAGGAAATTTATTCAAATTAAGCAAGAAATAGCATGTATGTGTACAGAAATATCTATGCAGTAGTCAGAACATGTTGGTAAATGGCAGTATGCCTACTGACAGAGTGTTTCCCAGTGGTAGAGACTGATAAAYACTGGGTCCTTCAGCTCTCCATAACTGTACTCTGAAACATCTGAATACATATGTATTCATACATGCTTATGCAATGAAGCGCAATTCTACTTACATAATATGATTTGTTTCACATTATATTTAAYACCAGAAAGCAGGACTCTTTCTGACTGGGGCAGTCTGCTTCTCACTGGGTGAGAGAGAGTCAGGATCCCTCAGSTTTATTGCCATTCTGTAGTCCTAACAGCATTGCCCTCTTTCTTGCACAGACTCAGTGAAAAACCGCCTTTCTCTAAAAATACCTTGTATTTTGGCAATCTCTCTGAAAAATGAGAGAGAAAAAACTTTGCATCCCTTCACACTAAGGAGAGATAAGAGACCTAGATAACTCTTTACCAGTGGAAGGTCTAAACACACTGCTTGAGCTTTTTATTGCTAACACTGGTGAGTGCTATAYCCTGAGGGCACCGTCCGCTAAAGCTGACCCTTGTGCAGGTGCCTCAAAGAGAAGAAATCCTAGTGGCACTTTCTTTTCCTTAAAAGCCAAAAGTGTCCATGAGATTCGTTCATTGATGTCCATTGGCCAACTCCTCAAAACGAAAACAAATTTGGGAGCAAAACTGCCTGTGCTGAAGTACACTTGTATCACCTTCATTCTAGACAAGTACTTATGTATTCTTATTAATTCTTTGCTGAATTGTATAATGAAGAAGAAGAAAATACTGTAACTTTTTTGAATTGTGTAATGAAGAAGAAGAAAATACTGTAACTTTTTTTTTTTTTTTTTTTTTTTGCATACCTAATGGATGAAAATATTCTTAGTAGATCTGTCAGCTAGATCTGATAAATTAGGACCAAAAAGGACAGTCAGGTTATGCAGTGGAGTTCAACCATAGCAAAATATATGAAGGTAATCAAATTAGAAGATATTTCTTAAAATCTATTTATTAAAACCTGGAYCAGAGGAGAATGGCAGGAAAGGAGTTTCCTGCTACTGTATGAGACTCATTCTAAACGCTGATGCTCCAGCCAATTTAAAAGGCTGAATTCTCCTCTCTGTTGCTAACTAAACTAGCAACAGAGTTCTAGTTCTTTTAACTACATTTTCTTAACATGATTAAAATTTCTCTTGACATGCATAAGAGAAATTCTGAATTCAGAAAGAGTGGAAGAGATAGATAAAAATATCTGTTAGGAAGACCTGAGAGAAAAAGATCACTTTATATATTTCCTAAATATGTAAAATCATACCTTCTTCTCAGGCTATGAGCAGATGGACAAGTTATGGTGAGATGAGCAAAGACAGTACGAACTTACTGAATGCCAGCTGCTTTGCAGTAGCTGCCTACATGAGGTGGTTTTTACTTCAGCATAACAGCATGCATATGAGTAGTTACCACAGAGTACCTGACACTGGATGAGTCTGCACTTTCTCTTCTCTTACCATAAGTTACATGACTATAACCATAATAAGTGAAAGAACAGAGACAAAACTTCCACTGACTTCAACTAAAAACAAGGTGTATCAAGATAGTAAATACTGTATTTTAAATTACTTCAGGATTATTAAGAAAAAAMCAGGAAATTGATAAAATCATAATTAAAATTAGAAGAACAATAAATCTCTGGAGAGTGATATGACAGAGTCTACTCAGGGAAATCATGTCTGTAATAAATGACTGAACATCTAAATAAAGCAATGAACGCAGCTTTTATGGGATGGTTTAAACAGGCCTTTGGCAAGTTCCACTATAGGAATTACTGCAGTAMGTAAATAGCTACAGTCTAGGAGGGATAGCTTTGAGGGAAATCAATATCTGATTAGGAGAGAGAAAGCAAATGATTCGTTTTCATTATGCAGCCAGTTTACAGAATAATCTCATATAGTTCCATGTCTGGATTCTTGTTATATTCCTTAATTAACAGGAAAAGACAGAAATAGTAATGTGGTAAAATTTTCAACTAACATAAAATTAGTTAAAGAGCTCAAGATCAGAAGTGACTGTGATGCACTGAAATATATACGTAAGATGAGTGGACCTTACGATGTCAAAGAAAAATTTGTGTTACCAAATGGAATGTAATATATACTGGAGGGAAAATATTAAAGAGAATATAGCTGTAAATTAGCTATATAAACTCAAGAAAGGGCCTAAATATTGCTATAAACAGATCAATGAAGAACTTTCCTTCATATGCAGACACATGAGAAAGAAAATGCATATAATTTGTTAATGCTTTTGTATAAATCAGAAATTCTTCTTGTCTGGAGTACTGTGTATAAAACACTTGAAAGACAATGTAGCACCAAAGTAGGTTAGGAAAGAGCAACAGTGGTTTGCTCTTGGAAGAAGAAATAGGAAAGATTCAGATTACCTTCAAGATTAATTAACATAATCATGATAAGTCTGAAAACCACAAATCTAAGTCAAGGACTGTTGAAAAAAATCACAGACAAACTGTCTATTTATGTGGTAATCCAGGTTAGGCAAAGTTTTCATAATTAATTTTTGCATTTTTAGAAAGGAAGTTAAACTTCATGCCTCAGRATGCAATTTCTTGCTATAAGAAAGCAAAATGAGAAATTATGGAAGAAACATTCACTTACTGTTTTCAAACTGCCTTCTGAAGTATTTGCCCCTAGCAACTGCTGGGTTATAAAGCTACATGGACCTGAATAGTGCTGGGTAGGAAATGGCTTTCCTATACCACAGGCATTTTCAAGGTTTCAAAAGTGTTTCTATTTGCTAAACAGTTCAGAAAAAAAGTCCCTCAGAGTTAGTTGTCAGTACATCTGGATTTTTTTCCTCAAAGCATAAAAAATGATGGTGCTCAGTTCTGGTCTCCAGAGTAGTAGCTTATCTGGATTCATCATCCCTGAGAATAGGATTTGTATCCTTGATAAACATATTTTACTATATTAATAGGAAATATGTTAGTTGGAGTTAGAAAGAATCTAGGAAAGAAAGATAGATGATTCACTGGAGTCATTGTGAATAAGGACTACTAAGGTAGTCCTATCTGAATAGTATTTGTAGGAACAAATTCCTAATACAGGAGTTAACGATAGCTCTTGTCAGTAAGATGTAATACAGTTAACTTAGGAATTTGTTCTTTCTCCACATTATCRAGGAAAAAAGAACACAGTTAAGAGTATCTGTGATAGCCAAACATCACAATTTCTAGTTCATCATTCTACTTTATTTAATGCCCTTCTCTGCCCAGCTAAGATTTACTACTCACATTTATACTCAGCAGGTGATCTGGCTTTTTGTCAACTGCAGACCAAATTCTTTGGCTAATCTATCCATCTTTTTGTTGCATTTCAAATACAAACATATTGCTCAGCTTCTGAAAGAGCAGTGTAAAYGATGGTCTTTGTGACAGAAAGAGATCTCTTTTTTCTCCTAAAATTTGCAGTACATGCCATCAGAAAAGTAGTGACCAAGGTGAAAATTCAAACAGATTGCACGATAGGGTGTAACAGCACAATAATTTTTCATTCTATTTGTAGATGAGAATTTAGCTAGTTATATGTGCAGTGCAGGTGAGGATGGACCTCTGCCTGTGCTCCTCTCAAGATCAGAAGTGTGGTGAGCTGGCTGAGCAGAAGTCAGGAGGGTCCTAGAAGTGCACTGCACAGTAGCTGGAAACTCTGCTCAGAGTCTCCAGATCTGAGGTTTCTGCTAATCTGGGCTTCCATCCAACACACTTCATGTGGCAATGTAAAATATGCCTTCTGAAAGGCACTGAGTCTTCTAATGTAGTTTCGGGGGAGGGGGCGGGAAGGGAAATCCTCCGTAATGACAGTTTTATGAAAGACACAGATCTAATTCTTCGCTGCTTTGATATACATCAGCTGGGAAAGCAAGGTGTCTGCAAAAAGGACCAGATCCTGGACACTGTGCCTCTTTCCACTAACTCTAGGCATGAAACAATTTTTCACCTACTGAGCACATCCCTAAGATACTAAAAAAATATTTTATTCTCAAATGAGAGTAAGACACAGAAACCATGAAAAACATTTGAAATGTGAGTTTCTCCCTCCTCCTCCCCCCCAGCCATTGATAGATACCATATCAATTCAGTTAGAGCCTTTTCCTTTTTGATCTGTTTTATCCCAAGGGGCTAATTGTTCGAAACAAAAGAATTTTTCATCTTAAGAATACCAAAGAGGCAGAGATCAGCAACCAAACCCAAAATGCAAGCATCTGAGGCTGTGCCTGCTCCCTCCTTTGACCTCATGACCCTTGATTTCTTTCCTGCACCATGGCACATCTTCAAAGGGAAGATCTGCTCCTGCACRTTTCCTTTCCAGTTGCTCTGTCACAGCAGGTCCAGTCATACAGCCAGCCTGGTGCTTGCATTCTTTACTGGGAAGTAAGGGCTCCGAATTTGAATCTCTCTCATTTCTTTTGCCGGAAAATGCTAGAAGTGCTATTCGAAGGCAGAGGAGATCAGTGCCACCGCTTCTAGTAGACATGTTCTAAAAGAAAGTGGCATCTGTAACTACATTTTTAGAAGTCTCAGTCCTGTAAATGTAGACGGGAGAATGGGTAGTGCCTGGATTTCAAAGGCACTGAGGTGYGAGCCTGGCTCAGCTCTATCAGAATTTGAGAAGTAATCTGCAAATGCAGGCATTTAGGTACAGTTCTCCCATTTAGCCATCTCAGTTCTTTTGATAAAACATTGATACATTTTCAWAGTATCCTGTACTGCTGCAAGCGATATTTTATTGGAATCCCACACTGAGATTTTAGTGGACTTTTAAGCTCCCTCTAGAGATTGAATACTGGTTTTACATCATAGCTTGCTCTGGGTGCCTCATTCCCAGTTGTCTAGACTGGGAACTTGCTTCTTCTTCTACTTYTTATTTTCTCCCTCTTTTCTTCTTTTTCTTCTTCTTCTTCTCCTTCTTCTTCTTCTTCTTTTATTTTTATTTATTTTATTACTCTTATGARCCTTAATAGTAAAAAATCACATAATTCTCTAAAACAGTGATGTTTTGTAACTTCTAGTCTCCCCTTCCCAATTTTCCCATCCTGTTCAGGTCTATCTATCTTTGTAGCTGTTTATTTGAGGTGAGAGGAAGGGGAAAAAAAAGAAAAAAAAAGAAAAAAAAAAAACCATTCTGCTGCTGTCTGTGCTGTATAAGCACCAGGGAGGAAAGATGACTTTGTGATTAAAGTTATATATGAGAACCTAGAAAGCTGAATTTTGCTCTCTGCCCTATCAATAACAGAGCTGAGTGACTATGAGGAAATGCTGCATCTATCTGATCATGAATTTCCTCATCTGACAAAGCAATGTAATGGCTTTATTGCGTAACATATGTATGTTTTGAGACACCTRCATGAGATGCTTGTATGTAGGGGCTTAAATTATTCTTGCTGGTATACACATTATTAACTTTAGATGTGGAAAAATAGTATTTTTGCTTCCATTTCAGCTGCAGTGAAAAAGGAAGAGGAGAAGAAAGGTAAATCAATTATTTTCACTTGACTGAAACGTCTTTCAGGCTTTGACTGCTGTGAGAAATATTTCTTTYGTTCACTGATACAATTGCAATGACATTCACCACCTCGTGTGCTACCATCAGCCGGCTTTATCTATTCCCACTGCGATAACACAGTTGTTATTTCCAGTACTGTTAGCTCCCTTTTACCGCAGGCCACCACAGCCCAGTATCAGACACTTCATCACTCTGTTTGGGAAGAAAATGAAAGACTTTTGTTATCATGTTAGAATTTAGCAAAGAGAACAAAACTTCCAGGGCATCATGCRTGCTGACCTGACTATTCCTTGCAGAATGTGCTTTCCTAGGTTCATGTAATTTCCTCTTTTCAGATATGTATGTAACATGAATGTAAGATTTGCTGAAGTCTTTTTTTTCGGTATTTTAACAGTTCAGTATTCAGTAGAAAAATCTACTCTGAATCAGAACTTAAAGCATTGCCTGAAAGAGTTTAAGATACTATGCTTATCAGGCCCTAAATGTCTTCTTTCTTACAGTTTATTTTATTTCAACTGCAAAAAAAATGAAATATTAGCATTTTTTATAATATATTTAACTTTATAACCATATATTGGTTCATGAGCCATATGTTACTCCTTGAATTGGGAACAATGCTGGAATTTTACCATCAATTTAGATTTAGATTTTACCATAGATGGTTATTTGAGATTTAGTACTGAGTAAATGGGAGCAAAAATGGCTATTTACTTCTGAAGTTTGCTTACGGGCATTTTTTCTTTTGTCATTTCAAAAGGATTTAGAGCTCCTGTGATTCATGTAGTTGAATAACAGAGCCAACCATTACTCTCTATTCATGAAGGGATTTTTAATCCTGCTAATTTTTTTTCTGTTATCCCTATACAGAGTTGTTAACTGAACTGGAAAAAAAAAATGGTAGTCTCAACTATACTAACAGCTCATGAGTTAAATCTTGGCTCTGTTGATGTTACTGGCARAATTCCCATTCACTCCACTAGAGCCAAAATTTCACCTCATGTGTTTAATGGAATAATAAAGTTCATTTTGGTTATCAAAAGCAACCATGCTTAATAGGTATCAAACAGGATGTTTTGTCCAAAGATTAGTTTGCATCAACTGAGGCATGAAAGGTAACCCATGAAGCAGGGAGAATCAGAAATCTGGCAGTCACACTTACAGCCACTGATTCTCAAACATCAAAATGTTTGCTGTGGACACACTTTTGAACTTATTACATGGATTGTTGCCTCCTCAGTGGAAAGAAAGGAATGAGGTAATTGCTAACTGTGGAAGAGTGCTACCGCTGTGAGGCTTGCAACAAGTTATGCGTCCATTCATTTACACAGAAACATCAAGGGAATTTGTTTGAAATACCTGCTGCTTCCCCTTAGTTCAGTTTTTCATATGTTAGGATTTTTTTCTCCACTTAATCATAATCTTCCTCAACAAAAAATGATTTGAAAGTGCATGTWTAATGAATATTCTTTGAAGTTGCAAGGACTTCTATCCATTTCATTTCCCTTTTTATATATTTTCTGCTAAAAATACCACCTTCTTATTTTTTTATTAAGATGGTTTTGCCAACAAGTACTTTCAAGCACGTGGCTCAGGGTAAGGTGTACCTCATCCTGGAATTAACCACCAGCCTGCTTCACAGAAACATAGATGTGTGAGCTGAATAAAAAGTCAACTTTGGTCACTCTTCTAATTTCATATTTTTAGTTATTCTTGGATTAAACCTCCCTCTGGTTTTCTAAGGTTATAACCAACATTATCAGCAAGGTAAGAATTGATAGTAGTGAAAGAATAGGCCAGTCCTGATATCTTCCAGTAACTATGGAAACCTGGCCATTCAGTGGGGTTCTTGTCTTCAGCAGAAATCCAGTAAAGTGAGCAACTGGAAAGAAGCAACATGGGCTCTTCCCAAAAATGAACATACCATTCTTTAACTTTCACATTTAGCTTCACACTTTTTGTAAGTCCCACACAGAAAATATTGCATGTGAGCAGCTAACTCTGAGTATCATCAGTTTTTATTTATTTATTTATTTGTGCTTATTCTGTTATTAGCACAAATTGCCCCGGCTGGATGTGTATAACTCTGGTGATTAATTGGCAACATTTGCTGGTTTTGCTTAAGGGTACAATATTTTTCAGCCTGCTGCAAAAATCACAGCAGTGGCCAGACATTGTTCTAAACTGATTGGCTCATTATCCAAATATTGTGTTAGTCGCATGCACAAGTTCAAATAGCACTTTATCATTTCTCATGCGAATCATGCTGCACATAGGCACTGTTCTGTATATGAAGCTTTCTCCAATTATTCCTTGTTATTCAAATACACACCCCTCATCTATAAAAGCAAGAGTAATGAGCAATATAGAGTGACAAGCCGTCATAAAAAGAGAAGAGATGAAGATGGAATGACACTTTCTATTGATGGCACATTCTGTATATAGCATAAATCAGACATGAAGGAATTTGAAAGAGAAGGAAAAGAAGAAAATTAAGCTGGAGAAAGCTTATGCATTTCATTGATTCCTCCAAGTGTGAGTAATACTAATGAGGAATTGTTAGACACAGTCCATGCATGAAAATGATGCATTAGCCACTTCTATTTGAAAGGTTAGTTCTCTAAGACTTTGTGACCCAAGTCCTAGAAAATAAAGTCAACTTCAGCTCCCAGCATCATGTTATGCCTTATTTCAATACATGTGAGATAGAGGAGCTGTCACAAAAACATATACAAAGTTGTCATTTTCTAAAGGGCAAGAGATAGCAACCTTTTTTCATGAAGAAAGAACTTTCTAACATCCCCACAGGCAAATTTTACTGCAAGCACGTGAAAAATTTTAAGTCTTGCTCATAATTCAGAACATTGCAAGCAGCATTTCAAGTGAATCAGAATAGACCTAGGTCTATTCTACGTAGTGGTCATATCCACATGCACATGTATAAGATGGATCTTGAAATTGTGTAACATCAGTCAGCTACCTGGGTTGGTCAGAAGCTGGCTTCTTTAGGCTCCCTAGAGCTAATGAGAGAGAGAGAGAGAGAGAGAGAGAGAGAGAAGTCTACAGAGGGGCAAGTCCAAGTGAACATCTAACAGGGGCTAGGTATCTTCTGGGGGAGTCTCATTGTCTATATAGACTATAGATTTTGTCTATAGATGACATGAATACTAGCAAGCTAAAGAGATGCAGAATCTAATTCCCTGTCAACGACAGCAGGAATTTAGTTACGATTTTGAGCATTATCACTCCAGCACCTTACTCTTAAATTCATTTAACAACTTTTAAAAGTCAAAAATACATTCAACCTATAAATATCATCAGTGATAAACTGAGAGAAGTTTATGCAGGAACACGTTTAGACCTTTTTCTAATAAGGTGTCATGGCATAGTAAATCTGCATATAGTCTGAGTGCAGCCAATTAAAGAAAGAAAAAAACAAAAAGTGAATAATGAATATATATTCGAACTCCAAATAACAGATTTTTGCCAGTCAAATAGAGGACAATTTCCTCAATTACTCCTGTTAATAAGATCCTATCCATTGCTTGGAGCGCTGGTCTGCATACAGAGTGCGGTATAAACAGCAGAGTCCCTTTTCAATGTGTGTAAAAAATCAAGAGGCTCTCCAGACTGAAAAAAGTGTACATCACTGTGTTTCAGAACTRTTTAGATTTGGTGTAGACCAGAAAAACTGGAAGGTAGCCTTATGAATAAAGCAAATGGCCAAAGCACTGCAGGATTTCTGTTCATCTGAAAATACCACTGCAGCAATATGAACCACATCTTTGTTGTGTAGTTTATTAACATGCCTCAAAGCAAGAGTGTAAAGTGATTATTAGATGCTTTTGTTTAGATACAATTAGATGCTCACTCAAACACGCTCCTAACAGGATGCATAAAGAGAAGAAAAGTAGAAATGTTCTTTAAAAGCATTTCCTTAGAGTCATAATTTCAATGTTATGTATGAGAAAATAGTAATCACAGTTGCATACATACTASCATGCTGTTTAAATTAGCGGTGCTATTTTGGCTGCACATTAAGGCAGAAATCTTTCAAGAAGTAGCAGTCATTGAACTAGCCGCAAGGTGGAGCCCGAAGGATCCATGAACTGATCCTCAACACGGTCACTCTAAATCAGATTTAAAGCAAAATACTGCTCTCTTTATACGACTGAAGAGCATTTTACAGGAGACTTAAGCCACAGACCAGGTATTCTTCAATGTAAATCCACTCCTGCCTAAAAATATTTTTCCTTTAATAGATAACTGTGGTTATATATTTAAAAAAGATCGGGAAACTTTGAATTTCATGCTGAAGCAACAAAAAGCAGACACATTCAAAGAATGTTTATGAAGGTAGACTTTGCATGGAAAATGCTCTGAAAAATCTACATGAATTATCTGCAGTTTGCTTGAACTCTTCTTACTGTTTCTCAACTATCTGAGAGGGTTATAGATAATGTCCATTTTGCAGGGTTATGTGAGACTTAATGATCAGATACATAATTTCTGTTAAGATACCTCGAGGAACCAGGCTCAGGTACTTTCTATGGTTTAGATATGTCAGATACAGTAAGACATAACAACTCTACAGCCTCCAGAGTAGCCACTCAATGTAAATGGAAAAGTAGATAGATACCTGTATTTTGTCTATTACAAGGAATATACTTCAGGTTTAGACAAATAACTTTTTGCTAGTTTGGTGAGATTCACTCCCACTCACACTAAAGAGATCTAATTAAATATAACAGATATATTTGGATTAATCAAACATAAGATTCTCAATTAAAAAAAATAGAGACCATGGTAAAAATATTGATTAACAAAAAAAAGAAAACAAATTGCAGTGAAAATAAGGATAGTTTATTGTTATTTATTTTAACAAGCCTCYCAAAACCTTTTAATATTTTTTTTCTCTTATAAGAACATGACAGCAAAAGAGAGGAAAGGTGAGCAAAACTAAGCCGTCATTTATGGACCTTGATAGTCACTGTATCTCACTCACTGTACTTAAATGGAGGCACTAATTCAAGCATTTTATCTCAAATGCTTAGCATCAAGCTGGAAATCCATGTTTAGCTCCTTAACACCTATTCTTTAAAGTGCATAAGACTAATGATGCTAACTTGCATCAATGTTCTTAAAAAATACCCACAATTTATTCTCAGCAAGATTTAACCTAAACCTTGCCATTGGTTATACCTTTGTAATCCATTCAATGAAAAAATCAGAGTATACTTTTAAACTGCAGAAAGATTTCAGTCTTATTTAACAGCAAATTGCTGAAAAGTATTTTACATTTATAGATCTTGCATCATGTTTCAATAGCAGTTATGATTGCAACTTATGTTAATCATTCTTACTTGCCTTGAAACACAACAGTAATTTATTCGGTCCCTGCTACCAATAAATGGAGGGACTTAGGCTTGTATTTTAATGATTATGCAACAGGTGTTATTTCTGAAGAAAGGATGATCTGTATAATTGGTGGCCTGTGTTGTTACTATAAGTTAGGGATAATACATGTATATTGGCATCATGTCAGCAACACTCTCATCTGTCAATCAGCATAATATACCCGAACACCTGGATATTCATATAACACATGGTTAATTGGATAAAAATTTCCCAAGGCAATAAACTATWACTTTATTGCCCTGTGCAAAGACAGTTGCAAATGACTACTCAGAGGTATGCTACTCAGATGCAGTTCCWGAATTAACTGTGCTTGTAGTGATAATCTTCTTCATTTCCTTTTTTATCTATCATTTTCAGAAATGTGCTCTTACAAAGTTGTAATTAAAGCAAAAGCAGTGATCAACAGCATTTCATGAGGAACAAAGATGGCTCAGGATGTTCTGCCTCTAGAAGCTAGTCATTAGTCCTCTGCTTTAATCACCACATTAATTTGGGTTGCACCCTGGGAAAAGTCCATTTTCTCAAAGATTAATTATTTGTCATTTTYTCCACTCCTAATATCAACTAATCTCTGCTCTAAAATCTGTCTCCTCTAGCTTTCTGTGAGGTCATCTTATTCTTGTCTTAATGATCTCTATTTTACACTTATTTAATAAAATATTAAAATATTTGGTCATCCATCCGTCATACTCTTATGTGAAATCAATTCATTGCTAATAAGGATCTCAACAAGAAAAGTACATAATCAAAGCATTTCCATGAAGTTTGGACACAGCGATGTAGTTTGACATCTAAGTTTCAAATATTAATGATTAACAACTGGAAGAGGTGCCACTTTGGGCTCTACTTAGCTGTATAGAATGGTACTGGTTTGGGTATAAACTAGGGATAATATTCAAAAAAAGATTCACCGGGAATCTTTAGGTCATCACTCTAACAACCTACACATCTCAGTCTGCACAATCCCATTCACCTACTCATTACTGGGCTAATAATCTGTGTTGGAATAAAGCAAGCTGCAGTTTGGCTATATTTTGCCTTAGTTATATGCAAAAATAAAGCTAAAGCTTAGATATTACTAAAAATAGTCTTGTTAAGTATAGTCTCCCYGATCTATATGTTCCCATCACATAATTTCAGGGATGAGCACATGAAAATAACAGGAGCTGAGAGAGYTATTTAGAGGGAGCTCTTCAGGCCTTTCACCACATGTGCCAGAAGGTGAAATGCCTTAACATAACACATGTACCTCATCCACATTTGACTGAAATTGTATTCTTTTCAGCCATATCGATGGAAGATTTGTGCTTCTGGGATTTTAAGGCTCGTAGTACTTTAAAGACATTAACTTTTAGTGCTATCATATGGAATCCTTGTGTTTCAACAAGACATATACTTCCCAGGACATTTTAGCTGCTTAACTAACAAACTGGGAAACAGAGAAAGATCCTCCCTACAGGCACATATCTCAGATTCAAGCTGAGGCAATTCTTCTCGTTAAAAATCATTTTAAAAAATTTGGGAAGTGTCTGTACAACTTTACTACTTCTATTATCATTTACTCCAAGCTAAAGTTTCTTTTGCCTCCTCTCTCTGGGTAACTTTTTTGTTTTTCCCAGTTATATCAAGTATTCTTGAGTTGACAGTCAAAAAAGAAATCTCAAAAAAAGAAACTATTCTAGACAACAACAGCAAAATCCCCCAAAACCAAGAGTCAGCTCATTCTTCACTCTCCAGCCCTGAGGCATATGGCAAATCACACAGCAAGGACATAAACAGCCTGTCTGTATGGAGGCAGATATCTTGGAATTGTGGTTAAGGAAATAAGGCAGAAGGAACTGTGAGAATAGCCTGYCAACTTTTTGATGGAAAGTGCTAATAGAAAGATCAGTTTGCTGTAGGTGTTACTGGCTCTTGGAGCAATGGTTAATTATTAATTGTAATGGCAAACCATGGCATTTTTAGGAGGTTTTAACCTTAGCAGTTTACCCTTATTGTCATCATTAGTCAAAAGAGTCATGCTGAAACAGCAGCCCCAGGTAGTCTGCGGTGCTGCACAGCCCAAGATGAAGACTCCCTGCTAATAAATAACAACAAGAACACTAGCTGGGAGCTCCAGTTCACTTCGCTGCTCCGCTGCAACCCTTCCAGACAACCTTAGACAAATCACTCAGTATTTTGTATCTGTCTTGTTCATATGGGATAATACTTCCCTAACACCTGGAGAATGCTAGGTTTAAAAAAAAGTAAAATGGACTCGGTATGAAATTAAGAGATTCTATAAGGACAAAGCTTACGAAGAACGAACTTTAAAATAATCATATACTAACGCCTCTCTGTTCATCCGCCACCGCATCCTTCTTACTTTCTTTGCTTTGACCCTTCTATATGGTAACTATTGGCCACATACTACAAAGCAATTTCCTAACGTAGAGCTGAGGACAGGGAGAGTCCAAGCTATTTTCTTCATATGATGAGAAAAATGAGAAGCTGCTCTTGAATAGGGTGATTAATCAACATTTAAAATATTTTTTTTCCAAAGTTGTTTTTATTTAAGATATTCTGTACTGATAAAATAAAAGGAATATTTTATTCTGCTTGGTTTTTAGATAACACAGTTTCTCCACAGTCTGAAGAACCTTACCCTGACTAGAATAAAATTATTTCATTCAACCTTAAATTAAAAGTGCACTGATAATTAGGCAGAAAGAGGTGGCATTTTAAGTTCTTGAAGTCTGTAGTATTCCCACTGAGTTTTGAAGTAGCAATGTTTTTTAGCTTGTCTAAAAGCCCATTTGCTAGTTTATCTGGAGTTAGTTTTCAGAGAGAATGAGGTTAGCTAGCTGCAATAAGAGAATCTAAGTCTTCTCCTTGTTTGTATGCTGTATAAACCAAAAGTTTTCATGGAATCCTGAAATTCCATGAAAAGACTCCTGTTGATTTTGATGCACCTTTTGGTCTGTAATGTTACGGATGTTACAAGGTCATGGCTGGATTCCTCTAATGCCCAATCCAAATTCTTTTAAAACAGGCTTTGTGCTTGCTTTAGTAAGAGGTATTTAGCCTAATGGAAAGGGAGTTTCTTATTTATAMTATATGTGAAACTACACAATAAAAATAATTTTCATAGCTATAATATATATTATTATTTTGTTATTCTTTACTAAAGCAAATGATTCTATCTTTATTTCCATTTCCTGCAGAATATATTCTTTTCTTACTGAGTGTGCACACTCACAAACATATTTGCTTTCTGAATAGTAAGTGACCGTTATCCAGATGGAAATAGATATGTTATAATAAAAAAAAAAAAAAAATTGCTTTTAGCCTGACCAATTTCTGGTTCAATAAATCAGAGAATTCTTTTCTGAATCCATATCTGAAGCTAATTTACAAAAATATACTGTACATAATTAATACCCTTCTGGCATTCAGAATAGTAGGCAAGAATGAAACAAAATTTAAAGTGAATGTGAAAAATAGCAAGACAACTATCAAGCCTGGTTACCAAGATTAATTGAAAACAACAAAAAGTAATTTTTTAAAAAATGAACATTTTAGCTGGGGATGGAACTGGATAATTTCCATTTATCATATTCATGTCATATGTAGCTTTAATTATTTCATCAAAGTTCCATCTGCTTTTATTAGATCCAAATCTGATCCTTCTTCTTCTCTAATATGGTTTAAGTGTTAAACAAATAAAGATAAAATACTTCCTTAGGACTAATTTTTTACCAAAAAAAWAAAAAAAAAAAGTGAAAAAAAAAGTTATTTACCCAGCGGTAATCCCTTTAACTAATAATATCAGTATGACTGTTTGAAGTGACACCAAGGATGCATCTAATGTGATGATCTGTCTCCACCTCTGATCAAAACATCAAATGCCCAGGGAGGAGTATAGGAATAAAACAATCACGTAATAGAGCCTCATAACCTCCTGTGATCTCAGCTCAGGGATTTCCTAAGCCAGAAGTTGTGTTTAATAGTTCTTTATAGATTTTCCTCTGATTTGTCTATGCAATTTCTGAAATGATGAAATTTTTCAGCATCCACACATCCCTGCAGCATGGTGTTCCACAATTTAACTACACACTGGGTAAAAATACTTAAAGATAGAATCTGAATAGAATTGCATTACTTTCGGTGCAAGATACTTCATAGAATGAACGAGAGCATTAGAACACAGCCTTCCATCTCTTACCATTTAATTTAATTTAATAAATAATTTAATATATAATAATTATATTCTATTTATATTCTAAAATATTCTTTTTTGGCTAGGAGTGGTCTAAAAATCAGAATATCTGTACTATGGAAAATGTTAATACTTTAAAAATTAAACTAATGTTCTTTGGTTTTCATTTGGGGAGGCTCTGTTGATTATACAAGTCATTTGATGAGATAATATGACATATCAAAAAGATATGGCTTAATGTTGAACTGACTAAAATCATAGTAGATTTGGCAAAACATAAGTGTTTGTATTTATAGCTAACAGACCCTCAAAAGTTCACTTCAATTTTTTTCCAATAAAATATAGGCAGATTTCATCATACCCAACATATCCTGTGAAAACTTTTGATTCTAGAATGTCTTTTGTTTTCATGAAAATGTGCAGTAGAAAAATCTCTGATTGGCTTGTGTCCATATTTAGTATTTTATGCTAGAAAAAGGAGGCCAGACATTTAGTCTAATACCAAGAACCTCAGTGTTCAAGTTCTGAGTGGATACTGGCACTATAGATTTGGGCAATTAATAACTCTGTGGATAATGTGGACAAGGGCAACACAGTCACCTTCCTAAACTTGAGCAACCAGACCTGGACTGAGTTCTTATTTCTTTCCACATGAATTCAGGGGACTCAAGAATACTCTCCATGACTCATATTCACCAGCATGAAAAAAAAGAAAAGAAAAAAAAAAAGAAAAGAAAAGAAAGAAAGAAAAAGAAAGAAAGAAAGAAATACATTGGCTTCACACTTTTTGTTTTGGCTTTAGTGTTTTAAAACAAATTACAGATATGAAATAAGGATGCTATAACGAAAGCTTATTTGTAAAATTAAGTAGTGTCAGTAAAGAGTCTGTAAATGAATTCTGTCTTTATTCATACCTTACATTAGTGATTTTTTGAAAGTGTTGTAACACAACACAGTGTTCTCTGATAGTTATATCAGTCATCATACCCGTTTCTGAAGTTCAGATTTTTTTTCCAATTGCAATGAATTTCCATTAGTAAACTGAAATTCATAGCTGGATGGGCTTCTCTATCTTGCTATGTCTTTTGGCGCAGTGAACTTCCTTTCAAAATTTCAGATATATTTCATGGAAACTCTTCAATTGCAATAGAACTTATCTAAGCTTGTGTTGCTCAGGGAACTATTTTTTGTATGTTCTAGGGGAAGTTGAGGTAAAATAGTTTGAGCCTAAATTTACAAGAAGGGKTTTTTTTTAAGCACACAAAGATAACAAATGTGCCTTTTTCATAGGATCCCTGTTGTTCTGTTTCTTATTTCTAATTCCTCACTCGGGAGCAAGCATATACATCTAGTTTGTAACTTTAGTCTTTATTACTCTCTCCCAAAATGCTCCATTATTTCTGTTCTGTTCTGCACACCATCTCCAGTCATTCTCTCTTTAAATGCAACAGCGTGGATCAAATAGAGACTGCGTGTAAAACAGGAGCGAGCGAGTAGACATTCAGGAGTTAGATTACAGAATGGCACTTTTGCAAGGAAGACAAGTGAGCATTTCCATTTGGGAGCAATCTCATCACTCTTGGGATTTTTTTTTTTTTTTTAAAAAAAAGTATCACTCCAAGGGCATAAGGAAATCCAAGAATTCTTGACAGTGAAAACATGTAGTTTTCCACTCCAGGGCACACAAGCAGAACAAAACCCCACCCGCACAGCAGCTGCTTTCTGCCCTGAGGGGGAGCTGAGGAGCTCCGGGCGCACGCAGAGTTCGTGTTCTGGGACCACAAAGGCAGCTCACCCCCTGCTCTGCTGCCTCTCTCTGCGGGAATTGCTCTCCTTCATACGTGGCAGWCCGTTACATGCAAGCGGCAGAGGACTGACTCTCTTCAAAACAGCAGCCGCCTTGTACAAGGCAGCTGGCACAGCCAACGCGTTTCTCTCGGTATTGCGTAGGGCTCCTTGTGCTCTCTCTTTAGCTGAGAAGTGTTCTCTTAAGGGCGATGGAAAGCATAAGTTCAGTTTTCTGTTTTATCTCACCTAATTTGCCTGGAAATTGTGGAAAATGAAAGGGAAATTAAGTTATGAAGCTGAGGTACTGAAGTCTAAATCTTTTCATTTCAGAAGTGTATTATTAATTATGTTTTCAAATATGTCCTTTTGCTCCTTGAAGTGTCACTGGATCAATTTAAAACTCACCAACCTTACTAAAGCAAATGAAATTGCGAGGGACTCTTATAGGTCTGATTTAAATTGTCACTTCCACACTAAGCCAGCAATTATTTGTCTGATTTTGCCCAGTACTGAGCACGTCCTGGTCTGAATTTGCCCTACGTGGTTAGGAGCACTCCACTCAGCTCAGGTCAAGCACCCCGCTTAGCAATGTGGTTGCCCTCAGCTGAAAGAAGCACTRCTTAGTGGGGGCCACTCAGCCCACCCAGGGTGTGAAGAACCTCCTAACGATATTTGTGTCGAGTGGTGCCTACGTTCCTCGGTTACGTGCTTCAGTTAGGTGCCTGGGGCAGGTAGGATAAGTAAGACTATGTTAAAACTGTTGTACATTTAAATAGAGATATCTCTGAAGGCTTATGTTACCTGCCTACAAATATAATGAATAAATACACTAAATCCTGCATTACAGCCCTGAGCATATTAAAATGTGCTCTTTTTCTTTGTTTATTTCTAGCCGCCATAGAGAAACATCATGAACATAGTAAGTAAAAAGTTGATAAAGAATACTGTTACTTTTGCTTCTACGAGGAAGATATCTTTTTATGTGGTCAAAGTTTTAACAGCTAAAGATGAGATTCATCAAGACAAGTTGGCTCACAGGAAATTTGGGCTTGTGAACCTGGAACTGACTTTCACTGACTCTGCCTGGAATGCAGGACCCAGATGTGTTTCACAAGTCCCAGCGTGCATGAAACCATTTTCCAGTTCCTTGCTGGGATAATATCTATCTTTGCGCTGCATCTCCATGGCCTGGCTCCCACTAGAAAGAATCAAGGCACATAGAGATAAGAAAGAGCATTCTCTGATGAGGYCTCTGATCAAGACTATAGAGAGACCTCACTTGCTACACAGATTGGACATAGCTGCTGTAACTCAGAATGAAACATATTTTCACATTTCCTCTGAAATGTCACTTGTTTTTCCATTTCACAATGTTATTCCGTGGATATCTCACTATTTTTAAATAGCACAATATTGCATACAGTTTATATTTTGATACAATTTAATAATTGTTTAATTTTGTCRTATATATTATATATATAATTTTATAATCTTTTTTACTGCTTCACAGTGTAGCTATAGGAGCAGTATGTATTGCAGACAAGTGATTCTAGACTAACAGAGGAATATGAAAAGCTATTTTTCCTCTATGTAATACACTGAACTTTCATTTTGTCTTCTATATCGAATAGTACCCCACTTCTGTTGCAATAAAATGCTTCCACACATTTTATATAAACATCAAGGAGAGATTTTCCTTATCAAAGATAAGTGATATTAATCAAAATAAGTAATGTAAGTAATGTAAATACTTAATAATTTTAAGTAATAATTTTAATTTCTTAATTTTAAGAAATTGTATGAAATTTATTTAAAAAACACAGAATGTAATCTTACAATTTCTTAAACYACATGAAAAAGTTCAAAATTAATTTTTCTTATATTATCTTAAGTTGTGGAAGAAAATGTTCTTTTAACCAAGTTCCTTTCTTTCTAACAAGATTTGTATCAAAAAGTTCTCAAATCRAATGCTAACATGTAATGCAAAGTCATCTCTTAAAATAATAATGAGATTTTTTTAAGTCTTCTGAAAATTAAAAGCCCTCTAACATATAGGTTCTTTTTATTTGCAGAACATGAACCTGTTAAACGTGAAAAAACTCCTTCTCAAGTTAAGTCAGGTGCGTTTTGTAATTTAATTTCTAGTTACTCCAGGCTCTGTTCAATAAGGATTTGTGTGATCTGTAAAACTGTGAGACTTTCTTGAGATAAGCGTTGTTTATTTTGCTTTGTATCATTGTTTTTTTCAGAGTTGGGAGGGAAGGAAAAATGATGGGGAAATTTAATTAAGAGGAGGCAACTTTCACAGTCTCTTACAGTTTCTGTAACTGCCTTTTTAAAACTGATGATGTAGGGCTTATAAAGTGTCAGTGAAACCAGTTACCAATGTGGGAAAGGGGATTATCTTTTACCTGTCCGTAAATCTGGGTAAATCTGGAATTGCCCCATCACAACCTTTTCTATAAACAACCAGTTGTTACACGAAGTAACGCCCAAAGGAAGGCGATATAACCCCACTGGGTTGCATATGTAGATGCATAACTTGAGTAGAGGTAGCATAGCAAGAAATGGAACTGAGCAATCAAAAAATTCTTGGCTTGACTCTGCACTCAGGTAAACTGTAAGTAATATCTAACTACAAGTGGCTGCAATGGGTCAGATTGGACCTCTTTCAAATCCAGGTCTTGTGCCTCATTGCACATTGGYATATGAGCCATTGGCACATGACCTGGTGAGGAGTTTGGCCTGATGTGGAGAAAGGAGGCTAAGAGGATRTTTTCACAGAAACTCAGCTGAAAACTCAGCTCTGAGTGGTCTTACTGGATGCAACGGGTGCTGCAAAAAAGATCCCATCGACCTTCGCTGACAACGCGGCTGCTTGCAAAAGACCAAGCTTTACATAAAAATGAAGTGTTCATGAATAAGTGATCAGATGAACTACTTAGAAGCCTACTTTCTCGGTAGAAAAGTCAGCCTTTTTTCCTTCATGCTTTTTTTTCCTGAATTGTTTTTTTGAAGGATAACAAATTTTCCTATGCATTTACTATTTTTCTTAAATACTTTTCTAGCAGAATATTCTGCTTGTAAGGTGGATATTTCATAGATATTTTTACGTTTCCTATCAGATTTGACTACCTTGAATAGCTGAATTAGTGAAGTTGTATTGGTTTTTCTGAGCCAGCAGGGGAAAAAAGGGAAAAAAAGGGAAAAAAAAAAAAAAAAAAAAGTTCCTCACTCCAGTTTTCAACAACACAGAGGTCAGGCTTTTTTTTGCCTCACTGACTACTTTTCATATATTAACTGCTCATGGGTACTTCGGGCTACATTGGGAGAAGCTTGTGCAGAGAGGCAGAAGCTATATTTGGCTCCTTCCCATTGTACCTTGGAGAATTTGTCCCAGATACCAGTATATAAATAAATCTGCATGGTGAGGTGTTTGCAGACATTGGGGCATCCTACCTCAAAGCAAGTACATTAGACTGAGGAGGAGCTTGTATAGCCATGCTATAGTATAGTATATTCCAGATTATAGTCCTTGGAATTTCAATGTTCGAGGTAAAATAAATAAATAAATAAGGACTAGCTAAATTTCCTTTAGCATAAAAGATTTTTTCTCCAGTGATTAATGATTGCTTTGGAAAGCAGTGGCTGTTTTCAGTTTCAGTTGATGACTGGAAATGTTAATTTGCAAGCATTGGTGGTAATAGTTCTTCTGCCTGCTGTGTGCCAAGGAGTGCTCTTGAGTTAGCAGACTGAATTATAAAACCCTCATTCTGCACAAAGCATTGGCCTCCTTTTTCATCTTGATTCACAGAAGCTTCAAACTATTATTCCGATACTTCCTGTCATCAGATTAAGAAGTATCACGTGAATGAGAAGCCAGAGAATTCCAGAAAATGTATTGTTCCTATAGGGATTTTTTTTAATTAAAGAATGTTCTGTGTGCATGTGTRAGAGCAGGTAAAGCAATAGAATTAATTCTTGATGTAATTCTTCTGAAACTGCCTGAAACACAGATAGATCTGTTGGCAGCTTTATTTTTTTTTCTATTTAAATTAGATACAACAGAACAAAAATGAATATTAATGGTTGGAGTGCTGCAAAACTAGAGCTCTGCAGAGGAAAGAAAATCTCTCCAATGAAATATTTCAGAACTTTATGCTTTAGCCTTATTCAAAATCAGAACAAAGTCTGAAATTTTAAAAAATATTCACAAAAAATGGTTTTTGCGTAATTTTTGTACACATAAATATTTTGGGGATTTGACAAATTCCTCATGATATAATAAATATAAACTGTAAATGAGAAATGAGGCAGTCATTATAAAATGAAAAATTTAAATATTTATTCTGTTCCAACCATAATACCTAGTTTTGGTATTATTAGAATTCTTTCACTACTTTTCTTCATATGGAAGTTCTGGTGAACTGAAATGATTTTGTGAAGCTTCCTGATCTCTTAAAATGTGTTTTCTGGTAGAGAGTGTTGTCTTTGGGTTTTGCTAATCCGTTCCTTCAGATTCCCTTTTGGTTACAGTCAATGCTTAGAAATGCAGTGAAAAAGTCATGCAGTCACCTCCTGGAGATCTGTCAGGGGAAGAGAAGCAGCAGCCTTCAGAGTGCTGTCCACTGCAATCAGCAGATCAATAGCTGCTGTTCAGTTACAGAAAAATAGGACAAATGCCAAAGAATTACAGCATATATTTCCAGATTAATGCAAGTTCACAGCTCTGTCCAAGAGATGCTCTACCATAATCAAAAGATGAGCTAATGAACAAATTTTCYGAAATGAATTTGTTTTGAAATATAAGTCTCACTCATACTTTTTTAATGGACCAGACGTGCAATTCTCTCATAGWCTCATATGATAGACTTCAGAGTAATTGTTGATATAAATTCTAACCAGAATTTTAAAAAGCAAGACCATTCTGTCTAAGGTTCAAAATAGCATGCGCACTTTTTGGATAATAACAAACAAATATAAGATCTAAACTTTTGAGCTGTACTTGTCATTAATCTATATGGTACAGGTAGAGGTAGTATGGTACACGGCCTACGTTTGAACTCAGCAGGCTGTTTTTCTTTATATATCAATAGATGGAAAACTTAAAGTGCAAATCTAAACCAATGAAATACACTGGCAGTGTATTAAAGCTCATCTAAGAGCACAAAGAGATACATTTTTCTGAACAGGCTGCTTCTTCAAGCTGCTCGTTGTGCTAGAACAACATTTCTAGTTTCACAGACAGCTATGAGATGGAGATGAGAGTTTTTAATGCACTGCRCTCATAAGGAACTGAAAATAACAATAGCTGAGTAAGGGGAAAAAAAGCTCTAAACTTAATTCAAGTGAAGAGAAATTAAATCACCCCCTACCAGATGACAACCAAAAAGCATAGTAATTCAAGAGCTATATTTTATTTCTGAAGAAAAGAAGAGATCAATAGCAATGGAGCTTTTTCCCTCCCTGTATTTTCCCCCATTAATACTGATTTCCTTTCAGAAACAAACAAAAAAAGCCCCCACAAACCACAATTTTTTATGCTTCATGTCCGTGCTTGCACTCTTGCTTTGCCATATGTTGGCACGTTATGGATGAGAAATGGACTGTGCAGCAATGAGGCTGCTTCTCTGTCAAGTGAGGCATGATAAATGTCTTTTTAGGACTCTCTGGCATTTTTATACTTCTAGAGATCTCAGTGGGCAAGTTAAAAAAGAAAAGGACACAGAAGAAAATCTTCGGAAATTGGACTTGCTCTCTACCCTCACCAAGAAGTTCTCTGGAAGTTACAGGCCAAATTTGGAAGAAATGCCACATATGTTGAGACCACTCAATAGTCTGCTTTCTAAATATGCTACTATCCACATATTTAGTCAGAATTCAAATGAGGGTTAAGGATCCAAATCTGGACACTTTAATTCCAGAGCACTAGCCCACACAAAAAAACAGCGGTTCTTAAGGTTTGCCCTTTGAGTCTGTGAAGATGCAGCAACAGGCAAACTGGGCATCTGCTAACATGCAGATGATCCCAGCCACTCACCCAGTTCCCAGTACCTCTCTCTGTTATCTCATTTAAAAAACATTTTTGGCTTCCAGGCTGGGAACACAGCTCATATGCAAGAGCCAAACAACTTACTTTGTGCATGCTCAGGCAGAATAGCCAGGAGGGTTTCTAGTGAGCTGGTGCTCAAAAGAGTTGGGTGGCTACAGAGGACAAGCCATCCCTACCCAACCTGACCTCCACCCTGCCAATGTTGCTTTGAATCTGATGCCCAGCAGAAGTCTTGGAGAAAAGGCAATGGGCCACAGGCATGTAACTGTAAACTGCCTCTATCAGYGAGAGCAAGGAGAAGTAGATGCTGAATGTGCTTTAAATGCATTTAAAAAGAAAAGTGATTATGTATGTGAATGTTGAAAAGTAGGGGGAGATCTGAGCTCAGTGAAGAGAAAAAAGGAAATAAGAGCAATGAAAGATCAAGAAGGAGGGAGTTTAAGTCAAACAAACTGGGCAGAGTGGAGATCTGAAAAAAAACTTTRTAGTTCCCACCTGCCCTAGCCATTGGGCATTTAAGAGATGTCATATGCTCAGAAAGCATAGTTCCACCTATACTCTGCCTGAAGCTGAACCCATTGGCCTGCTCAGGGGGAAAGGAAGCTGTCCAGGCTTGGTGGCTGCCACTGGCATGGGGCCACATTGCCTGAGCTGAACCATAGGCAGCTCCAGAGCATGTGCATTTAGGCAGCTTTTCTCATGAGATTTTTCACACGCTCAGGGCTTCTCTAAGGTTTTGTGACAGCTATTCAGCTGGTTTTAGGYAAGCATGCCCAGCAGCATGTGGTAKAAACAGGCTTTCACACTGGCACTGAGATGTGTCATGGTTTGGAGGGGTCTCCATAACTTTCTTCTTTTCAGAGTAGACATACGTGGATAAATCAGCACATACTTGTGACTAGGCACTGCCTGAGCAGAAATTCTCAGGCTTATATATGATCTTCAGGGGTCCCTTCCACCTCAACTATTCTATGAGAGAGAGAGAGAGAGAGAGAGAGAGAGAACGTGTGTTTGTGTACCTATATTTATGTATGTATACATATACATGCTTAACTGTTGAATTTAGGCACTTAACATGGTGATGTCCACAAAATTATAACAGCTGGATTATTAGAAATAAAGTTTCTGTCTGAGTGGCTACCTGAAAGACATTGCCAAGTATGTGGCTATTTTCTGGGGGATAAGACATTGGGCACAGTAATTTGATCTTTCGTGGAATATGATCTCACTATACAATCAGAATTTAAAATGTATATATSTCATTTCTACAGTGCTACAATGAAATAGTATTGCTAAGAGCATGCATTTATTTTCTTCTCTGTGGACTGTATGTAAAATATCATATGTTTAGAAACATTTTTCCAGTTATGTGCACCTGTGCTAACACAGTAAGAATTTCTAATTCTAATGCTGCTTTCACAATACAGACGAGAAAACTAAACAACAAAAGACAGCTCCCACTGAGAAATCAGGTAGGAACAAGTCGTTCTTCTTTAGTTTATGGCGAGGGGGTTAAATGCTTTTCAGAACCTCTTTATTGTAGTACATTTGAATTGCRGTTATTTTTCAGAGTATTTTGAAATATGTGATTGGTAACACTTTCTTAGCAAAGCCAGCAGCGTTGTAACCAAGGACATAGTTCTGAGCACATCCTTTCCAATGATAAAGCCAGATTAGGACGTTTAAGGTCTGGGCTACTTATTCCCACCTCTGTGCCAGAGCTGGGCTAGTAAAAGGAGGTGGAGCTGTAAATCAGATGTCTGAAACGATCCCAAATACCTTTGTAAGGCATTGCTGTTTTTTTTCTCAGATTTTTCCAGCAACTGAATTTTCAGCACATACCTGCAAGTAGTTCCTGTGCCACAACACAGGGAGCAGTGCACAAGAAGGGARTGAGGCAGGAAGATGAATCAGTTGGGTCTGGGACTTGGTTAGATCTTAAACTGGATTTCTCATGGGTCAAAAGTCTTTGGCTATTTGGCTCCCTTCTACGATTTAGACCAWGTAGGGTTTGTAATAATAATGCAGATAGAAAAGTTTCAAGTAACATTGATTATTACAGAAGCCCTGCAGAGTCACCTCAGGGATTAAAACATTCTCATCGTCATTGACTGTCTGCAGCCGTCTTGAAGGCTTCCTTTAGATATCAACCTCTTGATCTCTATTGAAGCCTCAATCCAATTATGAAATGAAAGATTGCCAAATCATGAACAATGATGCCAGATCAACAGATCATAATATAATTCCATGATGATGATGATGATTTTTTTTATAAAATAAGGTTCTGTTTTGTCTTGAAATGAATTGTGTTATTTACCACCTCACTCCTATTCTTATATGGTATGTGATTTCCTTTGCCTSAGTACTGTAATGGATGCTGTACAGAATAGTATTGTGCTGTCTCTARCTGTGATTTATATTATTTGTGGCTTTTTATTACTTTTTGTAAGAACCCACATGATAATCTATTATTTTACCGTGAAGTATTATCATATAACAAACTAGCCATATATCCACTTAAAATAGTGCTTGGTATTTTTCTGATTTAATTGTAAACTGATGTATGTTGCTCAAAAACATATAAATTATGCTTATGTTAATTGAGTTGGAGAAATTACTCCAAAATACTGCAATGTATTTGTCACTGAGTGTTTAACGAGTTAGCAATTAGTAGTAGGCAAACAGGTCTGGGAAGGAAGAAATAACATCTTTGAACCTAAAGATTTTTCACAATTAAATTCACAGATTTTTTAAGTTCAGCTAAATTTCTTTTTTAGTTTTTGAAGAAAATGAGACGTTTCAAATTATCACAAATATTGCTGTTATGCATATATATTCTCAGTGGCTGGGAAAAAAAATAAAATAAAAGCAGCCAGAAATCTCATGACTTGACATTTTTTCTAAGATTTATTCRACTCTGGTGCTTCAGATAGGTTGACCATGGTTTTTTTTGTTTGTTTGTTTATTGAAATCAAACTGAAAATCTAGTGTTTCAAATTGACCAACCATAAGCCACTACAAAAGTAACTTGTAAACTTTCAAAATGGTACTTATTGAGCTTTAMAGAGGCAGCTTGAAGCAGAAGGTAAGTCATCCCATCTCCCTTTAACAAACATTTTATAATGATATGAATTATCCTCTGGAGCTGTTCATTACTCTCCCTTGATTAAAAAAGAGTTGTCTGTAATAAGCTTAGAGTTAGAGCAGCATGTTCTCAATGTTGCAAGTCAGTTGAATCACACCCAAAATTTCGAATCAACTGTTGACTGGAACTTTTTCTCCTTCACACAGTTACATTACTGTGTTAAATGCCAAAATACTTCATTATTTCAGTAGAGGCAGTCTAAACATGTCAGGGTCTATCTACATTTTAAGAGCCTGAATGCTTGTGTTTTTACATGAGTGAAGGAACCTAAAAAAATGTGAGAGCTGACTACTAGAAAAATATTTGAATTTTAAAAAGTTTAGAATTTGTTTTCTCTTTGTATCTACGTATTACAATTTACCTTCTTTTGTCTTCTGTAGTCCAGTCAAAGCCAGCAAGTACGTGGTACCTACCTTGATCAGAAAATTCCTGTAATATAGTGGGATATGTGTGGCTTTCTGATTTTAACATATGGTAGCTTTTTCATAGTCATTTATAATTTGACTTAAATCTATAATGTCTTTACCCCATGCCTTCCATTATTTTTATTTAACATATTGTGTGTCATTGTTATTTAATAGTCCATTCCATTTGCCATAACTAATTGCTTTAGTACAGGAGTCGACTTATTCTATGCTTGCCATATCACAAATTTCAACAAAAAATTAACACAGGAGTGACAAGTTTTTAAAAAATTGCTTTTAGCAATCAGTTGGGTGGAATGAATACTTCTGCTGAATTAAAAAGAGAAAAAGAAAGAGAGATCACCACATCATATTATATTTTAGTATAACTGCATGTAGAATTTTTCTCAGTCAGAAAGRACTGGAGAAAGAGTTCACACATCATTGACTTACCATGCAGCCTGCTTGTTAGCTTTCCATAACCTTCATACCTTCCACATAYAAAGATAAAGTGTAAATGTAAAAGATGCTCAGTTGCAACCCAAACCGCTCTCACCCCCAGGAAAGCCCAGATGTGGAAAAAAAAAATACTCATCAGAGTCATAGGTTTCAATTCCCATTTTATACAACTCTTATCCATTTGAAATTCCCAATCATGTCTTAATTTCAGCATTTCCTGGAATATATCTTCCTCTGCAATCACAGTTGCTGGGGGTTCAAGAATTAATTTAGATGGCAGAAGCACTGAATCACATTGCCCTTTTTTCAAAGCTTGCTCATGTTTTCAACATYGTCCACTTTGCAGACCACCTTTGTATTCTTGTTGCTCAAAAAGAAACAGGTGTGCAGATTTTTAGCTGTGGGTAGCATGACCTGGAAACAAGGCCAGGAGAGCTGTCCATTGATTATTCAGCTCTAAAACATGCTATGGTCCCTGCTTGCCTGCATTTAGCCTTGCTGCAATTATGCTATGAGATCTATGKGTTTTTTTCATTTCCTTTTAAGCAAGTGTGACTTTGCTATAAATTATGTGGTACTAGACCCTTGTTTTTAAAATTAAGCTTATTTGTCCTTTCTGTTTCCAACAACCTAACATAAATTCTCATTATTTCCAGTAAAAATTATGAAATAGAAAGGTGCACTGCCTACAAAACTGTGCTAGGTCTCTAATTTTCCACTGTGATATATAATTTATTCATACAGAATAGGATGTGTTCAAGGCTTTGGGAATTCAGCTCAAGTATCTATGACTCGACAACATAAAGGTCAAAAGAATGGTTGCTGAGTTTGCTCTCTATTCTCCTTTCAAAGATGGAGAGTGGATATAAATCACGTTTTAGAAATTGAAGGGAGCGTCTATTAACTAACTCTTTCCTTAAGGTACATGCATAACTTTTAGTAAAATTAATAGTAATTATATATGTAGAGCAATGTGCAGTGCTACTGAACTTTGCTGCTTTGTGGCAGATCCATTTATGAACAATCTTTTAGTGATTAGTCTTTTGGCTTTCTTCCAAAATAACAGCATGAAGCAATAGAACATAAATGTTGATTCCTGAAAAATATGCGTGCAATCCTTCTTAGGTAAAGAAAAAGCATACAAAACCCACTTTAGAAATATGATGGCAATTTTGTCATGCTTTCTTTTATCTAGAGCATGAAGCTGTCAGACATGAAAAAGGCGTTCCRCCAACAAAACCAGGTGGGGACACAGAATTTTATGCATTTATTACATTTGAAACTGTCATTTAAAGAAATAGCAAAATACGCTTGAATATGACTAATGTCAAAAGGAACAAGAGCATGATACTGTAAACTGTTTTGCAGTATAGGATGACCTTGACATGTCACATCATAGCTAATGTAGCCCAGTATGTATTTGTAAAGCCTTTTGTCATTTTCTGAAGGTATATATCAAAGSTCAGATTCATGCCTCTGTAATTCCACTGACATCAGAAGAGATATTCCAGCAAAGAATTAAAACTATTATCTGAAGCTATTTTTTCTAAATGGCTTTATTTTGCTAATTATTTTTGAATATCTGCCATTTATTTAGACCTCCTWAATCTCCTTGCACAAGTCAACTTGTCAGGACCAACAACAGTTCATATTTCTTCCAAARCATTTTATATATGCTACACTGGTCAAATTATGACCTAGTATTTATCCATAGTTATGAAAAACATTTCTGCATATTGTAATTCCTATACAATCTCTCTGGTGCAAGACAGCAAATTATTGCAGTTACAGGAAGCAACAAAGTTTAGTTTCACTGTGTAGAAATCACYTTAGGTTTAAAAAGATAGTCTTCTCTAGGCTTCTCAGTGAAAGGAAATACATAGAGCATTTATTTAATATATCAACAGTTCTTATTGTTGATATTATTCATCCTTAATTCTGGTATAGCAYTTTTCATGTGTAGATCCAAACATCCCTATTATTATTACCTATCATTATATTGTTATTAATTACAATAAATTTTCTAAAAATGATGTTTAGATATGCAGTAAATACACAAAAGAAAAAATAACGGTATTGTTCACTGTAAAAATATTATGCTGCACCTGACTGTTCTGAGCATTTTTCTATTCTCTTTTTACTTCCCAGCCAAATCAAAACCAACTGCAAGTAGGTGTCATGTCGTGTTTCTTATGGAATATAAACTTACTTTGCAGATGCATGTTGTCTCAGTTTGCATTTTTGTAATTTTGTCGTGATAGATAATGCTGTTTTCTTGCTTATACTACAGATATTCTTATATTGTGATCAGTCTTAAAAACAACTGAGCACACTGAAACCAAGCACATTTGTAATTTAATAGTGTAAAGCTGCAACAGTCAAAGTTCATTTGTAATTTTCACTTTTTATAAAATTAAATCATAATAGCAGTATGACTGATGCTAGGGTGATTTTAGACRGACACATTACTTATCATTATGTAAATTCATCATTTATTAAAAGTAATAAAATGGCAATGTGGCATAAACTGAATTAGACAATCTTTTTATAATTTTTTTTGCATTTGTTAAAAAATACCTTTTTTACTTTAATAAAATACAATATTAAATTAAAGAGAAGAATGGAATATCTCAATTTTAGATGAGTTTTAAGGAGAATTCAAGGGGAATTTCTTGCACAACAAAGATTTCCACTGAAATCCATTARATAATGTACTTATTAAGGACAATAAGATTTTTGAATGGGTAAAGACTGAGATCCATGCTTATTGTGGCAAGAAATTACAGGATGCATACTTCAAACTGTGATCAGACGTAATAATAGGTTCCATGAAGGACAGTGCTTACACTGCGTACTTTCAATTGTGAAAACATTACAGTTTTCACAGTTGGATTAGCTGCAGTCTTTATGAGACAGGATCTTTCTTTTTCTTAAATATTTGTACAATGCCTGGCATAACAAGACCAAATCTTCTTGTGTTATCCTGATACGAAGTAATCTATGGGTAAAGAGGACCCAAAGCCAGGGCCAAGCCATATGAGGCACAGATCCCTTCCTACCCCAAGACGGAAAGCAGCAACAGTATCTCTGCCCAAGGACCCACTGAAAAATTCCCGCTGTTGTTATAAGTCAGAAAAATTGGATTTCAAYAACATTTTGGGAGGAGATCACTTCTTTTCCTGGGGGAAAACAGTTTATAACCAGCTTGTCAGTTTGTAAAAGTAAACTGGAAAAAGACATGTCTCCATGAGGAACCAAACCATAATATTTCAGTTCTTTATGGGCGCTGAGCCATTACCTCCTTCGGATGCCGGAGCACCTCTCAGGCTTTGTACTCTGAGGACCTTGTGCTCATTTCCCTCTTTCTCCCTTAGCAGCAATACATCCTACTCTGTAAGCAGTGCCGCCAATGATACTCCATAACTGCTGAGCCACAAAGAGCATAGGTATTCATACCAGCTTCATGTTTTGCTGTTGATGCCTGATTTAAGAGGACTGTCTCTTCTAGTTAGCCTTCTCTTTTGAGTTATTTCCACCTGGCACACACATAGAAAGTGTCATTGGAAGGTACCTGGAGGCAAGGCAAGCTAGTTCCATTAAGCTTCCTAACTTAGTCATCAGTGTTAGGTGCTTAAAGTTAGACAGGATGAATACCCACCCTTTAACATCTGACAGAAGACACCATGTTGTCCTGAATCATAGCTCTAAGAGGAAATGTGGAAAATGAAGTATCTGAAGTATATGTCCCCCTGAAGGGTCTTCTGCCATCCTGAATTGCAGTGTTAAGTTTTCAAGTCACTATTCCAAAATCATTATTTGCTGTGGAAGCTGTTGGTGGTTTTATTTCCATTTTTGTCATGTTTGTATCTTATGCAAATTTTCCTCTATTTGATTCCACTAGTCAAACTTGTTCAGTCTTATAATCACTAGATCCATTTACTGACATTTTATGTCTTCTTTGCTGAACTGTTTATCTGAGAGACCTGACAATGAACTTTCTTGTAATAGAGAACCATCAGAGACTTAAGTGAATAACTTTCAGGCTTTTTAAAATAAGTATCATTTTAAGCAAAAATCACTATCCACAGTGCTTTTATATCGAGAACTATATTACTCTGAGATATAGTGAATATAAAAGTGAAGATAGTGAAGGTATTTTCCCTTGACCTTTGCAGACGGATATTTGTACCACATTGTTGAACCTATATTCTGCTGTTTGAAAAGGTAATAAAGGTTAACTGTGCCTTTAGAAGAAAAAAAGAAGGAAAAAAGGGAAAAAAACAGTATCAAGTAGAATTACGATCATGTACAAAAGTACTTCTGTTTACACTGTCTGTTCTGAGCTAACCATCCTTGAATGGAGCTACTTCAAGCTTTTAAGCATGAGCTATTTTTTTCTCCACTCAAAGAACACTTAGTTGGATCACAGCCGTCTTTATTTCTAGAGCTCTATATAGCTTTGCTTCATATATTTCTCAACCAGGTGTACCAGATGGCCAGCAAACATGTAGATAGCTATCATGTAAATCAGCAAAACCTGTAGCCATGGACACAAAATTCTCATTGGCCTTGAAACTCAGGTCTAGCAGAAGTGTAAAATAAATCCATATCTTCGTGCTGGGCCAAATTTATTCACACATTATATCCWGTGCTGTCTTATTGTAAAGGTAAATGAGGTGTAAATCGGAAGAGAGATTGTATTAAGTGAATGACAGTCTGTAAACAGAAATACAAAGCTGAGTTTGAAGAGTCCCCAAATTATCAACAAATACTTTTTTATGGTAACCTGCTAGGAGAATTAGCAGGCAATCATAAAATCAATTAGTAAACTACCCTATTTCCATTATTTCTGTTTTAGCAAGCATGAGGTTCTCTCACAGCAATTGATCCTATATCAAATTTGAAGCTTTAATGAAACTCAGAATGTACTCCCTGCATACTGATTAAAATTTCTCAAATTATGAGCGATTACCTTGAACAGAGGACAAAACTGATGGCATTTCTTGCTCATATAGGAAGTAATACTGAAATATATGCAGTGTTTTGCAATCAATGCAAAGAATATGTGAACTGATATTTTCAAAAAACTCGCCATTGACCAAACTTTATTCCGATGTAGTTCTATGGCCAAAGTCCCATGCTTTCAGCAACTATGAGCATGATAATGAGCAGAAATGTAAACATTACAGGAACAATATTAGTGTTAAATGGCAGCAAAATTGTCCTTCACTGATAATGTCTGACTTTTATGAGCCAAATCCCGAATGAGTTTTCTAGGATGTGTTAGCAAAACCTACACTTAACTGCAGTCTAAGATATCCCAGTGAAAACATTTTGCCTGAAAGGTGTTCACCTTGGTGAAAGCTCCCATTAGCAGAAGGACCTCATATTCATCTGAAGCCAAAACCCAGCAAGAAATAAATACAGAAATAATTCAGTCAGAGGAGACTCTGAAATGCTTTGTGAACATGTTCATTTTAAACATTTCTAGGATATAGCTCTTTTTATTATTCTCTGTGTTCAAGAAATAAATGTTTTCTCTGACTAGTGAGGTCTTTCTCTTTTCTTTAAACAGGGTGAATAAAACTGGGACTAATGAAGTACTGAGGAGTAAAAAATTCTTCGATCCCACATTCATTTGTGTGATTGCAAATGATATTTTCTACCAGGGAATTTCTAGACCGTAATGTTAATCTCTTGTGATTAGTTATTATGGGTACAATAATCTCACAAGGAGAAATGATTTCTTTTTGTGCTAGGTACTGTACAAACATTTAATCAGGATTTTTCCAGCTCTTAAGGCCTTTTACACTAAAAAGGCAAGGCAGACTGATGATGCAGCAGAAAGTTAAACAGAGATGAATGACAGCTATTTAAGGTTAGCATCAGAGCCTTTGGCTGGGGTGTATGGATAATAAAAAAACAGAGATAAAGATTAAATTTGAATACACTTTTTGGAACAGCGAATGCCTATAACCTTGAATGCTTGTCTGAAAATATCTCTAAATGTTCACTTGTCTGAAAGCTTGACTGGCACAGTGGCTGTTTTTGCAGGAACCATGCATGTTGGATTATAGTACTTCAAAGAGTGGGACTCAACTCTGTGAAATTCTGTGTATGTGTTCATTGTAAAGACCATTTCTTTGCAAATTAATATTCTGTAGAAAAGTTGCAGATGAAAGAGATCTATTAAGCTGTTACTTTTCACGAAAAAGCATGGTACTAAGCCTCATATTCCTTTCTTTTCCCTTCCATCTTCTTTTCTGATTGTTTTTCTGAAGAACTAGCAGCTGAAATCCCAACAGCAGGTAAATAGTGCATTTCTCTGATCTGTCTTATGGAAAGAATTAATGAACATACCAACCCTGAYGAACTATATGATGTGTTTAACCACTAATAGTGTAAACCAGCATTGCTCAGTTGACAGCATTGCAGTTCTGTACTAGTCAAAGACTATTCTGATCAGGTGGTTATTATAGTTCCACTGTTGATCTTCTTCAGTATGTTTTGAAGTGAGCTAAACATAGGTGATTAGCACTGAGCAAGCTAGCATTGGTCAAATAATACATGCACCAGAAGACATTGAAGGAATCACTATTACAACTGGTTGGATCATATTGAGTGAAAATGAACAATTCTAAGGCAACCTGCCAGATTTCTACTGTACGCAACAGGGAGTACTGAAATGGGCTCAGATGCCTGAAGCAATCCACCTTACTTAATTTCAGTCTGTCTAGCTAATGGAGTCACAGACCAACTGTCCATGTTTGTGAGGGGGCAGGGAAAAAGATGCCAAGAAGGAAAATGCATATGTTCTAAATTCATATACATTAAAAAAATAAAATAAGTAAACCACAATCTACTACTGCAGGTCGTAAGGATAGTCATACTTAATAGATCTAAAGGTCCTTCTGGCTGCATATCCTGAGGGGTTTTGTGTGTTTTGGAGGGTTTTTTGTTTTGTTTTGKTTTGGTTTTTTTGACAGTAGAGACTGCTCAAGGAAAGAGAGCAAAAGCCAGCAAAAGGCAGCATGATCCTGAGCTGATCCCCTGATGCTGCTTCTACCTTCTGGCAACCACTAGCTAGGAAAATCTGGCAGTAGTTTTCCACCTGAAATCTCTATCAAGAGTTTCCAAACTGTTCCACAATCAGTGATATTCTGACCATTTCCAAAGACTATTCAGAAAGCCCAGAACATCTACTTCCACTAGCTGCTCCTAGGTCCATGCCATAAGACAGCTTTATCCCAGTTATAATTCCAGGGAAATTACTAGGGAGATCAGCATGTGCTTATTTTAAAAGTCTCATATATCTTATGCCTCTCTTAATGTGTTTTCCTTGCGTATCTCTCTAGCCCAGAAAAAAACAAAGACAACTAAGGAAAAAGAAGGTAAGAAGTTGCTCTGTATGTGCATATGTACGTAGAAGATCACAATAAAAATAATAACAGATTACAATTTTGCATACATTGTTCTTTGAAACAGTCGCTGAAAGATTTTTGCTAATATTCAAATAATTTTACTTGAAGAGTCTAGGAAATAATCTTTTCAGAATTTAGTCAATTTACCAACCTTGAACATTTCTTCACTTTTCTTTTTCCTTTCTAGAAAAAACAACTGAGAAGAAACATCAGAAGCATGAGAAAAATAAAGGTAATAAAAGGATGAAAAACTCTAAAAACAACAGTGAAAAATGCAAACATTATTTTATTCCCAGAGGCTGGAATGAGGAGTTTTTTTAATCTTCCTAAATATATGCATGTAAGGCAAATGATGAAATTGTACAAAAATCCTCTGTAATTGAATGTCCAGTGGCTCCTCTGCATGTGAGTATCAGGGATTACACCAAGACGTCGAGTCTGGATGCAGCAGTGCCCTGCCCGTGACCCTCCCCAGCTGCTACATCATTAGTCCCAGGCACTATCTGCAGATGAGGGTTTTAGGAGTCCCTGCTTAGTCTGCCATTAGATTCCCTAGTGAGGTGGTGCAAAGTTCATTTCCATAGCTTAYGTGATGTTTTTGATCACTGACTTCATATTGTAGAATATCATGTTGATAATGRGAAGTGCTTTTTATGTATTTGATATACTTCATGGTTCCCTATATGCTGACTAAACTGTTGGACACAGCACTGCAGCTAGAGAGATGGTTTCTGCTATACRTATAAAGCTGATTAGTAATAATAAGTTACACTGATTTATTAAGTTGGTAGTCTAAGAGATAAAGGTCATCTCTACATTGGTTGAAGACAACGCATTTTTCATAGAAGTGCAGATTTGGARCCAGATCTGCACAAGTTAGTTCTTAAAAGTGCCTAGGTGCTATGCATGTTGAATGCTTGTGTATACAATGTACATATACCATTTGCATATAAACTTTGTATATTGGACTCCTACTCTCTTAAAAGATAGTAGTTAGTTAATTGTAGTGGTGCAGGTTTGCTAAACTTGTATCTAAAAGGATGGTTTTCATCTCCATTTTTTTCTCAACATAAAATTTATGTGTTTAAATAGTTTAATTTGACAATCACTTTTAAAAAACAGTCTGGTTTATGCAGATTCTTAGTTAGTTGACTCCAACCCTAACATTTTTTTAATAAAAATTAAATATTTTGGCCTGAAACTGAAGACTAATTTATCATCTTTCTTCTGCTCTTTAGGAGTCTTGCCAGTAAGAGAAGGTCCACGACATCACAACTTGACATCAGGTAAATGATTTTCCTTTAGTCTTCTTTTGTAAGGGAGGTCTCACTCACAGACTTCTCATGTCTCTCGTTCAAGTAAAGGGGACTTGATGAGAGGCAAGCCTGRTGAATCAAATCCATAAATATTGCTCCTGTAGAAAGTGATGACCTCAAATTATATTCTTTTATTGCCTTCCTAAAGTTTTAAACATATATTCAGCCAATTACATTATAAACCAAATTGCCTGTCATGAATTTGGCAGTGCATTTTTTCAAACAAACATATGCTCCTTTTATAAAATCTGTTCCCTAGCAAAACCAAAAAGAGAGGAGTATGTCCAATTCATTTTTTTCACATGAATAAATATCAGCCCAGGAAAAAAAAAAAAAGAAAGAAAGGTAAAGAAAGGTAGGACATCTCAGGAGGAAATCTCCTTGTAYTGTGTTATCAGTTAGCTCCATATTTTTCTCAGTTTACGGTATAAATAAAAATATGAGATTYTTGACAAGTATAAATTAATCCCTATGACTTCAGTGGAACAGCACTGATTCATATCAGACAAAGATCTAAATCTTTAATCTCACCTGTGAGTTGTAACTGTAACACAGAAAATATGAACTAAATATTAATGTGGGTCTTCCTGGTGCAACTTTGTTGTCTTCAACAATGGAGAAAAGAATTTCACATCAAATCACACAGACTGTTTTGTTGTACATGGTTTTGTTTATCCTTTTTACTATAATTAGCATTAATCTCATAGTCCTATATAGATTATTGAAACGTGTAATATATGTGTGGTATATGTACCTATGTGTGAGTAAATATCTATATCTACCTCAGATATTTTAATAACAATTTAAAAAGTAACTGAGTGAAAAACAAGTGCAGAGCAGTTAGACATTAAAGAATAGAAAGCTAAGATCAAGCACTTAAAGGTTAGCATGTGGGTTTAAAGAAAAACTTACACATATAGCTCACAAGACTGCTGTATCAAGCCCAATAAACTTCACAGAAGAATGGCTTAACTTCTTCTTATTATCCTTCTTCTTCTTCTTTTTCTTTTGATTGGTAATGTAGTGTTTTAGAGGCAGATGTTGACWTTTGTACCTCTTAATAATTCTGAAGTTAACTGATAAACCCAGAATGCAGAATCTACATGGCCAAAATAGTCCTCATTATTTCATTAAAATAGTATTCATATTGATCAAGTAATACTAAGCAGACTAAATCATAATAAATAAAAGTAAATTAGACCAGAAAGTTTTCCTGGGGAGAAAAGAATTTCCGTATGGAATAAATTCCAAACTCAATCTAAAACAGGAATGTATTAAAAATGTATTAAAAATATACTAAAATATGTTTGCTACAAGGTTTTGTACCATGTACCACTATGTTCCTGCAAAGTTTGCTATTGATTATGCATTATTCAAACTGTGTTACGATAGTTTTCATTTACAGTGACTGCTATGATCAGTTAATTTAATTGTAYACTATCATTGTGCCATTATTCTTGACTGGATGTTTCCCATATCTTAAGCAGCTCTGTGCAAACATTTTTTCATAAGAGGTTTTGTAAGTAGATATACTATGTGTTTTCAAGCCATTCTTTGTCCACTAATAAGAATAGGATAGTTTACAGACAATGGATAAAAGGTTTCCAGAAACACATCAAAGTGATTTCTCTTTATGAATGTTGGTCTTTGGTATTTGCTCAGCTTGAGAATTTAAAAGCTGAGACCAAGTCCTAGGTTAAACACACTTGAATTGGAACCTATTTTTCCAGTATTATTTGCAGATGAAGCTGTGCATTTTGCACGGTGCACTGAATACTAATACTTTTTGCTGATAAATAGAACTAGAAAAGGGTTTAAACATTCAGAGCTAATCTATAAATTTAAATAGCAAATCTTCTTTTAGCTTTGAATAGCTGAACAGAGCAGATTCATATATTCTTAGATTTTGATCTCMGTCCTTCAACCTTTCCCAGGTATTAAAAAGCAATCAGATAAAGAAAAATAAGCAATTTAAAAAGCTGTATATAACTTCAATTTTAGGATGTTTCATATTTAAACAGAATTTTAAGCAGTCCCTGACTTTGCATAAACAATGATGATATGYGCAGCATACACTAAATTTCACTTCTTGGTATGGCTATAAGGAATTAAAATTTTTCTCCCTCCCTTCTGTYGTCCTAAATCTCAAAACTGACTTCTGTATGCACACTGAAACTGGTACACACAAAAAATGGGAAATCTTAGAACTACTGTTCCTTCCTCTGTCTTACAAAACTGTGTTCACAAACAGGCAAAAGCAGATTTTTAGACTCTGAAATCAGATTTGAGGGGAGCACTGATTCAAATTTGTGATGAAGACTATCTTCTACACCTTATATATATCTTCTCTACATATAGAAGATATATATACATATACATAGATACCTAGTTGTAACTCTAGATATACCTTGTGTGTCTATGTCTATATATATATATATATATATATATATATATATATATATATATATATATTCTTTATTCTTCTCCTATATACAAAAACTCCATACTTGTCCATGATTAGTTCCAGCGCTTATAACAGAATAGGAAAATCTAAATTAATCAAAAATTGATTATGTTTATTGTAAATGCCTTGTAATTGACCTTGTGGCTGGAAAGTCAAGAAATGTGTGTTGTATTTGTCATATAGACAGTTGAAGAGGCTGACATTTTAACTCTACCATCACCCACACATATGCAAGTATTGCAACAATAAAGAGTGGTAGAGATGAAAGATTATGAAAAGTGAGAAATAATAAGATTTGATGGTTATCCCATATGTATTTCTCTTTTAAATTAGAGAATAAATTAGAGAAATGTGTGATTGTTTTCAAGGTAATAGAGATCTATTTAGTCATTCTGACTTCTCTGGCATCTTGTGTTATAAATAAAGGCTTATAAAATTCATGCATCTATTCCTTAAATTATTAAATATTTAAAACTTTCTTAGACATGAGAACTTCTATACTCACCATCTAGTCAATGAAATTGTACCTCTGGGAAACATGAAATTATCGTAAGGCAGAATAGGAACATCCTTTATATGAGTATAGGGCTCTAGCACTTTGACTGAAAAAAGCATTTCTCAACTAGATTTATTCTCTGCTTCTACAGTGATAGATAGCAATATGGTTCCTGAGATGTTTTCCATCATAAAAAAGAACAATTTCATTACATTATCAACAGGAGATATTCAGTGGCATACAGACATCTCCATTTGAAAACCTCAGCAACTTCAATGGATGAATTCATTATTAGTCTGTATTAGCATGTGGTGGTTAGTTGTTACCATAAGATTGGTTTATTGTCTTACACTTTGTGTCTCCCTGAAATATATTTTCCAATTCAGGGAGGATTTCCAAATCTCAAAAAGAAGGAAATAAGTTCTATTTGATGTGAGAATCATTTATGAGACCTTCAAGAAAGTTTCCTCAATGCTGAGATGACATAAACTTGCCAGCAGTGTAACACACAAGATTTTTTCCACAGATCATTATTTTGACAGAGAATTAGACTTTTTTTTTTTTTTTTTTTTTTTTTTTTTTTTTTTTTTTTTTTTNGGGAGTATTAAATACTTAGGATAGGAGAAAATATGATTTATTTCACTATTCCAAAATTGCACTTGTAGTTAAGATCACTAAGCACAGTCTATAGAATATAAGAGTATTTAATGGAATGTGAATATTAAGCTACCATAAGAGGTAATGCACAGTATGCAAAAGAGAAGACAAGGACAAGGACCTCGTGAGTGCAGGATAGGTAGCTCTCATCAATAAATAGGTGTTGAATTCATCATTCTCATGAACTCCAGATACTATGTTTTCCACTCTCTCTTTCACCCAGACAGTCCGTGTAACACAAATTTATGATGGATTCAAGTATTCTGCCAGCAGCTTCTTCCAGAACTTGTATAGTCCTGAAGTTGACGATTTGAATGCAACTAGGTCAGTGAAGCTGAACAAAAATGTTGAAGATAGAAGATATGCTTGCTATCCTTTCTCAAATTGAGATATAGATCAATAAAAGGACCATTAGGAATAACAGCTGTGTCTTCCAGAGTAATAATGAAAACAGTAATAACATCCTTGAAATAATTTATATTAGAGGAACATCATTTTTTTCTCATCAGAATTCAGCAATAAATCGCTAATATTAATACTGTATTTCCTGGATATAAGAATTCTTACCATTGGCTGGAAAATAATAAAAAGAATGACACACTGAAGGGTTTCGTAATTATTTATATAAGATCTATGCTCATTTATTTACAAGATTAGCATGTCTCTTTGCCTACACAGGATGTTCTCATGYAGTAGGATTTTACAGCATGCTTGCCACTCTGCAGCATAAGTGGTCTGCGTGAAAATGCTAGGGTTGCTTGTGGGAGAGTTCATGTAGGACAGTCTTCGTGCTGTGGGTTTACAGCTTGCACAGACAAGCCTTGAAAGTCCCAGTGCTTAAGGTTTGTTAGAAYTGGAGGAGTAGGGCTGCATATCCAAGCTTTGAAGCAATTTGATGTTAGTCATTTCAGTATTTTGAAGCTGATTTTTTAAAGAAATACTTAGAAGCTCAGTTTCTAAAGGCTTACCTAACTAGACACATGGAGGAATGCTGTACATTAACAAGATGTGTGAGTTTAAAGAGCTTAGTTAAATTGCTTGAGTGGTCACTTACTAAAAAGTAAGATGACCTTGATTTAATTGAATTTAACTTCAATTTTGAAATTGAGTTGAAGAAAATTTCATTAAGGTTGCTTTAATTCAGAATGAGTGCCCACGCAATACTTTAATATGGTCTAATTAATCCATTAAAAGAGTTAGCTTGGATTAATCTTCTTGAATGTTCTTACATAGAATAGCYATGAGGCAGAAATGTCAGATATATTGTGTTAGGCAGGTAAAAGGAAAGGCTTGTGGTCTAATCCAAAACAGATTAAATGTCACTGGAAAATCTCTTATAGATCTCAATGAGTTTTGAAACTCAAAAACTGTAAACACACACCACAAATAGGAACAACAGAGCTATAACATTTCAATTATAAGCCTACAAATAGCCTCTCAGTATACTGACATTGTAATTTAAATTATGAATTATGTACATATTATTTAAGTTCTCCAAGGATAAGTTTATYTTTGGAAATATAGAACTTGACGGGAAGAATCTAGAAGCACTTCATGTTTCTGCTATGTCTTCTGCACAAAGATATCTAGCCTTAGCTTCAAACTAATCCTCTTTTTTTTTTATATACTTGGCTGAATTTGGCAATTCTAATACATTACCTAGAGTTTCTTCATCATCAGGATTTCTTTAAAGAACATTCCTGTCCTCGTTCCTGCTGAGAGACATTCTCAATCTACTTTTCATTAGAACTAAATTTTATTGGAATTAGCTTAAAGCATACTTCCTCRGTAAACAATTGGAGGTTTTCATGATTACCAGCAGAGTGGCAGCAGCAGACAAGCTGATTTGGATCAGTTTCCATTTAGCATCGTAGCATTAGCTACTTCTTAATAGCCCTTAATGTATACTTATTYGATCTTTAAGTTACTAAAGAACAGTTAAGAAATGATAGAAAGTGTTTAAAAATTTTAGAGTCCTTGTCAATCAACAGTGAAAATCAGTATTAAAAACATAAGGTTAGATCCAAAACATTGTTTTAGAAGACTTTAAAGTGCCAGTCTTTCAAATGGTTTTCCTAAAGCCTAAGGCTTCTACATTCACAATGTGCCTTCTCRTGCAAGCAGATAATTTGGGGGCCCCTTGCACTGCTGCTTTTGAAATTAGGAATACTGCTGGCTGGGTGTTTTGTTCCTACCTAAACTTCATTAAGATTCAGAAAATTGATTGTTGATGCCCCTCTGCCAGGCAAGCTTTGAGTACAATTAACACCAGGAAGAATCAGTCACTTCACAAAATTTTGCTTTTTTGCCCCTAAAATTTGCTTCTAAAATGGTAGTGAAGGTAATACTTTCTCTGTATTTGTCTRGTTGTTGTACACTCTCACAGAAATTCAGTTTGCAGGTATTCAAAGACCCCAGAGAGATTCGTCTTAATATCCTYCTAGAAAAACACTAGGGCTATTGAATTATAGAATAATATGGGTGGAACACCACCCATCTGTTCTTCTTGAATTTGTGCAATTCTGGATCCACGAATACTAAGGTTATGGTTACTAGTGTCAAGATTTATCCATTTGGCATAAGGTTCTGCTTTTGCTTCAGATACTTGTTCAGGCAAGCTACATCAAGATGGTCACTGGCTAATATCCGGAAAYAATTCCGTGTTGGATTTTGTTCTTATGCTTTCAGGCACATAAGAGTGTGCATAGTGAGCTCTTGTGGCTGGCATGTATATGTGGAGCACAAAGTTTAGGTACCCAGGGAGCTTTGCAGTCCCTAATAGAAGGATTTTTTGTGTGTTCATTGGACAGTTGGTTTCTGAACTTGATTTCAAATATAGATGCTGATATTCAACCTAAATCTTGTTCTAGGTGTCTGAAGCACACTGTAAATCTTGGCACATAAACTTTATTGGACTAGTCCCAAAGCACTTGTTAATACTTCCTCTAAGCTTGGAATGGTCATTTGCATCCCAAGGGAAAAAGCAAAATTCTGCCAAAGAATACAGAAAGGGAAAACTCAGAGCACAGGAAGATATCCTAAAATGAAAAAGGGATCATTTGGGGGAAAAAAAGTTTTTCTCCAAATTACTGAATTGTCTACAAGCTGAGGGGCATTAAGGTTTGTCTGTAGCATAGTTCAAGCACTGTCCCTTTCCTGAAATATTAATGTCATAAAGCTATGAGCTACTCTCAGCAGAGAAGAGATAAATCTCTACACTTTATACTGCACACATCCATACATTAATAAATATTTGACTTAGAATGACAATTTTCTTAAGTTAGAATGAAACTAAGCATGCACTTTTGTCACTTAATGCAGGTTTAACCTTATTTAKTTGCTTATCTGATTCACTGTCTTTATCAGTCACTATGTTCCTTTCCTTTCCATTCCGTTCTGTTCTATTCCATTGCATTCCTTCACAGGTCAGCAAATGTCTGGTATTATCTTCCAGCTATTTGTTTTCATACACGTTTCTATGCACAAATGTGTTTGTATGTAAAGTTTAAAACAATCTTTTAGTGACTGACAGATCTGCAGAAATGATGGTTTTAATCCAATATGTTATAATTGCATTAGTTGAACATGCTGGCCATAGGAATGAGTCGACAGAGACCATGCCACGTCAACATGCCTAAGGTACACGATCAGCATACCGTACACCTATCAAAACGTAATCAGTGTTCAACAAATCAATAAAATACAATCCTTTATAGCTGCCCACCAAATACCACTGTCTGATGTAAATACCACTGTGAAAACAGCCAGGATTTAAATAGACTGGATCAGGTCCTGCATGATTTTTCCCCCCTCTTAAACATCATACTGGGAATAATTTTAGTAGTTTGCTTCTATACTTCATTGATGAAATGCATAAGATAGCAATACCAGGCTCCTCTGAAAGTTTAATGCTAGCAAAATTGTGAATATTGCTTTGACTGTATATTCTGATCATTGTTATGCTTTGTTGGAAGTGTCTGTATTGTCACAGAAGTATTGCACTATTACATCTTGCATGTTTTTTTTTGCCTAACAAAAAGAAGTTTRTAACATATTTGGAGGGGGTTCCACACTGGGGAACTCTCACAGTTGTGAGAGTTACATGGTTTATGAATGGTCACCGTGATGTGGAGTATAACACTTTGCTTTAAATGCATCATACTGGATGATGCAAGAGGCAGCTAGCAAAATAGAGAATTTTTTTGCTCCCTTGAATGGGTAGKTAGGTGTCACCTATCACATTCAGGCTTAAATGCAGAAATAAGTTTCATCTTTTATTGTGATTGTTTGCAATTGCCTAAAGTGTATTTTATTRCCACTGAAAATGGTTTCACTGGATCATTATAGTATATTATCTAGTCTCCAATGCAACATTTTATTTCTCTTCCTCAATCAACTGCAAGTATCTGGTATAATTTAGATTACAKTTATGAGATTGTTGGACACAATCAAAAAGAAAGTAGATCCTAAACTCCAAGGGTTCTTGGAGTCTCACCTCACCAAAGGTGAGTGACAAGGAGTTTTTTCTCCTCTTCTGTAGCATGAGATTTGTAGGGAACAGGGGAATTCTTATTAATGAATAATGTAAGAGGTTTCTTCCTGAAATTTCTGCCATTTTCCTCCATTACTCCTTTGCTACTTTTAAATCTTCATCATCACTGAATGAGAGCATTTGCCAGATGCCAGGGTACTTCCTTCCACAGAAGTATAATCATGCTACCGTGTTAATACCACAGTCCCAGTAGAAGCTGGAAGAGTCACCAAATAGAACATGCAGTCTGAGGTCTCATGGCTATAATGACAGCTGTTACTAGTATTTAACTCTGCCACTTGAATATAATTAATACTGTTGTATTAACTTATATATATGTATATATGTATAACATATGTATACATGTATGTATACATATATACTTATATATGTATAACTTATCTGAACAATCTACTTGCTAAAATGGATATGAAAACTTAGTGTTTGCMAAGATGAGCAATTACTTGCATTTAGTGTGGACAGTAGACTACAAGCATCAGCTTCTCCTTAACAGTTACTTTCTGGCCATTCTATTTTTTTTTTCTTATCCAACACATAAGAAATGAAACAGGTACCTTCATGGGATAATTTATTTATTTTTTCTCCTTACTATCAGTAAGATGCTACAAAAATATTGTCTTAAATGGATGATTTAGATATGTAAAATTGATTTAAARTGATTTTGATATTTCTTTTAGGTGTGTGATGTATATATAGAAATTTTTGCCTCTTCCTTTCCTCTCTCTTCTTCTCATTAAGTATTGTATTTCCTGAGAATGACAATAAAGTGACTGTACAGCATACAGAAAAACAGGATTTAATTAAATGACAGCTAGARAGTGCAGTTAAGCACAAAGACTTAGATACCCATACTAGGAAGGATATAAGCAAAGGTCTTTGATATTTAGCAAGGATTCCACACCATTTCCCCTCTTTCCTGTCTCTCCTAGTGATTTCTCTGGTCAATTTGTCAGGGCCTAATTTTATGAAGTGTTAAGGGAAAAAGCTTTAATTTTTGGTACGGAAAGCAGAAGAGCAAGGAGGATAACATTTGCATCTCTTCCTCAACCCTTCTTAATCAGGGAGGCAAACGAACACCTCCAAGGTGATGATGAACACCTCCAAAAAATGATTTCAGAGTTGTTCAGCTCCCCAGTCACCTGAACATGCTGTCATTTTTTGTGCGTGGTTCAGGTTTGATTGCAAAACACTCTGTGTGTATTCATAACAAATGAAAAGTGATCAGAGGGAAAGGAGTGCAATTGTTGACTTTAATAATCTTTCCTCTAATTCATAATTGCTTACTAATTAGTTTCTTTTAATGCTATGATTACCTGAATTTTTGTGCTTTGCTGAATTGTTTAAATGTATTAGGAAARCCACTAATTGAAGAAATTTGATTCAATCTAGATAGTGCAAGTAATAAAAATTGTTTCCTCGCACATTCTTTATAATTTTTCCCTAATAACCAATTTGCACTTCTTCTGCATAAAAGCTATTGTTTTTTCATKAGTATGTTTCTTGGTGACTTGCCTTTCAAACAGTATCTGAGCCTTGTGYATTTTAACACATAAATAGGAACATTTATGTTCCTTAGAAATAGTCATTTTTGTTCCTCTCTGAWTCTACTCTCTTTCCCTATAAGATTAATAGAAAGAATGATTATATCATGAAAAAAATATTTGTTTGTTTTGATCATCATAATTCCTTACACAAAACTCCCATTAATTGCTTGAGAAGGCACTTAAATGGTAGTTTGGTAGATACAAAACTACGTCTAAGTGGTCTTCTTCAAAACAACACTGGATTAAAACTRTATCCTTATATTGACTGAGAACAGGTACAGATTTCATGAAAGATATCATAAGATACCTAGACAACCTTGGAATTTAAATTTGCTCTTAACTAGACTGCACATAGGTAATGGAAATGAAAAGAGTGTTTTTTCCTCTTAATCCTCTGAACTACCAGCTTTTATACTAGACATGTTGCTTTAGTGGAGCTACAGCCTGTCACCCTTTGGAAATTCTGGGTCAATATTTTGGAAGCTGAGCTCTTTTGCCATGCCCCAGTACTTTGACTTTTAAGGTCCAACACATCTCAAAGGATGAAGGGCTCTCATGCAAATCAGTTTCCTTAGAGAATTACTTCAGCTAAATTAACACAAAACTAATTCCAATATAGACTAATTAATATAAGGAGGATAGTATAGCATGGAATCATTGAATCATAATGATCAGTAAGGTTGGAAGGGACCTCTGGAGACCATCTAGTCCAACCCCCCCCTGCTCAGCACAGTCACCTACAGCATGTTAGACAGGGCTGCATCCACGCAGGCCTTGAAGATCTCCACAGAAGGAGACTCCACAACCTCTCTGGGCAACCTGGTCCAATGCTCGGTCACTCTCACGGAGAAGAAATTCCCCCTCATGTTCAAGTGGAACTTCCTGTGCTTCAGTTTTTGCCTATTACCTCTTGTCCTGTCACACGGGACAACTGAAAAGAGTTTGTCCCCGTCCCCTTGACACCCTCCCTTCAGATACTTGTACACATTGATAAGATCCCCCCTCAGTCTTCTCCTCCCCAGGATGAAGAGGCCCAGCTCTCGCAGCCGTTCCTCACAGGGCAGGTGCTCCAGCCCTCTGATCATCTTTGTAGACCTTCACTGGAGTCTCTCCAGTACCTCCATGTCTCTTTTGTCCTGGGGAGCCCAGAACTGGACACAGCACTCGAGATGAGGCCTCCCCAGGGCTGAGTAGAGGGGCAGCATCACCTCCCTCCACCTGCTGGCAACACTCTTCCTGAGGCACCCCAAGAGACCACTGGCCTTCTTGGTCACAAGGGCACATTACTGGCTCATGGTCAACTTGTCATCCACCAGCACTCCCAGGTCCTGCTCTGCAGAGCTGCTCTCCAGCAGGTCAGCCCCCAGCTTGTACAGCTGCCTAGAGTTATTTTTCCCTAGGTGCAGGACTCTGCACTTGCCCTTGTTGAAGCTCAGGAGGTTCCCCTCTGCCCAGCTCTCCAGCCTGCCCAGGTCTCTCTGAATGGCAGCACAGCCCTCGGGTGTATCAGCCCCTCCTCCCAGCTTGGTATCATCAGCAAACGTGCTGAGGAGGCACTCTGTCCCCTCATCCAGGTCATTGATGAAGAAGTTGAACAGGATGGGACCCAGTCCTGAGCTCTGGGGGATGCCACTAGCCACAGGCCTCCAACTGGACTCCACGCCACTGATGACGGCCCTCTGAGCTCTGCCTTGCAGCCAGTTCTCAATCCACCTCACTGTCCACTCTTCTAACCCACACTTCCTGAGCTTATCCAGGAGGATGTT
>NW_028185228.1:2906344-2936595 GCF_003343005.1 Rhea americana | reverse complement strand
TGAAGAAGCCCTTCCTGTTGTCCTTGACATCCCTTGCCAGACTCAATTCCAGCTGGGCCTTAGCCTTCCTCGCAGCATCTCTACATACTCTGACTGCATTCCTATAATTCTCCCAAGCAGCCTGACCCCTCTTCCACAGTCTGTGTATTTTCTCCTTCTGTCTGAATTTGGCCAAGAGCTCCTTGCTCACCCATGCAGGTCTCCTGCCCCTTTTGCTGCACTTCTTACTCAGAGGGATGCACCACTCTTGAGCTGGGAGGAAGTGATGTTTGAATACTAGCCAGCTCTCCTGGACCCCCCTTCCCTCTAGAGCCTTAGCCCATGAGACTCCACCAATTAGGTCTCCGAAGAGCCCAAAGTTCGCTCTCCTGAAGTCCAGGGTTGCAATCCTGCTTGTTGCCTTACTTCTTTCTTGCAGGATCCTGAACTCCACCACCTCATGGTCACTGCAGCCAAGGCTGCCTGCCCCAAGCTTCACATCTCTAACCAGTCCCTCTCTGTTGGTAAGGACAAGGTCCAGCAGGACACCCTTCCTGGTAGGCTCCTCCACCATTTGTGACAAGAAGTTATCATCYATGCATTGCAGGAGCCTCCTGAACTGCTTGTGCCATGTTAGTATATGAAGTAGAAATATGCAGAATGAAAGTGAGCAGGTCGGTGCCTACCTAGCACTGAGCTTTTACAATCTCTCTCCCACCACAGAGTTCAGTTGTTTAGCAGGCAGATACTTGATGGCCTTTGTGMTGATGAATGTGCTTCTGATGACAATCATTCCCCATCCAGATTCTTCAAAGAAGGAAAACCTTGSCTGGGGACCCCTTTATTCCATTTGTATGGAAGGTCCTTTAGGTGATCTACTTGTATTTAAAACTCTCCTCTTCCCTAGCAATTTCTTAATAATTTTATTAGCTGGAAGACATAGAGAGACTTAACTCTTTTTTGATTTTACCTGAGATGAGATACAAAATAAYCAATCTGCTTGGGTTGGTAAGGGACTTGGAGACGACACCATATTAATATCTGTAGGAGATATGATAGAGATGTGTGAACTTTGAAAGTCAGATCTGGTTCTGGGGTGTGTTTGGACTTCTGCGTACCTGTCTGCTGGTTCTCAGACAAGTAATTTCTGATAGTATTTTTGCCTTATATGAATATCCAGTAATATAATAGTGTCTAAAATCACTGTTTAAATATTTCAACARTCTTATGACTTTGGGAACGTCTTTGTTATCTTTGACACTGGAACTGCTGTCAGGTTGTTGTCTGTTACCTGTTACCTTTTTCATTAAATAAGTTTAAAGAGAACAATTAATGACAAACAGTATGTAATTTGTATTTTAGCATTTTAAATATTAAACTAGGCYCTCAGAGCAGTTTTCATATACCTGTTCTGTAGATTGCAAAGACCTTGGGCAAAGACGTAAAGACTTAGCCAAAATATGGTGCTTTGGATGCCCTGCAGCAGGCATCATCCACAGCCCCAGTTACTAGAAAACCTAAACCTAATCTTCTCAGCAGTTTTTCATGGTTAATTCTCAAATCTCTGAGAAGCTTGGAGTTCTTCTTCCAATGCCTAACACTTCTGAGAGTTAGGCATTTATCTACCTACATTTGACTGAAATCCAGGACTAAGTCTCTGCCTATGTTCCTCACAKAGCCTGATCCTGTAGATGTTTAAGGTGTTATTAGTTCTCTGACAAACCAATTGAACTGCATCTGAGCCAAATTCAGGGGGTACTCTTCCCCCTCAGAAGGCAACAGAGGCAAAGGCAGGGCTCTCTGCATTCCAGACACACCACAGATATGAGAAACCTGCAATTTTTTTTTCTCCTTTCTGCTCAAGAGTCAAAGGCACCAGGAGAATGCTCTTGCAGTATTTCTCACATTTCTTGGGATCAGCCTTCTGTGTGAGATATCTTGACTTAGAGATCAARAGCACACATAAGGTCCATGGATTATTTGTATAATTTATCAGATGACTATGTCATGTACTTAACATTTCTTTTTGACCAGCCCAGACCAGCTTCACACAGACCATGAATCCAGGCTTTTTAATTTGTTTCTTTGTTTTCTGGAACTCACTCAGAGAGAAGAAATTCTCTTTGCATGCTGCATAGTTATTTAACATGCTGCATAGCTACTTCAGTCAGGATGCTGGAGTTCTTCAGAACTCAGGATCTTCTYCTAGGTTCCTGCTTCCCACAAGGTGTTCCAGTGCATAATTTAAGAAGTCYCAAATTTCACATTACCTCTATCCCTAAGCTTCTTAGCTACCAGTACTTGCACATTTTGGTTGTTTTCTCTCTGGTAGGCTTACTTACTTTTATTGCTGAAGGTTATCATTAAAAAGGAAAAGAAAAAAACACACGCATATCACAGAATCATAAGACAATAGTGATATTTGTGTCCATAGGGCATTGTAAAGCCTCCAGTGCATATGTTGGTTCACTTCTGGAACAAGTAAGAAATACCACAATTCCTTTAAAGAAGAGAATTCATTACAGTTGGWGAGGGAAAGGACAAAAAGAAATTGAGGCAAAATAGTAGCCATGCTTGGTCTGTGCAGGAATCATACAGACTGCAGTCTCCACTTCTTCCATTGCTCTTCAGATCAGCTTTATTGACCTGTTTCATTGTTAGGCTTCCATCAAGGGAAAAATTGTGCTGATCTTGGTCAAAATGCATGTTTGCTTAATTAGACAGACAATCACAGGCCTGTAATAGTGGAAGGGTCAAGACTTCTTTTTCGCATAGGGCTAGCAGAGACTTAATTTCAGCTGCCCAGCTGCCATACTCTTTTCAGAAACATGCAGAGTGAGAGACAACAGACACAAGTTTCAGCAATGGAAATTCAGTTTTCCAGAATTAGAGCCAAAGATTTTTCATACACTACCTCTAAAACAGGTTTCTACAATTATTCTGTGCTCTGTGATGTAAAGTTAAAAGAGATATTTTTCCTAGAGAAGCARTTCTCATGAGATATGAATGTGGGTTTTTTTCTCACCCATGAGAAGACTTAACTGTTCACACCCTACACTCATTTCCATCTGAGTAAAAATTGTTTAAAAGACATTATTAATGTTATTTTCCCAAACATCATTAAATCCATCTACATTGACAAAAATGTGCATTGTTATTACCTTACACAAAATTCTGTTTCTCTTTTCTGAGAAGAGAAAAATTAGTGTCTTTCCATAACCTGAAAAACAAATCAACAAATACTCTCTTCTCCATCCTTCCAGAAAAGAATTAGTCTTAGGCACAGATTTATCAGATGTCCTTATATAACAATACCACTAGCTATAACCTGCGAAAGAAACATTTCTAGATTTTTCAGYATTAATTTTCTTTCCTACAGTAATACTCATAAGCAAAATTTAAGTAAGTTATGAATTCTTATAAGCAATGTGCTAAACAAAAGCATAAGACTAGAAGTAAGGTGKTGTTGTCTCAACTAAATTAAGAAAAGTCTTGCAGCATTAAATCACATGTTCATCCTTTTTGGTAACATTTACCCTAAAGATATGAGATAATACCTTTAAAGTGAGAAACTATCTTCAATTTAAAAGCCACACGTTGTATTGGCATTCGGTGTGTGAATTATRAAGGCAGAATGGGATGCATTTGTACTCTTAGCTGCATGCCAAAATTCAAATTGTTCTCCTGKTATGGTTTGTATTATAACACTGTTGCTGGTTCTGATACAGACACAGCTCCAAAGAGGTGGGAATTTGTTTGAGTGGAGCTTTTATCTGCATGTTTTTCAGCTCAAGATTGCATGACAGAGCAGCATAAGTAGGAAAATGTGAAAGAGAAGTAGTAAAAAAGCATATGAAATGCATCATTCTGAAGCCATTTCCTCCTGTCCAGGCTTATTCTACAAAGACTTACTTTGTTTTATACACTTACCAAGTTAGAATATGTTAAAAGACAGRCCATTCAGTTAACAGAAAGTATGCATCTCACCAGCAATAAAGAAGAAAAACAATATATTAGATATTTACCGGAAAAAAACAGTTACAGCAGATGTTTGCAATACAGCTACTTCCTTATTCTAAGAAATCTGGTACCAGTCCTGCCTTTTCTAGTGCCCATGTCCTTATTCCAGTTCCRTTTGCAGTGTTTCCTATTTCTGTTCTTCAGGTTTCCCCACACTCGATTTGTCCACAAAGTAACTCTTAGTTTGTTTTTTTTCTATTTTTCATCTCAGTCATAATCAACAACCCTTGCCTCTTTTCTTAACATGARGTTCTCCTATTGTTTTCCAGACCCTTGGCCTCAATTTCTTGACCCAGCTAGCTCTGTTTCTTTCCTCAAGCACTTCAGTCAAGTTGTGCATCACMAGTTTTGACTTCCAACCACCTCAGGAATCATTTGGCCTAGGCACTTTGCTGGACTAGTGTCAATCTCCTGCCACGTCGATCAGGCCATTTCTTTGCTTGATCAGTCACAGTCTTCCACCACAGCTGCCCATTTCGATCTGCTGGCTCTTGACACAAGTCAGATAGCTTCTTCCCTCAACACCTTCCCTTAAACCCACTAGAAAACTGACACTTTTTCAAGAAAATATATTTAAATGTTAAGAAAAGATTTTTTTTTCTTCCTTGCTGTTTTTCTTGATACATCTAAATTGCTCTTTGTTGGGCTTTTTTAATCAAAAAATAATTTTAGCCTGCAACTTATTTCAGCACTGCAAGTTTCACMACAGATAGATAAGATGGCAACAAATTAAGTTACTGGAATTAGAGTCTTACAAAAGTATCATGCAAACTTAATAAAAAACATTATTACTTTCCCTATCTCGCCTCGGTTTCTTCTTTATCCGACATTTTCCTGATGTTTTCTGAAGACAGGTAAGTAACAGCCCATATAAACATCTGAATGYCACTTCAAAATATAGCACTCAAGGGCTCACTTCACAAATACTGCAGGTATCTCAAGAATAACACAGCCCAGGGTGTTTTTTAATATTCAAGATTCCAAATACACACAAATTTTTGATTTTTTTTCCCCAGACAATTCAATTCCCTTATATGCCTACTGTTCAMAGTTAAGCTTCAGATCCATCATATTTAACCTGTAACTATAAGGCCAAATTGCATAAGTCTGAAAGATTCCACTTTCCCTTTCCCTTCATGAATTTAGAGACTTTTAGCAGCAAACACTAAGTCAGATTTTTAAGCAAAATGATTGCATCAGTCAGTACTATCAGGGATTTTAGAATGATAATCAGATAACGTATCTAGAAAGTGCTGTGGTGTCAGGCATGCTATAATTATTATATATAACTGTATTTAAAATGATGYTTGTAACAGACCCAGTATGTATCAGAACTTTGTGAACGTATGCAAAGAAAGAGAGCTAACTTTTAAGCATCTGGATTGCATGTACAATATAGGCAATTTTTAAAATCATTATTACCCTAAGTAAACCCTTTAGTGGGGCTAGCAAGTGCATGATGCCCTACTTACCTTCTTTGTAAAGCAAATAAAACTAGCTATTGACTTTTTTTTTTATGTTTATATCCATTAGAGGAATATGCAGAAATAATTTCCATTAAAAAGAGAAAGGTGAGTTTGTAATTAATAACTTTCTTCCTGTAAGTTGTTTCACTTTGTCAAGTTGACACCCATTAGGAGTTTCAGTTTTAGATTTGTTTTTAAGTAGACCTGACTGGGAGATCTCTGGCTGAGTATTTTGATAGCAAAACATTTTTTTTCTTTAATTATAGCTTTTTTGAGGAAATACACTGCTTTCAATTAGTTCTCTTCAGGAACGATACCTTAAGTTAAGGATGGAATGAGCCTGTTTGTTGAAACTTTAGCCTTACAACCCCAGAAACTTCCTGGTCTTACCAAAAGGCCACTGCAAAGTAAGCAACGGTAGAGCACAGCGCATCCACCCCGGGCCCTGGGCGTACGTCTTTTCAGGCCTCGCATTGGAAAATCAGTCTTTCACGTTCTGGCTGTGTTCTCCAGCTGTGGTGTTCGCTTTGTCCCTATTTTTTGAAGAAATCTATTAACCTCACAGTGAAACATAGTAGAAATATTAAAAATTTGGGGAACAAATATTTATGTTCTTTGTTTCATAGGGAAAGCAGGAAGTCATTTTCAGAAGGATCTGATTTCAGGCACCATTTTCAAGCGTGCTTCTTAAATGACAGAGACTTAACCCTTGCGCGAGTCAAGCAACAAGWCTACAGAGAAAAAAATCACTGGACTGAATATACTAGCATTTCTGACACACCACTCTCTGTTCCTCCATTTATTGTGCCTTGGCAGTCAATAAATAAACCTTGCGTGTGAGTTTATAACACAGGAGAGCTCTGAAGTCTGCTTCAGATTAGAACTGTCAGAGTGRATAGCTGCACTTTTTAATATGGAATGAACAGCAGAGGAAAGAAACAGGCACTAGAAAACCGACTGCATGAAAACTAAATTCTCTCAAAAGCTAGCATTCCTCCARCCATTTTCCTGAAAACATAACTGAGTAACTGCTATCTTCTAAAAGTCTGTCAGGCCTACTTCTAGGAAGTGAGAGAAACTGAGAAAAACTCAGTTTTCCTAACAACTTAGGCCAACTCTGTCTTTGTTGAAAGCATGTGTTCCTGAGAGCCTTTAAAGGGTATAATGGAAAGAAGTGTGACTATACAGGCTGGTGCTCAAAAATCAAAAAGGGAGAAAATCTCCCTTGTGAAAGACTAAGGAAGAGGTGCTGCCACATATGACCCCCTTAATTAAAGTAAAGATTGTTCATTTGAAGGCTAATAAGGTATGTCATTATCATCATTAGATGCCAGTACTCCTGGAGCTCGTCAGTGTATCTGAAAGTGTCTGTGAGGTACAAAAACAGAAATTTTATGTRTGACTTTAGGGTTTTTTTCATTCTGCCACTCCAGAATACAAATATTCTGGGAGAACTATAGCCAAGTGGAATAATTGGTTTAAAAGTGGAATTGTAAATAAKTTCTAATTTTATGCTACAAAGATGTCACTCAGCCTTTTAGTTAAAATCTTTTTGACATGTGGAATCTGGTTTGCTGTGATCATGCTAAAGATTTCTGCTGTTATAACTCAATTAATGGGAACGAAACTACACAGTTGTTTCTGGAAGAACATAGGAGAGACTCATGGTCGCAGTTTGGAAGCTGTAAATATTAATGACCTCTCGTCTTTGTTTCCCTAGCTCCTGTCCGCTACTTTCAATGCGTCTTCCTAAATGGGCCTAATGGATAYGGACTGCAATTCCCCACTAACCCACCCTCCAAAAAGGAAGAAAAGATTCACTCAAAGACTTCCAAGAGAAAGACAAAGAAACCTGGGCAGTAAAGAGACTGTCCTCTGCAATTATTCACGTTTTGCACTTTATCTTTTCTGCTGAGGTCCACAGCAGTTACAGTGGTACCCRTCATTGCAAGAATGTGATCTGGTTGGTCATGTGCACCTGGAAAAGTTTCCATTTTCATGGGGCAGATGCAAACAAGGAGTAATGAACTGTGTTTGGCAGAGGTAGAAATGTGCAAGTGCCCCATATATTATGGAAATACTGCAATGCTGACAAAACATTGGACTGACTGTGTGTGCGTGTGCGTGTGTGTGTTGTGTGTGTGTGTGTGTGTTGTGTGTGTGTGTTTTCCTGCCTCTTCTGCTCTTTTTGTTTTTCTGTACCTGCTCAGCATTAAAGTGAGTCTATTTTCCATTTAATCATATTTAGGGAAGGAAAGGATGAATGCAGCTGTTATATCAGCAAGATTGCAAGACTACCTGCAATTCTAAATCATTTCTTCTTAGCGTTCAATCAAATTGCTGACAGGAAAAAGCCTCACTAAGTCATGAAAATGCGCTCAGTGACTGGTGCTATTTTTATGTCTCATTGACCAGTGTAGCCTGAAGCTATCGCTTACTCTGAGTAGCTCAATTTACATCAGTAAGTTCACTCTCCAAGCCCTGTTAATGATGAATACTTACCTTTAGCTTGAAGTAGTAAAAAGCATGRTGTGTTTGCCCTGCCCTTTGGTGAAATCCAAACTCTTTCTAAAACCTAAAGTGAGCAGAGAAAATGAAACAAAATGGCAAAGATGAGGAAAACCAAGAGTGTGGCAACATGAAGTTCCCAAGAAACAGAGAAAATCTTTTTTAATACTTCTATTTTTCTTTTTTGGATAGAGTTCTTACCAAATCAGACTGACTTGCAGCACAGACCACACAAACGAATAATATATCAGTCAACCATATTCTATTAGAATAAGTCTGATGGAAAACTGATGTGAGATGCCACTCGTGAAACTAAACCAATCCAGATTTCTAGGTAAAAATGTCAAATTGATACAATATCAGATTAGTGGGCAAAAAATGATGAAAAGGATGGATTCCTGAGCTATTAGAATGATTTCCTCCAAAAGCACTCTACTGCTGATAAATGATAGATGACAACTACAAGTAGATGTGCAAATCCTCAACCTTTCTGTGTTTATTTCTGTAGAAATTACTGGTTAGTTACCTAAAAAAAGATGACATTTGATCTGTGGAGGCACATGACTGTAAATTGGCATCTCAATTGTCTGTATGTCCAGTAATGTAAATAATTATGCATTTTTGCAAGCTGCTATTTGTTTGTATTTTATTACTATACTTTTGCATTTAATCTGTGACATATACGGCAGTGACCTTAGTTATATAGTTACCAGGTGAAACATCATGAGGTTTAACATGCAACTTGCCTGCTCATAATCTGATCATACCAATAACTGCATACTGTTTTTTCATTTTTAGCATAGCTCAAGATAATATCACTCTCTTCTCCTGCCTCCTCCTGTTGGGTTACTGAGTCAGGTTATTACAGTCTGATTACTGCTCACAGCCCTGTATGAACTGAATTCTTGTCTTGGTGCACCCTGCCTTGCACAGGTCCTGTGTTGCAAAATCTGTCACAGCACCAAGCAACCTAGACAGTGGTTTCTGGAGAGAAGTAGAAACTCTCTTGCCCTAGAGGTAGCTGTTACTATTTAGGGGAACACTGCACACAAAACTGTTCAGTGTGAGTGCCTCCACTGTCACCTGTGAAATCTGTTATAGAGATAAGTATAGGACTGCAGAGCTGTCAGACGAGAATTTTTCATGATGAATTGACAATCTTTAATTTCTTTTCGGTAGATCTTTTTATATTTCCAGTGGCTTTTTTCTTTCCTTTGCAGTCTGTGATTTTGTCTATTATTATGGATGCTATTGYCCTAGGTTTTTACTATGAAAACTGTCTTAAAATTAGATTATAACTTTCTGAAAATCAGATAATTTAATTCAAAACTTTATCCAACTTAAATCATCAGGACACGATTTTATTACGCTATGAGCTGTTATTCTTTTCAGCTTCTTTTGCTAAAGTAAATTCTGTGCATTATGGTTATTCCTATTTGAGTTGGGAGATGACAAGAATAGGTTYCAGATCTCATTCCCGTAATGTTTCAGTTAGATATCAGAACGGTTTTGGAAACATAAACATTGAATATCTGTGAACAAGTGGTATAGAATCAGGCACTTATTGTCATCTCCTAATTGTCTCAAAGAATAGAGGAAACAGAGATCTACTCTTAAAGTGGCAAYCATTTTTCTCCATAAATTAAATTTGCCTGGAATCTTAAAAATATGTTATTTGAATTGCATGGTTTTACTCAAATTAGCCTGAAATATTGCAAAATCATATGCTGATTGTTATCCATTCTGAAAAATAAAGAATATAAACCATGTGCCAGAGGCTATGTTTTTTGTGAATCCAAAAGTGGATGATAAGGACTTAACATATATGTCATCTGTTCTCGCAGTATATACAAATCTTCAGGATATGAAGAGACATGGCATTTTTTACTATTAGTCTGGAAGATGAAATTTAGACAGATCCTATATGTCTTCTGACACTGGTGAATATTCTGACTCAGAACAGCACCAAACTCCTATTTATCCAACACTTAAGGTCTCCACTAGAACACAATRCAGAACATGCCACCAATGCACCAATGCATAGATTTATCCCCGAACTCTAGGACTACACTGCCAGCTTTCTTCTAAACAGATATTTACTGCTTACTACAGTCTAGTTTAGATGAAAAAATCCCAATAGAAAAATTCTTTTATGACACCGTGTTTTAATTCAATGTAGTATGAGAACTGTGAAAAGCACAGGTGTAATTCAGTTGCAGGTGGATATGTCTTTATATATCAAGGCATAAGCAGGAGATCAGAAGAACAAATGAAAATCTCTTCCTTTTCCTATTCTACTTAACACTTTGCTTCCACTCCAGCATCCCACTGTGTAATCTACTGTGTACAGGGAGAAATGAATGAAAGACTTACTCTATTATGGAGAACACTGGCTATCTAGCTACTTGGACTTAAGTCATCTGCTAACTGCCCACAGTCACRTACTATCAGTAGCACTTCTTTCTGAGGAATTAAGATTTTTAAATTCAAGAAAAAAAAGAGAAAGATATGGTGGGTGATACTGGGAGGAGAATGGGAAGGTGTGAGGGGCTGGTAACTGATAAGAAAAAAATATCGTAATATGTTACGAGGGCCAGGTAGAAAAAGAAAGATAATTTGTTTTGGAGAAGACAACTGGAGGGAAGAGTCATAAGGAGATCCTAGGATGTTAAGGGAGATATTGCACAGAGGTGAGAGAAATGGGCAAGGAAAAGATTACAACAATGAAGGCGGAGTTTCAGGGTAATCTTTGAACATGTAGAAAGAAGAATAAAGAGAATTTTAGAGAGGCTACAAAGAACAGAGTGGGACTTAGGATTTGGACAGTAGGCAACCTAGAATATTTGGGGAGATAAAGAAGACTGACCTGAAAAAATTATCTAAAATATGAAGAAAAAGAAAGACTGTTTGAGATGAAAAGCTTAATGTTATTTAAGAGAGAACAAGAAACAGGAGGCTTCGTTAATCTTAGSTATTTTTAAATATTTGTTATCTGATTCTTTATTCAAAACTCAAGACAGGTACCTTTGAATGGCACTCCAAAGCTACATGGCAGGAAGAAATCACTAGGAAATGCTGAGCATAGGAGGGTTTCTGATATACARTCACTGTTTTAATGCAGTTCTCAGACACCCCTCAAGAACTGCAGGCAGACTGAGTCAATCATGGCARCTTTTGCTCCAGAATCTGGGACCTCACCTGAAAGTAGGGATTTACAGCTATAATTTCAAAGGCTAAAGCAGGGCATGGCCTCTTCATCTGAACCATCACTTTTAARTGGAGGAATCCATTCTCAGTTTGACAGATTTCATATTTCACTGGGGAGCGAGATAAAAKGAGGATCACCAAAAGAAAGCAGTGAGTTTTACTTGATGTACCTGGCACACTTTGACAATGTCTATTAGATAAGACTGTAAGATACATAAGCACAGAAATATTTCACTCCTGAAGTCTGCTTAGCCCTGGGCAGGATATGAGTGCTGAATTGCTCCTGTGGAATATGCACCGAAGAAGAACCTTTGAAAGACTCAGCTTCATGAAAGTTCAGGTGATATTTCTGCTTGCTTTTAATTTTCCAGAAGGAAAAACACAAAGACAAATAAAAACATGAAGTATATATTATTTATATATCTGAAAATATCACTAGATATCAGGCTCTTGYACCATTTATTTAATGAAGTCCTGCAGAAATTCCCAGCTGGCCAAATAGATAAGGAACCACAATATTCACCCGTGGGAAAAAAACTCCCTAAATAGAGTGTACCCCTCAATGGAGAAGTCTTAGCYTTTCAATTAAACAATGAAATAATACAACTTATTGTCTATGCTCTTTGTCTTGGTTTATGGATTCCTACGTGTGCTCATTGTTTTTGATACATCCTACAACAGTCTGTTCTCCAGTCCTCATGTCTCATGTTAGTTATTACTATAAATACTTCTCAGGAGTTTTCTTTGTTTTCCAATCTTGTCTCTTATTACRATAGAAATAGTGGTCTTTTTAGAACATCATTCTATTTTGCCTGGTCCAAAAGCCCAGCATTTACTTACTGATGCTTCTTTTTCGGAAGGTATTGCAAAAAGATGCACTTTCCAGATATCACTGTTATTTCACAGGGCAGGGGAAAGGAGGTTGTTTTACCAACAGACAGCAGATAAAATTTGTTTACAAATTTGGGCCTCTTTCTTTGTATTAATTTCAAAGGGGGAAATATGTTCCAGTGACCAATGTGACAGCTGAGTTACGTTTGGTTTGTTTCTTGTCTAAGAAAGGCCTAAGTGGTCTCATTTCATAGAAATGAAAGATACTTTGACCACAGTCAAACTTCTTCCTAGATTGTTTTTTAACTGAAAGGATTTTTAAAAATTTATTTTCTCTTCATACTTCTTTATTAACATGCCCATATCCTAAAATTTTTCGTTCTTTTCTCAGTCTACTGAGAAATTGTAATTGAGAAATAGTAGCTGACAATGTGAACCAATAAATCACTGAATMGGACTGGTTGTAGAGGTAATAAGCAGCTTTTTCCTGATAAATGGAATATTTGCTACTGTAATCCTATAGTTTCCTTATTTTTGTGCCTAATTTTGCTCAGAAGCACATTTATTCTGCCACCTACCACATACAAAGTTCCAGTTAGCAGAAAAAAAACATTCTCTGAAACCACATTGCCAAACTGAGTAATTGCAATTATTGTAAAGAGTAAACAGAAACACTTTAATCAGCTTCTTCCTTATTCTGCTGAAGGGCACTACAAAATGATGGTCTTGTAGTTTTTAGACCCTACAGACAAATAGCARAATAAAGCTGTTGACGTTAATGCTCCAAAATACTTTCCAGCTGGATGACAAAGATAGAAATGCGTATTTATTGCAATCCACCTACCATGCTTCTTTTCTTTCAGAAAATGAACAATGCAGAGGGGTCTTGAGTACCATACTGTTAAATTAGAGCTTAGCGGTAGCATTTAAATGAGGAAAAGGCAACATGAAGACAACTTGATGAGAACTTTCTGTATGTCTCTGTAAACATCTTATCTTCCTGTTAAAGTGATATGGCCACTCTTTCTTAAAACAACTGTTTCTCTTTGTTCTTTCCTTGGCCTTTATGTGGGTGAGCTTGAGTTTGATCTGAGAAAATCTGAATAAATTGCTACTACTTGTCAATTTTCTAAGATGTAGACGACAATACTGCGTTCCAATAAAACGTATATATACGTCTGTGTGTGTATATATATGTATACATACTTACATATCTACCACTGACATTTCAGTTGCAATGACAATATGTCCTTTGATAGAAAAATTTAGTAAAGTAGAATAAGCAAGTTGTAATGTAAGCAGTCAATCAGGATGACACTATTTCAAAATTCAAAGAAAATGCATCAGAAACTTTTAAGAAAGTAGACTTGAAGAAATAAAGTAATAAAATACCTAGGTTTATGAACAGATTTTAAAAACCTACCTAACTTTTTAAAGCAAACAAAGCATCTTCCTATTTATTTATTTGCCAAGATTATTTTTCCCTGAATGCCTTGCCAACATAATTATCATCTCTGGGCGCAAGTCCAGTGGTTATCGAAGTTATTTGAATTCTATAGACTTTAAGAAGGTCTGGATCCAACCATTAATATACTTTTTTTAATTGGTCAATCATTTAGCTAATCATTTTGGAAGCTTCCTCAAAAAAATAGGATATACATTTGAAGTACTGAAGCATTTTTTCACATCCTTGTTTTCAAAGTGAAAACAGAAAAGGCAAATGGAAAATTAGCAGTGATGACAATAAGGCTACTAAATGCTAAATGTCAGTGAAAATTAAACATCTGTGTGCTTCAGCTTTCGGGAAATAAAACCAAAGCATGCCTCATGTCTCTAATTTGCCTGAAACCTAATGATTTCAGGAAAAAATAGTCCAATCATTTTCAGAAGGCTTATAACAGCGGTGTTGATGTCCTATAGTTCCCTGGGTTAGAAGTAATAATAATGATAAGTCTATGTAATCCAAAGTCAGAAAATTTGTCAAATAAATCCAAATATGGAAGACCTGATTACATTTGTCATAGGGAAATTTTGTAGATCTGTTTGTGGGCAGCTTTATCTTGGATGTTAGTGATTGGCACACTGTAATAAAAGGGGCTTCTGTAACTCAACTGATGTTTTAAATTCTCTGGAAAAAAAAAAACTAACAATAGAGCAGTTAAGAAGGGTTGAATATGACCCCATCAGATAGATTATGCCCTTCACGTCAAGAACCCTGCTATCAGGGCTTCTATGATGTGCAACTACAATTGTTCTTTTGCTTCCAAGAATGTATTTTTTTTAGGTACATATATAGTTTTATAATATTGAAACCATTCTCTAATAATGAAGATTGCTTTATTATGCTGTAAATCATTGGCTAGAAGCAATGGCTTAGTTTTGGTGTGGAGCTGAGTTTTTTAGGCTTATTCTGTCTAGCACTATCAGTATAAGCAAGCTTATTAAGTCATATTAAGTCTTATTAAGACATATTAAGTCAACCACTTTCATTATTTTGTTTTGTTCTATGAATGTTTCAATCAAAACTAAAGTGAAAGAAAATGATTGAAAAGTAAATTGGGAGACTGCTTGATATGATTACTCAGTAATATTGTGGAAGACCTTCTCAAGTATTTCTGTATACTTTAAAAGTTGTTTTGAAATAATAGGAAAGGACATTCAAAAGCACAGATAACAGCTTTTGAGACGTTGGCCATGATCGCTTTTCAAACTGAGGACGGCATCTTACCTGTTGATGACTCAGATACCAACCACTTGAAAATCACATTTAGTGGAACTGTGCCACTTTAACACCCCTAGGATATAGTTTCCGTGGTCATTGCTAAAACAGCATGCAAAGAAATGTCTGTGTGTGTGTGAACTGTAGCAAGGCACCCGTAGTCCTATAGGAATGCACATGCAGACAGTTATGCTCTCGTCCCCAGAGCATACTTGCAAATTCATGTAATTTCGAGCCAAAAAAATGACTTTCCACAGGCGCTYGTATATCAATCTGTGCCATTTTTGTATAAGTTCAATAACACAGACTAGAATAAAGCACAACTGTTAAAAGTCCAGCTTTGACAAACTGAACAGAGATTTGTAGTTTAAGTCCTCTCTTTCTCCTGCATTGTCTATATTTATGAGGTCTCACTCTGCAGAGCTCCCAGTCTCAGCTTCTCACAAACACTGCTACCATCATTTTAGCAYTAATTTAAATCAGTATTCTCTGATCTACATTGGTGAAACTATGTCAATTAATTTTTGTATGTGAACCTCAAAATTGGATTTTGTCTATTGTGAAGAACTGCAGGAGGCAGAGAATTGAACAAAACCCTTCACAGGTGTTTTTCAAGAGAGAAAAAATGTGGGAAAACTTTACAGCTATAAAGCTTTTAAGTTTAGAGCACTGAGAAGTTTACTTGAGACACCAGTTCAGTTAGTACTAGCTGTGCACATCCAGGATCTGGACAGTAAAATTTATTGAATTAAAGTCTTCTAATGTTTAAAAATGGACAATTCTATTTTTTCCTTTTTTTTTCCCAATGGAAAAACTTCCAAAGCTTCCAAGCTAATGATTGCTTTATGAAGTAAATTTTAGACTTGTGAGAAGGAGGCCTGAGGGGCTAACTACCTGGGTGGAAAATCACACATAAGAGAGAGAGAGAGACTGAGAGCACAAGTATGAGCACAACTGAGACTGTGACTCACTTTCCTCATTGAGGGAGCCTTGCTTCCACTTCTGCAACTCCAGCTGAGAGGAGAGACCAGGTCTACAAGGAGTCGCCCAGCCCAGGCAAGCAATGAGAGGCAGGAGGGCAGGGAAAATAGACAAGGGCAAAGTCAAGACATGAGAAACATGAGGCTCTGGACTATCTAGAGGTAACAGAATGCAGGAAAGCATAGCTACTACAAGCAAATTTTAGTTCCTTCAACTATTTTCCGTCCATCTTTGGGACAGCAGCACTCCATTTTGCATGTACCTCTGAAGAGGTCTCTCTGCATGTACCTTGCTTCTGTTCAGCCTTTTGAATAAGGAATTCAATTCATTTGCCTTGCAAGCCACAAGCAGGCCTTGTCTGCTTTTGCTTAATTATTTTTATAACAACTTTGATGGATCTCAGTCCCTGATCAAATCAATTGGCCTAGGCAACATAAATCTGATGCCATGCAGATGAAACTGCTGAACCTCTGAAATATTAGCATTTGTTCTTCCTTCTCTCTCTGTGACTGGCAAGCACCCAAATATGCTGGGTTGTCCCTACTGTCCTCTGCTGATGGACAAACACCATGACAGACCACTTTGCCCACTAGTTGTGCCATGGGGAAATATAAATTGCCTCTCTGCTGTGTGATCCCAGTGCCCTTTGAAAAAATGACAATATGATGTGCTTGATAACTACTAAATAGAGAAGGCTTGCTTTTGTGATTTGCTGGAAACCTTGACTCTTCCTAGCGACTGAACTGCTTTCACCTCACAGAGAAGTTACTCAGCACTGACAAGTTAAGGCCAGAAAGTATTTACGAAGACAAGGCTCATCATGTGTGTGAAGACTCAGACTTCATTTGCTACTTTAGCTTCTTGGAGCCAGGTTGACACCCACCATAACGCCAAACAGAGCCCTCCTGGCAGAGTTCTGCTGATCTTTTCTAGACTGAAGGGTCTATAAATTATTATCAGTAACTATAATTTGCTGTGTGCTTGTATAGGGTTTGGCACGCATTCTTAATAAAAACATTGACCATGATAATAATCTGTGTTAATAATTWTGTTAATTAGTTGACATAAGCATAGCAGTCACTGCTAAGCTAAAAACGATGTTGAATTTCACAAATCAAATGGATAATACATGAGTTCTATCCCCTTGTCCAATTTCACTGGACAATAATTTCTATTATACCCTCACAGGTACAAAAAAGGCCCCAGAACTCATCAATGTGCCTGAAAGAAAGACACCAACTGTTCATATAAAGTTATGTGAGGAAAGATGGCATACTAGATTAATTTTGCTCTTTGCTATTTCTTTTATATGTCCAAAGACATGGTCAGATGTTTTAAATAATTTTTTCCATTCAAACAAATATTAGATCTATTCCCTTTTGTTCCTTTTTTTGTTAAAAAAGTCAGTATTATCCCACGAAACAGTGAAATAATTTGTATCTAAAATGTAAGAAGATATTTTCAGAGCCTTATATCACATCAGTAAAACTTTTTCCTTCCTACCACTCCTATCTCAGCCTTCCGCAAGATTCAGCAAAACAATGTTTGTTCTCTTGCCTTCTTCCACCTGTCACTTATGAGAGAATAGAAAAAGGCTTACTTTCTTTTACTTACTTAATTTTAACTATTAAAGTTTCTTGCATACTATAGTCTTGGGGTWAACATTTGCATTTCTGCTTTATAAAGATATAATCTTATATGTAACAATGCTGTACGTGTTAACAATGCTGTATGTGTGTACATGTGTATGTGAAAAAATATTCATATATAACAGACTTTTTTTTCCTRCAGAGAAGACACCATCTTTTTCAGTCTGCATTTGTATAGTACTTAGACAAATGCGATTCTGGTTGCTGCTTAAAATTCGGATGTGTTAGAATAACAAGAAGAATATGCACGTACTCTTATATCTGCAGAAGAAAAGATGGGATTTGATTCCCCAATAGGACAATCAAAAAATTTGGTTAAACATTAGGAATCACTTTCTGGTTGTAAAGAGAGTTAATTATTGGAACAGTCGCAGACTCCACAGAAATTTTAGAAATTTGGAATGAAATGTTATGCAAATACCTGTCAGGAGAGAGACTACTATAGCTGATCCTGCCTTCCGGCAATGACTGTCACCTCTCCAGGTCCACTTAGCCTTATACTCTATGGCTCCATGTTAGTGTATATTTTAACATTTTTCTCAATGTAGCAATAAATCTGAGAAATCAAGAAATTTGTTAACCACTTCCAAAATAGCATTTAAGGCGCTTTTGTTGAAACAACTGCATTAGGATGTTCACGACTGTTGCAAATTTTCAAATCAYAGAATCATAGAATCGGTAAGGTTGGAAGGGACCTCTGGAGATCATCTAGTCCAACCCCTCTGCTAAGYAGGGTCACTTAGAACATGGTAGACAGGGTTGCATCCAGGCAGGCCTTGAAKATCTCCAGAGAAGSAGACTCCACAACCTCTCTGGGCAACCTGKTCCAGTGCTCCGTCACTYTCACAGGGAAGAAATTCCCCCTCACAGTCAGGYGGAACTTCCTGYGCTTGAATGTCTTCAAAAAYTGTGGGGTGCATTACAGTCATTTCTGGTAATTCAGGCCTCACTTCAGTAGTAAAGCCTTTCTGATTCCCAGTGACATGACTGCTCTTCCAGCACCAACATCTAGAAGGGAATCCCTGTTATTTRAGATTTCCTCAACTGAACTTACATACCTGCCATATAGAATTTAACACCTGTCTATTTGGAATAGGTACCTGCCTGCATGGAACAAGAAAAAAAATACCATTACTCTATTACTCTGGACTTTGTGGAAATAAATTAATAAAATAAACTGTGATCTTTCAAAAATGTTGAGGCTGCATTTCTGATTTCCCAATAGGTCACAGTAAAGATGAGCTGCTAGTCCAAAGGAGGATAGTTAAGGCTCAGAGTGATATAGTTGCTGTATCACTGAAAGGCACTTCGCACCTGATTTATCTCACTTAGTTGTATCTCTGTTATGTCAGATGTCTAGTGTAAGGTAGTTGTAGAGTCAATGTTAAGTCCATAGTCAATGGAGGGGGCTGGTAATTCCTGATGACAGTTCACCTATTCTGCAATAAATATTTGAGGGATGGGATGAATCATCCATCAGAGAAACCCATCTTTCTTCMTTTGCTATATAATGAACTATCTGAGAATAGATCTCTCTAGCTTTTCTAGCTAAAGCTGTATTCATCTGTGACACTACGATGRTGTGTGTCCTGTGCTAAAGCTAGAAATGAAGATACCGTTTCAGTGAATGAAAACAATCTTGATGTATGGACAGATTGCAGTGAAGCATTTTCTGCRTGTCAATCAATTTTTAGTTACCAAAAATGAAGATATTCGCATTAGATTAAGTACAGTACTGAGATTTCTCTTTTCTCCTTCTCTCCTCTCTTCTACCTTCATGTTACCTCCACATCACAGCAGCAAACTTCCACCAGATTTCCCAGTTGGATTGTGTTTTCTCACCAAAAGAAAAGGTGATATTTCACAGAGGCCACCACTATTTGTATGACAATATCTACTGAATGAAAACCAAATAACAATAACTTGTCATTGTAGCCTTTATTTTCTTAGTGAATGAGGTGAGGGGGGGACAACAGAAGGGCTTATTGATATTGGAAATATGTATTTTCAACTCAGAGTTACTGCAGACCCAAGCAAAGCAAAGCCATCTGTAAATACCAGTCCTAACTGCAAAGGAACCAATGTCTATGCCAACAGAATAGCTATCTGAAGCCATAAGAATGCATCAAAAAGAAAAAAAAAAAAGCATAGGGGACAGAAAGTTAATATAGAAGTGTTTTGAATAGAAGTACTACTTGTACTACTTGTTTGGCAGAAATTGTAGTTTCTTAACTAAGAATTGATACCAAGAGAGTAATAGGGAATCTAAAGTGTCTAAATTTGGAAGATAATATTTTACAAAAAAATAGGTGGTTTGCCAGTTCCCTCTTGTTTTCTCTTGAAGAAGGAAAAGAAGGAACGCTGGAAACAGTTTAATAGAAAGGACATAGTCAACAGTCAGGTGGATTCAAACAACATGAGCATAAATCAGCTCAAACTCTGATCAATATTTTTATTTTATCCCTCAAGATGCCCCCTAAGAAACTGTGTAGAATGCGAAGACTGTTGGMATTGTTGGAGACATTACAAAAACCTATGTAATTTCTCTTTTTCACTGGTGTTACTTGTGTAGTTCTTTTTTCCTTTGACTTCATTATAGTTGCTTCAGACTTACAGAAGTGTAAATCACTCATTTCCTAATCAGTGATTCATTCCTCTGCACACTGACAAAACCGTGGCAGCAGAGCTCTGTGCAGGAATAAAATTTTGGCAAAGACTTTTCTCTCAGCTTGAAGTCCTGAATTTGCACCAAAGACAGCTGGTGTATTTCCTTGCTTCAAAGAGCTGGAAGGTCAAGTCCTTAAAGTACAGCTGCAGATCAGATGCATAGCAAAAGGCAATGTACTTCCCACCATGTAGATATAGAATATTCCCTTCTGAACCTCTTCTTCTTTACTGACAAGTTCCTCAGTGACAGCACTGGTAAGAGGAAGCACAYGCTGGGCTGCACTTCTCAATTGTCCAGGGTGCAAGATATTTCTGTTGTTTCAGCTGTGTACCAAATATGACAAATTTAGAGCTCTAAGTGCATAGTCCTGTCATGCTTTCTACATCTTTCATAAAGTGAAAACATTTTACTCCTACATTATCATATCTTAGCATCTAGAGTGATTTTTAAATATCAGCCCATGAGGTTTTTATTATCACTGTCGGCAACCCATTGTTTAGCTATTGTCTAACTCCATATTTCCCCAACATAATGCCTACTGGAGAAATCAAATCTTTTCTTTAACTTCAGAAAAAAAGTACATCTATTCTCTTATTTCTCACACAAGCGTATGACCAATACACTGTAAGAGTTGCCGAAGGGAAGGTTGCAGTCTAAACTCACAGTATCCCCATCTCTAACTGCCTTTTTGTTATAAAGAGAAACACTAATGTGACCATGTTTCAAAACCGGTGTCCAAGAGAAACACAAATACTCATTGATATCGAGGGTGTACAGAATAAAGAGAAATAAATTCTTTCCCTATATAATATGCTGTGAAGATAGCTATTGCAGTTTTGCTGAACCAAAAAGAAGGATCTATACACATGAAAAAGGATTTGAGAGAAATTTAGGTCCATAAAGCCACAACTGTAACTGCAGTGCTTATTAAGATGCTTTCGTGTTTCATTTTATACCTCCACACACCTACAAGTCTCTTTCTGACCACACATAAAATCAATGAAACCTGAGAGAGGTGCCTGGTGCTCACCACAGCCAAATCAAACTCCGGGAGACAGAGGAGCCCTGCAGTTGCCCAAGGGGGCCAAACCAGMGTACATATGCAGGACATGCCTGGTGTGTATAATCAGAATGCACAAAAATACTGAACCGTTTTGTACCGTTGTGCTGAATAAGCCGTTATACTTCCTCAGTTGCTGTCTACAGGTAACCTCGTGTTAGTGTCTCTTATGCATTTCCGGAGGAGGCCTGTAGGAATCAGCTCACTCAAAGAAAGTGATTTAGACGCAGCTTAACCTGATACACGTACTCCAGAAGGGTTTATGGAATTCAGTAACCATTCTCCGTCAAAACCTTGTACCTTGTCAGTGCGAATTAATGGAGACCACAGCTATATGATTTTGTGTGTGATAYGGTTACTTACTAAATACATTAGTGGATTATTTATTTAAAAGGTCACTCAAATATGATTTTATCAAAAAATAGAAATCATAGGTGATTTTATCAAATAAAATGGCTTCTCCATTTTAAAAGGTTTTTATAAAAATAAAATCCTTGATAGGAACTACAGCTTTTTAAGCATTTGAGAGGAAATGGCTGCAAAAGACAGGTTGAGAACTCAGTGATACAGAAAATAGAAAAATAAAATTGAGAAGTTTCATCTTTCTTTTAATTTTTGTTTGTGATTTTAATAGTTCCTTTGCATGTACCTTTTCCAAGTGAYTAAGGTATAATAAAGATATTGTATAGTAATACTGTTAGAGGCTTTCTATTACTAATTATTTTTAATGCTTGAACTTGATAAAACCGATGAAATGTTTATTTAAATGAGAAACTATAACTGAAAAGAAGTTAATAAGACTTCCTTAGTAAATCAGAAAACAATCTTATTTGGCGTTTTCATACTGTAGATAAGGAACACAGTTCCACTGAAACATCCATTGATTATTTTAAAAATGGGCAACTGACACACAATTTCACAGGATCATAGAATCAGTAAGGTTGGAAGGGACCTCTSGAGATCATCTAGCCAACCTCCATGCTCAGGTAGGGTCACCTAGAGCGTGTTAGACAGGGTTGCATCCAGGCAGGCCTTGAAKATCTCCAGAGAAGGAGACTCCACMACCTCTCKGGGCRACCTGKTYCAGKGCTCCGTCACTCTCACAGGGAAGAAATTCCCCCTCAYGCTCAGGCGGAACTTCCTGTGSTTCAGTTTTTGCTCATTCCCTCTTGTCCTAATAATTTCTTGTCACATAATTTCTGAATGGCTTGTCTGTTACCTTCATCTCATGATAAATAAAATACCTTATTATTTGAAGTTTTAGTGTGTAGACATTTTAGTATGTAGCATTAATATGTTTGTTCGTTGTTGTGATAAAATAAAGCCATGCCATGACTCTCCTTATGTACTTTACTTATGGAATGTACATATGAGTTCAGAGCAACACGGGTGTAAAGATGTGATGGCAATCTCTGTTCCAACACACTCAATTCAAATATCATTAAGAGGACTGGCATCACATGCAAGCTTTTGCATCCTTGGGCAAATTTGAATTTCTCTTCTTCCTGTCTCTCTAGCTTTATTTTGCCTTGTTTTTTCCTCTTGTGCATGTTTTTATAACAAGTTGTCAGTGACTCCAAGGATAAATTCAAATTCATTTCTCTAAGGGCAACAGAGAAAGAAGAGGCAATCTAAATAATTAAATTGAAAATCCTCCCCCTCCCCAAGATAGAGGAACAAAAGGCTTAGCTAGACAACAGTATTTTAATCACCATAATTTCTCCTGCTATGATGTAATAGGTCTTTCCTTCCATATTATTAAAATTTATGAGTTCTTCTCCTTACCACAACAAAATAAACTAGTCATTTACTGACCATTCCAAATTTTGGTTTGTGAATATTCTTTCTGTCTAATCCTGTGTTTTCACTTCTCCTTCGGTCTCTTAGCCATTCAACATATTGAGGAAAATTTCATTCACTTTCTCTGACACTATGACCTGAGTTCTTCTTCAGGTCTCTCCAGAGAATCCTCCACACCAAATGCATCATATTTTGGAGGCATCTCCCGTTTTCAAACTCTGAATAATTTATTTCTTTTGTACATTCCTAGTATCCTTTTTTTTCTCATTTCTTCTTTCTTTCACTTTCAGTAATGTGAGTACCATTCACCTACTGTGATTAACCAATCATCTCACCTGCATTCATATACTTCCATGGTGTTCCACTAGTAACACTGTCTTTTGTCAGTATTTAGAAAAATGTGGAGGTCTATTTTGTCTTAGTACTTGCACAAGCAGCATTATTTTACAGAAGTTGCTCTCAGGCATTAATTAACATGTATTATGTAACTGCAGTTCAGCATCATGATAGTACTGAAAGCAACATACATGCAAATGCTGTAAACACTAAATTACTTCCAAATTAGAGCACTTAGCCATTACAATTATGAATGTTTGCATATGATTAGAATCAAATGTGGTAAAGTTGTTATAGTGGCCCAATCAGTCAAGAGAGAGAAGAGAGAAAACCTATTAATTTCCTGGGGTGCTATGTGCATTTTCCAGATATGAGGATAGAGGCAACCTACAGGTAGGAGGAAAGACAAGAAAGTGGTAAGGAGCATCCCTTGTTGATATAACACTATTGAAAAYGAAGGAGGTGTTTTAGAGAGCATTTTGAATGCCCATTAGGTTATATCATACTGTAGCCTATGACACAGCTAGATAAGTCAGTTACTTAGCGCCCTGGAAGCATGCTGAGAAATGCAATACACTGTATTAGGTACTCCAGGAAGGTCTTACTCACCATTCACTTTCCCTAAAACAAGCGGGTTGGGAGATGTAGATTTGAATGGGAAGCCAGCAAGATTTCTGTTTTTCTGTCTTACTCCATAGTCTGACTAGTTAACTACACAACTGAAACAATTTACTCACTCAATTCACTCAATTTACTTAGGGAGCAAAGAAGTTAAGCTCTTCAGGGGTGATAAAATAATGCACTACTTGACCAGACTACATGATTTTTCCAATGGAACAGAAGAATGCTTCATTTAGGCCAATATTTTTCTCTGACAGMAGGCAGCAGAAGATGTCTAGGAAAGAGTGTAAATATAGGGCTTGCGAATAATTATAGTTTCCTTGATAATATAACAATATGCAGACACAAGCTTGTTGAACTGGGGTTGTCTTTCAATTTAACAAGCTTCAATGGATTCTTCTTTCATAAGTTTAACCAATATTTTTCTCACTTTTTAATTTCTGTAAAATAGAAGCATTCAAAATATTTTGGAGTGAATGACCTCCACTCTTTAATAACATGTCATGTGAAGAATCATAGCCTATAGCTTGTTTTCAATCTGCCGTTTGCTAGTTTCATTTAATGGTCCTTCATTTTTGTATGAAAGAGTAGGCAATCATCTAATATTTATGTCTTCATGAAACCCCTGAGTTCATGGTTTCTCATGGTTGAAGCATTAAGGAAAATCTCTTTGGTAATGGCATTTCAGTAACTTCTGGGGTACCATGCATTAAGATTTTAGCATGCATCATTCATGTACAGAGAACTGTGTAAAATTCCAATATAGTCAGCAATGCTGAATATGCAATGTTGCTTGATGCTGCATTAAAAAGCACTTACTTTGTTATTTCTCTCAATTTTGACCAATGACAAAATCTAAGAAKAAGCTAACTGTGTGTTGGAGTAATTCAGAATGACACAGCCAGTTTCCTTATAGAGGAACAATAGTTCTTGCCATCTGATTTGCAAAAACCTGGCTGTACTCAAGATGCTTGATTTTAATAAGAGAGATGCTGGAATACAACAGCATTGTTCCTTATGTCAGGACGGGAAACAACAGGAATGGCAGGAGTAGGACCACTGCCACCATACTGTTAGATTACACCCCCAGGAAGCACACCCCCAGACCAAGATGGAGGACCCAGTAGTTGTCGTATCCATCTGAGTTTAAGTACAAACAGTCATGAAAAGTATTCATATGTGATGATCAACTATGGTTGGCACTGGCACTTCAAGTATTGAATTGAATCTTCTGCAAAAATAAGTGCTGTAGCTCTCAGAGACGAAATATCAGGCCTCAGAGTGCAGTAGCACTGAAGCACCCAGTGAAACAATTCATCTTCTGCTAAGGAGAGAGGCAAAAATAACCTGTCATCAGACAACTCTTGAAAACTTAAGTATTTGTTTTCCACATCTAGATAGTCAGAAAACATGTTAGTAGTTGATTAAGATCATTAAAATCAAACAGCTGTAGAAGTCTGGGGAATAGCAATGGGATACCAAGACTCGGTACTGACAGCTGTCAAGCCAGATCTGGCTGCTACTGCCTAAGTATTATTTTCACATGCCCGGTGCAGCCAGCTTYGAAACTAGTTATTCTCCTAGTTCACTTCCTGAAGAAAAGAAGACCACACTATAAAAACTCGTAGCACTATTGGCAATTTTTGGTCTATCTTTCAGCAGTTTTAACCAAAGTCTCCTCATACATTAAGACCATCTCTAGTCTTTCAGTGAAGTCCCTGAAATAAGGAATGAATTACATTGATAAGCCAGTGCAGGAACCTTGCAGCATCAACTCTGAGGCATCTCCAGAAACTTCCACCCACTTCTGACAATAGCATCCTCATATCCTGACTGTACATCTAAGACTGAATTTCCCAGAGTACTGAATTAATGATATTGTTTTAAAAACAATTTAATCATAATGAAGCAATCTAATGTGGCTCCAAGAATACAGCGACATCATACATGGAGATATTGCTGATTGGAAAGGTAATTGTGTGAACAAAATAGCAATAGGGATGGTTTACATTTAATATATTCAGATAATTAAGAGATTGCTATGCCTTTTAAGGGTGAAAACATCAGCTTTTTTTTTTTTTTTTTTTTTTTTACTTTCTCCTATGAAAATGAGAATGATAGACAAAAGTCTAAACAAAACGAAAACACAATGAAAGTTTTCTCTCCCTCACCCTCCCAAATACAAGCGTTTCCTCTTCCATCATCCTTTCACTAGCAGTTGAAATCTTCTTTCATTCTGAAGTTTCTGTCTTATTCTTTTGACGATTGATACAAACTCTGAAATGTTTGTGTGAGTTTTCACAAGATTATAGGCTCTGGTTTTCACTTGGGCTTCAGCATGTGGTATGATTTTCATGCTTAGGACTACTTTACCTCTGCCTTCAGAGTTTTTAAGCATTCAGGACATGCTGTACTTTCTTTTTTTTTGTATTTTTTTTCCTTCTTTTTTCCTTTTTCTCAGAAGGGGAAGCATTCCTTTTTTGAAAGACTGGATATGGGTGACTATGTTCTTCCCTCCCCTTAAAATGAATGAAAAAGTTATAATCTTTTGTTGAAATATTTCAAAGAAAATCAAATTTTATAAAAGTTAGCCTTATGAATAATAAATTATTTCTGATAAGATCTAATAAGTATGTACATGTTTGGATTATTTTTCCTTTGCTTCATACARTAACTAATCCTTCACCAGGAGATTAAGCACCTTTATCTACATGGGAGACTTATCTCAGAATAAGTTAAAATATAAGCTAAGGCAATACACTGATAAATTATTCCCTCCTGTTTTCTTGTCTTCAATATGCTTTTCATAGTGCATTCTGTCATATATTGTACGAGCTCACATTTCTCAGAAACAGATTAAATCTAAACCAAAAGTGGTCAGTTACACTGGAGAAAGAAAGTCCTTATGAAAGGTTGCACTGATATAACTAGGTTGGTTATCACTAGTAAGACTTCCACTGATGACCAGTGTCATCAGAAACCTTTTATGCTTAGCCAAGTTGTTAGCGTCTTCCAGGCAGCCTACAAGTAATGATATTTGCTTCACTGTTTCATTGATGAACGTGTTTGTTTTATGTTTCAGTATGTACCTTGGCTCACAGTGCAAGCACTGTGTTAGAGCACCACTTTTGGCTTYGGAAAGCATACCACCAGAGGCTGACTCAAGTCAAAAGCTATATATCTGGATTTTGACTGAACTGTTAAAATTAGGTGATTAATTGATCCTACTAAGATAGGATGTGCTATTAAGAAATATTTTTTCCACAAATACKGGCTCTGCATACAAGTTCACTTTTCCCTAATGTTTAGAGTTGACTGGGTCTTAGAGCTTGGTCCAGGACCTTTTCTGAACTGTCATCATGTACAGTCTTCTCTGCAGAGATATTTACCAGGAAAATGTTTCCACCTAAAGGGGACATTTGGACAGTTATAGATATACTCCCACTGCCCATTCTCTGACCTTTACTGAGCTTTTGTGAAATGTACTGCATTATATTATATGCTGCAATCATGAAAAATAAAGCAGATTTGGCCATCTTTAGCATCATTTATTTGTCTTCATTAAATACTTKCAACAGAAGTGACACTTCTAGCGACTATATAAATATCAAAGTCATGCTACCAAAAATGTAATTTTTTTCCCAGTGCTAAAATATTAGGAAAACTAAAAAAAAAAAAAAAACTAAAAAAAAAAAGAAAACAGCATCCTCAGTAAGACAGATAATGTTGTCATACTACCAAGAAAAGGACGATTTTTTTTATATAAAGAAAGCACCTGCTTTAGCAGACTCCAAGGTCAAATGGTTTTAGCTTCTGATTTGTCTTAATGTTCTCAGATAAAGTGAAACATCTTCACATTTAGCTCCCTATTTGCTTTGACCATTCCTGGGAAATCTTAGTTCAAAGCCCCGAAGTGTTTAACAGCCTGCCAGTGCTCAGCTGTGCTAATTCATAGCAAGTACTTTTATTGACTCTCTCAGAGTCTCGTACACATTTAAAGTTAGTCTCAGGGATAGCTGCCTGAAGATACAACCCTCTATAGGTTGCCTCCCACCATCACCATCCATCATGACTGGGGCATAGCCAATCCATTCGTATATAAACATTTAATGTAGCCAGTGAAGCTAGAAGTCCATTCTGATTGCTCTGAATCACCTTCCAAAAGTGCTGTCTAAGGACTTACCCCAGTCCTTGCAAAAAGTAGTACAAGTGGTTCATCAGTATGATTATTTSCATACTTTTAGATCTAAATGTCTTTTTTAAAAAAAAAATCACATTGACATTTGATGTCTGATAAAGCCCATGCAACTTGTTCATCACTCAAGTGCTCATCATACTCCTCTGTGTTCTTAAGTAAATAGACTATATCACAATATCTATTATTTCTGCCTAGCATGAAAGGTTTAACTCTGCCCACTGTTGCTGAGAAGGTTTTTTCCARAATGCTTTTGTCATCACACTTTCTTTTTCACTAACCCAGAAACACATTAATTGAATTAGTTCTCTCCATATAAAATTTTCATGCCACATCTTTGCCAAAAACATCTTTGCACACTCAGATTCTGTCCATTAGACTTACTGGATGGGTATTTCCCAGAGGATTAATAATAAAATTCTTTTWAAAAATGGTCTATGTATTTTCAAGATTTGGAAAGATTAGTATCGTTGCACACACAGGAAACAAAGGAAGAAGAAAGTAAAGATATTTGAGATCGTAAAGGAGGACAGCATTTTTAATGTCTGAATGAAGAAATAAAGAAGCAAAACTGAATGCTGTCCTGTGACAGTCAAACTAAYGAATCTCCCACCTCCCTCTGCCTCAATAGTTCCCTTCCCCACTCCCATAACTTTTCCCCTCACAGGACGTCCTGCCAAATCCTTGCAGCCCTAGAAGCTTCATGACTCATTCTGCTGGGTGAAGAAARAGCTCTCACTCTATCTGGGCATGAGGCAGCCTTTATTACCCATATAGCATGTCTGCTCAAATAGATCATGGAGCCTAGTAGCTTTTGGGGGGATTTTTTTTTTCTTTTTTTTCTTTCAGAACTGCTGGATTTTTGAAATGTCTGGCAGTTCAGGACTGGAACAGACAAAGCTGGTGACAGAGACAGACGTAATGTATCTATAGAGACAATATGGTCCAAAATTAGTTGTACGTGCTTCACTGACTGATGGTGCAGTTTCTTGATGGTTAGCAGACATGTCCCAAGCTTGCCAAGTAACAATTGTGATGGTCTTTCCTAATTTACCTGAATGTTCTAAGTGCTAGCAAAAACTGCTTCTGYGGAGAAGATTCCTTATTTTATCTTTTTCTTCAGTGATCTTTGATTTTGAACTTACTCCAAGACTGAATTTAAATCCAGTCCAAAAGAATGCCTTGGATTCTGTGTCACRGAGTCTGCCAACAAAATAAGAAAGTAAAGCGGAAAACACACCAGGAGCTGTTAATTCATTTAAGAAAATGATTCTGAAATAGTAAAATTTTGCATTACTTAATAAGAAGTTCTGGACACAGACAAATATGCAGCATTGTTATTCTGAGTTCAAATATCATACTACTTTTAATGACCAGTAAACATACAGTATCTTAAAGTACCATTTAAATGGTAAAATACACAAATTTCTTCTTTCATATAGGAATACATGAATATTGGATTAAAAAGTTCATACCAAAATCATCTATTGTTCTTATAAAGACAAATTTGAGAAGTGATTCTTGCACACCAGCTCAGTGGAGTTTTGCAAGTGTAAAAGTGGCATAATTCCACTGAAGTAACTGGAAAAACRAAGTTTCTGAATTTGTTTTATAATTCAAAGACCAATGTTTCAAACTTAAAACAATTTTAACTGATTTATTAAAATTCCACTGATTTTAATCAAGCAACTAATGACTTCTACTACTCCAAATAAAGTAAAATCAGGTCCAATATTTGGAAATACTAAAATGAATTGGTGCTGTATATTGAGCATCAGAGGCAGCTTATCATTTTCCACTGATAGAACTTCAGAGAAACAATGCCAACAGAAATGACATTATTTACAAGACAGAATTGGTATCACTAGCCAATAAGCCAGTTCTTTTCTTAAGAATGAAAAAAAATGGTATCAGAAGAATTGCTTTGATATAATTCTGCTTTGCAATAGGGAATTTGTGAAAATCAGTTGCAGCTGTCTCTCGAGTGGCTGGAGACAGCTTTTTAAAGACCATCTAATGTTGGCAAACTATTTTTTCAACTTAGAATGGAATTAATTTTCACAAAATGGAATTATCCCAGATGATTTTTCTCAGATTGAAAACATCAGTGTTAGGTGGGTAATGCTCTCTTTCATTCTTTCTCTTTCTTTTCTCCCTCCTTCATAGAATCATAGAATCAGTAAGGTTGGAAGGGACCTCTGGAGATCATCT
>NW_028185228.1:2875270-2905615 GCF_003343005.1 Rhea americana | reverse complement strand
CCAGGTCTCTCTGAATGGCAGCACAGCCCTCAGGTGTGTCAGTCACTCCTCCCAGCTTGAGATCATCAGCAAACGTGCTGAGGAGACATTCTGTCTGCTCGTGCACGTCATTGATGAAAAAGTTGAACAGGATGGGACCCAGTCCTGAGCCCTGGGGGACACCACTAGCCACAGGCCTCCAACTGGACTCCACATCACTGATGACGGCCCTCTGAGCTCTGCCTTTCAGCCAGTTCTCAATTCACCTCACTGTCCCCTCTTCTAACCCACACTTCCTGAGCTTATCCAGGAGGATGTTCTGGGAGACAGTGTCAAAAGCCTTGCTGAAGTCAAGATACACAACGTCCACCGCTCTCCCCTTGCCTACTCAGCCAGTCAGTCCATCAGAGAAGGCTATCAGATTGGTTAAGCAGGATTTCCCCTTGGTGAATCCATGCTGGCTACTCCCGATCACCGTCTTCTCCTCCATATGTCTGGAGATGACATCCAGAATGAGCTGTTCCATCACCTTACCAGGGATGGAGGTGAAGCTGACTGGCCTATAGTTGCCGGGGTCCTCCTTCTTGCCCTTCTTGAAGACTGGAGTGACACTGGCTTTCTTCCACTCCTCAGGCACCTCTCCAGTTCTCTGGGACCTTTCAAAGATGATGGAGAGCGGCCTGGCAACAACATCCTCCAGCTCCCTCAGTACCCGTGAGTGCATCCCATCTGGGCCCATGGATTTGTGGAGGTCTAGCCTGCCCAGAAGGTCTCTAATCCYATCCTCCTCAACCAAAGGAAAGTCTTCCCTTCTCCAGACTTTCTCCCTCACRTCCAGGCTGCAGGATTCCTGGGGGCTGCCCTTAGCAGTGAAGACTGAAGCAAAGAAGGCATTCAGTGATTCTGCCTTCTCTGTATCCCTTGGCACCAGGGCCCCTGCCCCATTCTGTAGTGGGCCCACATTTTCCCTAGTCCTCCTCTTGCTGCTGATGTATTTGAAGAAGCCCTTCCTGTTGTCCTTGACATCCCTTGCCAGACTCAATTCCAGCTGGGCCTTAGCCTTCCTCGCCGCGTCTCTACATACTCTGATTGCATTCCTACAATTCTCCCAAGTAGCCTGTCCCCTCTTCCACAGTCTGTGTATTTTCTCCTTCTGTCTGAATTTGGCCAAGAACTCCTTGCTCACCCATGCAGGTCTCCTGCCCCTTTTGCTGCACTTCTTACTCAGAGGGATGCACTGCTCTTGAGCTGGGAGGAAGTGATGTTTGAATACTAGCCAGCTCTCCTGGACCCCCCTTCCCTCTAGGGCCTTAACCCATGAGACTCCACCAATTAGGTCTCYGAAGAGCMCAAAGTCCGYTCTCCTGAAGTCCAGGGTTGCAATCCTGCTTGTTGCCTTACTTCTTTCCTGCCGGATCCTGAACTCCACCATCTCATGGTCACTGCAGCCAAGGCTGCCTGCCCYCAACCTTCAYATCTCTAACYAGTCCCTGTCCATTGGTAAGGACAAGGTCCAGCAGGACACCCTTCCTGGTAGGCTCCTCCACCGTTTGTGACAAGAAGTTATCGTCCATGCATTGCAGGAGCCTCCTGGGCTSTTTGTGCCTTGCTGTGTMRTCCCTCCAGCAGATGTCAGGGTGGTTGAAGTCCCCCATGAGAACCACAGGGCCTGTGATCGTGAGGCTACCTCCAGCTGTCTATAGAAGGCCTCATCAACTTTCTCCTCCTGGTCAGGTGGCCTGTAGTAGACACCCACAACAGTGTCCCCCATGTTGGCCTGCTCTTTGATCTTGAGGGTCATCCATAGCCATGTCCTAAACACACATCCCCAGCTGCATGCACCCGTTGGAGGCCCCCCAACCCAACTTGTGTTTTGTTGTCTACCCTGTCTATATGACACCCCCCCATCCCCTCCTAGTTTAAAGCCCTCTTTACTAGGCTGRCTAACTTGTTTGCAAAGGCAAATGTGCCCTGCTTGGTGAGGTGAATCCCATCTCTCCTCACCAGCTGTTGATCTTCAGAYCATGTTCCATCTTCTCTTTCCATCYTCCCTTTTTCTACAAACTCTGGAAATTAAAAGGCAGTCCTACCTGGATTAAAAAACTTTCTCATCATAATCTTTGTCAAATTCAATRATTCTTATAAAGTATAGCAAAAAATAGTTATTTTTAAGGAAAACTATTAAAACTAATATATTAGAATAGTAGATCATTTCTATTGATAATTATTCTAACAGATTAGAAGAGTATATTTTTTTTAGTTTGGTTCATTTGTCCCTACCTGTTAGATTCAGATAAATRTTCATAATTTCTCCTTTAATTAATTTTTGAGCTATTTCAGCTGGAATGGAAATAAGTCCTCCTGCCACATACAATTCCTAAGGACAGAATAAAATGATACATTTACTATTCCCCCTCTACTCAAATCTGCACATGAGCCTATAGTCATGAAATATAAGACAATATCTCATAGATACTTTCTTCTACAGTCATAGAGATATATTCTCTAACTGCATATCACAGTCAGTGACATTGCATATTTCAAACATGTCAGTAAAACCGACTTTGTTATGATCCAAAAGGGATCCAATAGCACTGTGTGAATGTCCTCATGATAAATCTCAAAAGGCAGGGTGAAAGCCTAAAAACTGTGCACTCATAAACCACTTTTCTTAAATCTTTGTCTAGTGAAATGACTTCTGACTGTGTCATATCATTGTTACTTGTTAGAAAAGTGCTGCATTTTATTGTATTTAATATTTCATATATAACAGAAAAACACTTATGTAGCAAGCTGCCTTCTAAGTGTTCTCAAATATTCCCCTGTCTGTAACTGTACTAGATCAGTTTATTATCTGATATCTCTGCTTATGAAATGTGTTAGAATAAATCACACGGTGAATTTCAAGTTACTGAATGTTGATGTTATTTCCTAGGATCATACAATTCTTTCAACGTGTGGTGTRTTTAAAACAGCAGCCAGTTAATCCGAACTGAGGAGATACATACTTGATTCTATGTCTGATCTCTTCAGTGTTAAGATGTGAATTTATTCTTACAAACTTCCTTGCGCTAATGTTTACCTTACTAAATTCCCTTTAATTTATTCACTCGACTTCCACATTTTATTTATACAGGAAATCTTATCAGAAGGGAGCATCGAATGGTGCTTRTTATGTACGCAAGGAAGCCCAGGACATAGAGATGAAAGTATGTGGAGGAGAGAAACTGTCAGAGAAGACTCCAAGATCAAATGTGAAAATCCCACCTCCTGATGCATCTTTCTTCAGTTTACCTGCAGTCTTGGCCACCTGTCAAGCTTCCATTTCTAAACGAGGGAGGAAATAGGCACTTGTAGAAAACTATTTATCCCCTCCTAAAACARTTGTGTGAGATAGGAATGATGTTCTGTGGCCTGTCTTTTATTGAGCTTAGAAAGTGCCTTCATGCTACCTGAGGTGAAATGTTTAACCCACGAAGAGACTAAAAGATGGTAAAACATATTTCTTTATTTGTTACTCAGATTTTACAAYAAGGAACTTAGAATCAAGATCTGAGGGAGAAAAAAAACACACAACCCTCCTCTGCCTTTCCCAATATGGACAGACAGGGTTCCTAAAAGCCATTTAGTTGCCTAAATAAATAGAGTGATTAGTGACTAGATAAACAGCGCAGATAAATTGCTTCTCCCACTGAATGCAGCTTACATGCACGTGTTCCTCCATGATGCGAAGGAAATTCTACTTTTTCTACAACTCCCAACTCTCCTTACTTATCTTCTGCAACCTACCTTTTGCCATAATCTACAGATCTACTGATGTCACATCTCTCTGGTGTCATTTTCCTTTTCATGTCTCCCTTTTCCCTTCCATCTCTCACCTTTTTTTTTTTTTCCCCCACATTTCCTCTGTTGCTTACCACCTTATCTCCTGCTGCAGCCCAGGATTAATAATCCTCGACCCCATATGAATCATCTTTCTTTCCTGTTTTAACTATCTACTCATATTTAACTCTATATATTGTTGCAAGTTTATCTGCACTGCAGGAGGAAGACCAAAACTAAGACAAAAAAGATATACAGGTGACACTGAAAAATAGGAGAAAAGGATTTGTCACCCTAGAGAAATGGAGAAGAGGCAGTGAAGCTTACCAGTGACCGCAACAATAAGAATGACATATGGTAGACTGTAAGAGAGGGCAAAAGATAAGATCTTCCACAGGTTGGATGAAAATCAGAAGAGGTTGAATTCTCTAATCAAGAAAAGACCAACTGGAGATGTTAYTGGCAGTTCTTTTTTTAAAAAAGAAAATAGTAGATATGATACCAAAAGGTGAATCTGGAAAAGTAGATGAACATGCTGTCTACCAGAAACAGGAATACGAGAAGTAACCTCGAAACAGAAAGAATCCTGACAGAATCTGAAAAGAAACTGCTATTATCAGGAGAAAATAACACTGCCAAATTGCCTTCGGAACCCATCAGAAATAARTGTGCTGGGCTGGAGAAAACATTAAGAGAAATGAAGATTCAGGAGAAAGTTCTCCAGCGAAATTACTTTAACCGCCAAAGAATATCATTAAAGCCAAAATAAGTGGGAATGTACTAAAGAAACTCTGATATGACCCAATAGAATAAAAATATCAATTCAGGAAGGACTGGAATATCACACAGAAAGAACTACTTGTTCCCAGGGACTGGAATAACAGAGAGGGATGAAAATAAAGACTACAGAGTAGACGGTTATTCACTGAAGAACTGTGATCTGATGGCTAATCATTTGGAAAAAAATGAGTGTAGAAGGGTGATTAATGATTTGATTGATGATCAGTATGATGCAGTTATGAAAACATCCTCCATAGATATAAAAAAATGTATCCATAAAATAATAAAAAAAGACACTGTTGCAGCTCCCTGGTAACATTTCTCCCAGAACACATCTCCTACTCTAATAGTACCTCTCTATTGTTTGCTGGAAAGTGACCTGAATTTGTTTCTGTGATTATGATTTTGGCTCCCRGAGGCAAGGCAATTTGAGATAAATTGCTAGAAAAGCATTTATTTCACACAGGTCATATCTTTCAAGCCAGTTTCCCCCTAGCTGATTTTCAGAACATCTTTCCTAACATGTATTATCCAGTTATTAGCTGTAATGAAATCCAAATCCAGCTTGAGTTCTCTAGGACAGGAACCTGTCCCTTTCCACTTCCTGAAACTAGAGAAAATACTTTTAAAATGAGAGAATGCAGCACCTTATTGAGAGCAAAAGGAGATACTGCATTTGACACAGTCTTCCTTAAAAGCACGCATTAAAGTTGCTAAGTCTACTGAAAAAAGAGGATGAAAGTTAACTTAAATAATTAAACATACCTGGGTCATCTCACTCACATGCTGTGCTGGCTTCTGGAGTATTTGTTTGTAAAGAGTCTTTCACAAGTGAAAACTAAGGTCACTGTGTCTTCCTGTTGTCTGTTCAAAAATAAATAATTAAACAAGTCATGTCCCAGCTATATTGTAAAAAATTTGCATTCAAGCAATGGAGAAAAGGAGAGGCATAAGCTGATGTAAAGAATCTTTTCTTTTTCTTTTTTGACGAGAGAGGAAACAGAATTAAATTTAGTCCAATGAGACCCCCTCAGAAATTTAATAAAGGACTCTCACTCTTTTTTTTTTCTCCCTCAAAGTGTGTGACACATATGACAGTCCCTGACAAAACACTCTTTTCTGTTGCCTCATGAAAATCTATAAATCTCCTATAAATCATTCAACATTTCTATGCTGCTTCCTGTCACCAAACCATTAACTCTTAATAGCTCCAGCTCTTTAGCTTCTTGTTTGGAGTCCTTTGAGTAAAAACTGCACAGGGTASGCAAAAGTGTGGCATAGAGCAATGTCTGATTCTTGCCAAGTGATCAGTTCATCCACATCATGCATCAGTGATTCTTTTCTCCGATACCAGTAYAAAACATGAAAAGGGATGGAGGGTGATAATGATGGTTTCACTAGGATTGCCATCAGGGCTATATAATGTACAAAACCGTAAATGGCACCCCCCGATTCCTGGTCTGGGTGACAATTGTATGGGTGGCTGTGTATTCCTCAAAGAATGTATGGTTAATCCAGCAATGAATCGTTGGCATAAAACCAAGGAATGTAGTATTTTCTAGTGATACAGTATCATTAAAAGAGTTGTATAGTGGAAAAATATTAATAAAACATTAATAGGTTTCATTAATTTTGCTCTGTATTATACCTAAGCCTGTGAAGTCTACATGAACCTGTAGGTATGTTATAATATTTTGGATCCAAAGTTATAACTTCCAATGAAAATCTCACCCTACTCAGTTTAAACAGGGATTGAATTAGGCAATATATACTAGTTAGATTTAAACCATTTTATCACATTTTCTGAGATGATCCTTTCCTCAATGAACAGGATGGGGTTGTAGAAGGTATAAAAGACCAGCTGTGCACAAAGTTTCTTTCAGTGTTAAATGTTGTCACTTCTGAAGACACTGAAATCTTCAGCAGCAACTGCTTTGCAATTATCCATAGGTAATGGGAACTGAGAAAAGATGTTTTAACCTTTGGCAGAATAAGGATCTGAAAAAGCCCTTCTAGAGGTTATATTATAAAAGAGAAAAAAAAAACTAACTAGTTTTAAAATTGGGTTTGTGTTTATGAGGAGGATTTTCTGTTGCAAGTAGCCCCGTGGTACCAGGAAACTGGACTCAGTAACTATAAAGATCCCCTCATATAAATTCTCTTATAAATTTTGATCCTCCTATATTCAGACAACGCAATCTTACAGTCTCTCTGTTTGTCCTAACAATACCTCAAAGCTTCTGAGATTTTAACTATCCTCCTGGAGCATGGAGACACATGCATGAAAACGCACCAAGCAACGACTCAGCAGGGAAGTTGGCTTTGCTCCTTTCAGCCTGCTGGTACCCCTGGTAGCTGCTGGGAGGTAGAATCCTGCTGCTGACAGCAGGGTCCCCTGAGGGCAATYGGCCTCTTCAGAGGCAAGAGGTGAAATGACCTTGCTCCTTCTGACCACAGCAATAGCACATTGGCCAAAGGAGAGAGGAGATGCTTCAGCAAGGTTGGTCCCAGGCCAGCCCATTAACCAAAATCCCATTTAGCTCCTACTGGGTAGATGAAGAAAACACAAAAGCATTAGCGTGTATGCTCCAGAAAGGTATGCTCTTAATGAGTTTGTCTTGAATTCTGCTACGCTTTCAATCTCCAGATGGTTGTAAAGTATAGCCCTAAGTAAAATACATTACAAAATCCAAGTTGAAAGCACAAATAAAAGGAAAGAGCACAACTACTTAACTGTACATGAGAGTGAAGAGGGAACTAGATTCCTTSCTCTGTAGTAGCTCCCTGATTTTTTTAATATCAGCAATGAACTGGTTTCATTCCTACTTTCCTCCTTTGAGCCAAAAGAAGCAATATTATCTTTGCCATCTGCTCCTGCTGCTTCCCACAGCAGCACTTCAGTCCTTCTCAGATGAAATGTTGGCCTGCCAGCGCTTGGTCCCAAGCCCACCCTCACTTCAGTATAGAGGTAGTTGCTATGGCCAGATTTGGTGGTATGGATGAATAAAGCTGAGGGTCATGAGCTGGCCAACTCTCACACCAGACCCATGTACAGAGCAGGTAAAGGAAACACTGATATCCCCCTCTGCGGAAAAGGAAAAAACATTCTTGCCCTGATGAAGAAGTTCTCAAACAAAGCACACAGAGATTGGGGAACTGAAGATGGAGGCACTTTCTGTAGATTCTACAAAATATTTATTTTACAGAATTTTTTAATGATATATCTCTACAAGAGGTAAAGATTTTAGGAGGAAATATCTGTTTGGGTTTTCTTAACTTGTTTTCAGAATTGTCAAAACTAACTGTTTTGATCTGCTCTAACAAAATATTTACGCTTTTCTGGTTTGAAATAACTTCATTTTATAATTAATCTACATAAAGTCAATTTAATCACAATCAGGGTTTTTTTTAGATCTTGATGAAATGGAAAAAATGTTTAAAATGAAAAAATGTTTCTTTGAATCAGAGACATTTGGTGTCCCATTTTGCAAGACTTTAGATTTTGGTGTTTTATTCTTCAGATAAATAATTGTTTTCAGTAAATCCACRTTCAAGCAAAACAAGAGAAACAATTCCTCCCTCCCTCCCCACTAACTCCAGGTTATGCTTGCTCCTGYGAGTTGGATAGAAGTTATGTACAAGACATTGTCATTAGTACTATTCAGTCTATGACAGCCTATTTCAGGCTCCAACTTACTGAAAGACGTATTATGGATTATTTTATTACCTAGGCAGAGCCTTTTACTGAGATGCGTACTTCAACCTCTTTTACAGCATTTGTGAAAGGCTTCYACATTGTGTGCAAACCTGGAGGAAAACAAACAGCATGCTATCAAAATAAATCTCACTCAGTAGAAAAAGGCCGAATAGAGGTTAATCCAATTACTTAATGGTTGTCCCCCTTTGCCTCTTCCTTCAGGCAGCTGTGCTTTTACATGTTCTTCTTCCCTATTCTAACATGTTTCTTTAGAGTTCTTTTCTTCACAAAGGAAAAAAAAATCATAATGTTCTCCAAAAATAATCTTTTTTATCATAGATTTTTGGCCATATGGAGAAATATGTTCAAAATCTTGTATATGAAGTTTTGAAATTCTTCATCTATCACAAATATTTAACTTTCACATAAAGTGAAAAAGCCATTGTTCTTAAATTTAATTGAATTATTCCTGAGGTCAGATTTCTAACTGAATAAGTATATAGTAGGAATAGCACTGGAAATTTAACAATTTTTTTTTCTGGAGGATTGATAGATAACATTAATACTTTATTGTAAAAACATGACTCCACAGATAACAGCAAAAATAGCAATAGGAGTCAAACAAATAACCTGAACAGAACTCTAATGAGAGCAAAATTTAATGAACCGCGTATATATGTTCTCAACATTCCTAGTTCAAGGAAATCGAATGTGCTAACTCCTGCTAATGCCCTCCCTCCGGGAGTTTCATGCTCAAGCGACAGGCTGCACAAGATGATAGCTGACCTACRAGGAGGGAAGGCAGCGGGTGAACAGTAAATGAGACTGCTGGGACAATTAATCTTTAGCATGCACTTATAACTGGTGGAATAACTGTTCTGCTGCATTTAGGGTATGTCAAAACATTTTTGCCTCGAGTCGCCTGAGCTAGACCTGTTCAATGTTTCCATTTTGTAGGTGCTGAGCACTTGTTTGTCACCGGCAGCACTGCCATAGTCCATCCTCGGTAGTGTTCTTAAACTGACTGAGGTGGGCACTATTTATTCCCCAGTCTGCCCAGGCCAGGATTCCCCTCTCCTGTGATAAGCTTGCAATGTTTATGCTGTAGACATCACTCAGAACAGCTGCTGTTTTAGAGCTTATTCTAATGCAGAAATCTATCCTCTTTGATGCCAAATGAAAAGGGAAAACTTCCCTCTGTGTGTTTTTACTATCATTCACTCAGTACGCAAAATTTTATGTTATAATAGGAAGAGAGGAGAARCAAGTTAAGCATGAGGCAGCAGAGAGCGTCCTTGCAGTGATGAAGGCTAACCCACACACTTGGCTGCATTAACGGAAGTGTAACAAGCAGGTCAAGGGAAGTGATTCTTCCCCTCYGTTTGGCACTTGTGAGGTTGCATGTGAAACACTGTCCTCCCCAACCCTGGTACAAGAGTAGTAGGTGAACTGCAGAGGGGATGGTTGGGAGGCTGCAACATATGACATAGCAGGAAAGGTTGAGGAAAAAGAGTTTGTTCAGCCTGGGGAAGAAAAGGCTGAGGGGGCATATAATTCAGCCTTATGCTACCTAAAGSGGGGTTATGAAGAGGCAGAACCAGGCTCATCTCAGAGACGCAATGGTCACAATTTGCAGCAGGGGAAAAACTTCACCATCAGAGTGGCTAAGCACTGGAACAGGTGCCCAGAAAGGCTGTGGAAGCTCCACTCTCAGAGATTCAGCTGGTCAAGATAGTCCCTGAATTAAACRACCTGTGATGATAGCTCTACTCCTCACAGTAGGTGGGACTGGACAACCTGCAGAGCTGCCTGCTGACCTGAGCTGCCCTGTGATTCTCTCAGTCGAATTCCCAGCTTTAGTCCTACTATGCATTAGACCTTTACTCTAGTAAGTAATGCAGGATCAGATCCTGCTACAGTAAACCAGCAACAGTATTGTACATAGCTGGGCTATGTAGCTTCCCGCTCRTTGCACAGGGATTTTAAAATGCATAAAAAGCCAGGTGTTTCTTCAAGCATTTAGCAAGTGTAACTTACCCAAGGTCATACAAGTGCATGGGAGATCTGGAAACTGAACCAAATACAGGTTTCCAGGAAGCTTTCTGATTAATCAGTGATCCATTAGCAATAYGCTAATGTATTTGTTCTGTAGCTGTGGCATCTACGGAAATACCCTTGCTGGAGTGATGCCTTCATCTGCACACCAGATATTTTAAATGGACCGCTGACAATTAAAAATGTACATCTCAGTAACCTACAATCTTCACAAAATAAATTCTGATGATATCYCTATTCTCTTCTCTGTCCTTGAGTATATGTTTATGTTATGGACTAAAGGTCAGCAGTGTAACAATAATGGATTTGTATCCCCTTCAGCAGTTCCCTGTTATTTTGGTTCAGCAACCCAAAATGACTTTAGCTGTAGACAAAAGAGCCTGACTAACTAACTAAAGACYTAGAGATAAAAATGATGAGTTGTTTGTGAAGGAAAGAGTAATATAATAAGTAAAATATTTGCTATTTCTATCTTTCTTTGTATGCAAAGCATCCTGATTCCTGGTATACCCTATTACTGCTTAATTAAAAGTCAAGTCTCTTACAGACTCACATCAATTCTTAATTTTTTTAATCTCTTACATTGTATCATACATTATTGATTTTTTTTAAAGAAGGAGGTGAACAGTGTTAGTATAGCAATRATGCACCTGAAGTAATGAATAATCAAATCTGAGGTGTAGAGACTTACATTGCAAAATAGRTTAGAAATAAATGCTGTCTGTTCCAAATCTTCATCCAGAGCACTGCACAACAGCTAAGGTGCATTGTAGAATTGTGTCTTTGCTTTATAAAACATCAGATATTAGCTATTGCCAGAGGGAGACTATCTAATATGATGGGCTGGGGTTTGATTTGATATGACAATGAAAAAAATAAACAAAGCGTACGTATCTAAACTAAGGAGCCTCTTCTGTAATGAGCCATATTCTTAAAAACATTCACACACATATAGTTCCTATATGATAAGTTGATGTGATGAAGAAAAAAAATCACGTCACATGCCAGAAATTATTAAGAAGTGTTCATCATTTTATAGCTGCAGAGCAAAATTGGAGAACAGAGCAGCTTTGCCATAAAGTATTCTGCACTGAGACCAGGTTAGCTATGCCTGTCGTTTCATGTCTTCCTATGCCAGTTCAAATGTAAAATCCTGAAGAGACAAAAAGCAACATGTGCAAGTTGGTCATAAAAAAACAACTCTCTTTCAGATATATATATTCTTCTTTGACACATTTCCTTACAAAAAAGCTGAATAAATTGCCAGAATTCTTTCTGCAAGCCTTCTGTGAGAGTAAATTCCTTARTCTGCACAGGCTTTTCTGTCGTAGAGAAGAAAATCACTAGTACCAGGTCATACTAACGTGTTTCAAGGAACACCTCCACTACCTGCAGTAACAGTTGTGGTTTAAAGATAACGTGTGGTCTGTGCAGAAGAATTTCAGTTTGGAGGGATATCCATCATCCTTGTAAAGCAAGAGSTTGGAAGTGGGGCTTTACCTTACTAAACATAGATATTTTCAGTGCAAGTCACCCCAGGATCCCTTTTTAATCAATGGAGAACTTCTCAGCATCATCACAGAGAAAAAGCACATTTTATAAAATGGATATCTGAAACATATTAGATGAATTGTATCTTCCTCCGTCATCTACTAAGGAAGTCTACACTGACTAGTTTAGGACGTACATCCTGTCTCTGCCTTTGGCTCTATCTCTGTCTATATCTGATATATGTTATTCTGGTAAATACTGTAATTCTAGGTTTTTTGTGTGAATGTTTTTTCTGAGCGTCATACAGCCTCATCTGGCAGTTCGGTGRTTGAAGAAACGATGGTAGTGGTATATTTCTAGTGCTCACATATAGACACACAAATCTAGATGAGGTAGAGTTAAATGATGATTACCTCTCTAACATGCTATTTTTAGTGTTCCTGACCATTATTGTCACTAGTCACTAATAYAGATGAAGTGATTTTTTTAGGCAAAGGACCAACTTCCTTGAAATGTAAAAGCAAGAAAATTACTGGGCCAGACTGAAAGGCTGCTTAATGAGTAGTACTCTACAGTGAAAAGGAAAAATCATGTAAACGCCTAACATTTAGAAGCAAAAAGGTACCTATGTACAGAAACTAAAGGCTTCCACAATCTTCTTAGAATCAACTTCTTTACATGGGGAAAAATATACTTTGAAATGTTGAAGAACCAACAGGACATGACACAAAGAAAGAGCTGACATCATCTTTTCACATCACCAAATTTCCTAGAACATCTGCTGTGGTACCTGTCCATCAGCGTTATTCCACCATGATGTATGATCGGGGCGGGGATAATTAGCTGTGAGGAACTAAAAACAAAACCACTATAATTTGAACATGCAGGCTTTACAATATAGATGCACACTTTTGTAAAAGATAGATTTGTAATGTCCAGTGCAATGTCCAAATCTCAAAAACTAGGACAGATACTTGCTGTCAGGGAAAAAGGTACTGCATTTCTTAACCACTGTGTTTGACATTCATGAAGCAATATCATACCATTCTTCCAGTTTTCTATGCAATATGCTAGGAAATACAAAATTTCAATCTCATATACTCCTCATCAGGACTCACTCTGTCTCTCCAGGTCAAAGGGATATTATAGAGAGCGGGGTGATAGTAACTCTCAACTTCACTTTGAATAAGACTTGTTTTGGCTTGAGATAAAACAAACCCTGTTGAAAACACAGGGTCAACATGAGATTAGGGAGAAGTTTACTGAAATCAAAGCCACTGTGTTCTGTTCATGTTTTAACTAAAGAAAAAGCAAGCTAAAACAAGCATTGAAGAAATATTATTTTCAGTGTATTCAGTCTTCGAATGTAATTTGAAGACTGTCTTCTGCTGACAAGTCTGTCCCATGCCTATTTCCTACTTTACATCTGCAAACAATAGATTGCCAGCAAATATAGAAAAAAAATCTTATTTTGAATCCTAGAGATATGAAATCCATCCCTGACCTTCCAGTTGTTTAGGTTAGACAACGATAGGTCACTGCACAGCAAACTCATAAACTCCACAGACTTGCTATGCAATCTTTGGGCTTTCTTCTCATCATATCAAATCATGGGGGGAGCTTTAAAAGATTGTCATTCAAACATGCTGCCTTTGAGTCATTTTCTTATTGTTACTTCTGAGTCTTTAAAAATATTACTTTATGATTATTAATTTAGGTAATACTGAAAAATAGTATTTTATGAATGAAGAACCAATATCTCTGCTTTATAATTTCCTGAGCACAGGCCATGCAAAGGAATACAAGCCTGTTTCCAAAACTTCTACTGCTATCAGAACGTGTAGCTCTAGTGTTTAAATCACACCTATAGGGCAACTTTTATCAGCTCKGTGTCTTCTTTTATGTGACTTGGAACTAGCTGAAGTTGTCTTAGTTCCTGACAAAGAAATATTAGTTTATCATAAAAATTCGGTACTATTGAGGTTAAAATAAAAGAGTGGAATTACAGTCCTGGCAAAGAAAGAGGCTGACTTAGAGAAGCCAATGAGAGTGCTTACAAGATATTAGATTCCAGAGTTATTTAATATAAAGCACATCTTGTTCAGATCTGTGATGCCAAGAGCTCAAAAAACATGAGCCAGGTTTCCAAAATCTTCGTTACCTTTAATACTGTAAGATTTATTTTAGCTAATTTAATTGAGACCTATATGATCACACTGCCTGKYTCCCAGAATAACTTTTGGATATTAACAAATATWAATCAAACTTGACAGAGGTACTGAGGTCTAAGAATAAATTCTTGCAAGTGTGATGAAAATCATCAGCTATGTGGGGCATTGGTAGTGTACCTGATGTTGGAAAGCCACTTCACTTCTGTTTATCTTGCCCAAAAGCAGCAGCAGCCAGTCATCATCTCCATAGCTTTGAATCCAACCTAGCAAACATAATTTCTTGCCCAAGCAGCATTTTTGAAGAGAAAAATAAATAAAATGAGGTTATTGGRGAAGGTTAGTATCTCTTGCTGTTGTGAGAAAACTGGAGCTATTGTCCTTGCAAACTGAAGAAGGCTTATAGTGGAAACAAAGGCACCATTACAGGGGGACACGGAAGAGTTGTGGGGAGCTGGGATTATTATGGTAGAGAATGCAAGAAATGCTGTAAAAATCCACAGGAAGCTAGACTTCCYCAGTTCCAACGTTCAAAGAACAATTTGTTTTAAGAATGGGCTCTTGTTAAACYCTCTCGTGTTGTGTCCTCAGACTACATTAGAGTCACATATTTCAGCCTTTCTCTGCAGGTATGAATGGTAGGAATTTGCTTTATTTTTTTTTCATTGACAGCTTAGGTATTTTCAGTGCCAAGTGACAGAGCTTAAAGAAAAAAAAAAAGCTGGAAATAAACCATAAAATCAATAAATGATAGAAAATAGGGCCAAGAGGAATCTTGAGTAGGCAAGATAAACCATATCTAGATCATTTCTGGCAGATTTTTGCCTGACTTATTTTTAGAACTTGCCAGTAATAGAGATGCAAAAACTTTCCTGGCTGCCTTAATCCAGTGCTTCACTATCTTGCATGAAACCTGACTAAACTTCCTGTACTGTTAGTTGGTATTGTTGATGCTAACACACTACCAAGAAAAGCAGGAAATATCTTATTAACGACTTAGAGAAACAGAGGATCTATATTCCTTAGCCAGAACAGAAAGGACAATTATCTTTTCCATTCATTATTAACGTCTAMTTGCACTGGGAGGAAAGGACTCGAATAAAGTCATCCTATCAATAAAACATTTTTACAGAAACATGACCAAATGCCAGTCCAAATTAATGCAGAAGAGAAATGGTTGTGAAGCTTGTAAYATTGCATATACAGCTACACAAGTGATACAAATAGGGAGCATAAAAACCTCATTAGCTACTGTTAAGTAAAACAATTCTTTAATTGGGTGATCTGTTTTCTCCATCTGAAACTTGAAAAGAATCTTCATTGAAAAAGCTTTAAAATTTAAGTCCATCTTACTGGTTACTRTATATTCTGGACATATTCTGACTGACCCCTCCATAGAAAACACTATAAAAGGTCATTCAGAGATACCTTTGAGTTGCCACTTACCTACAGCTTCTCAGCCTGGTCCTATATACTGTCTACCATTAAGAAATCTTAGGGGTCTCACGCTAATGATCATTTCTTTTTCCTGACCAACAAGAAGCTTTCTAAAGCCCAAGGTTTGATCATGTGCTTGTGCATATATATGAGAGGCTGATACACAAAAGTAAAAATATAATTCATGGAAGTGACATCTGAATGTTGAGTAAATCCACACTAAAGGTGTAGAAAGAAAGCAGCATCTCTTGTCTGTTTTCATAAGACATAGCACAATTTGTGCCTTAGATCTTCCTTAAACAATCATGATTGTTGCAAATGGAACTAAAATACATCTGCTACAACATCATTTCACTTTTAATGTTCTGAGGTCTGAATATTTGTCCTTCTGCAGCACTCCAAAAGCAAAACCATTATTTCAATCTAATTACTTTAACCCAGGGAATATATGCACTTATAACCAAAACTTCTGACAGCTGTAAAAGGAACTTAAAGCACCATTCACCCACTGAATAAAAGGATCTCACTCATAGAAATTATGCAACTGAGTTTCCAGCATCAGTGTGTTTTGTCTGATATTTTGAAGAGAGAGCTTGTGTGAATGTATCTCTGATTATTTAATGGTGCAGAGATTCTTGAAAATTTGAAAGAGTAGTTAGAATAATATGGCTATGACTTTCAGTCCGAATTTGCAAAGATCGGTGATATTTATCATTATAAACATGAATGGCAGATATATTTGTCCTCTGTCGCCTTGCACAATGGAAGCTGTAGCCACAGACTGAGCTCCCAGTATAGAAGCTGGCTTGTGCTCGTCTTTGCTGCCCAGCAATCGTTCAGAGGCCAGGAGTCTTATCAACATCTACTTGACCTTGCTGCCCAACAGTCCTCAATAACACGAACCTCTACACAGTACAATTGGTTTGAACCAGCTCAGATCCTTCCCAAAGTATGGTCATCACAGCTGATTTCATGCATAAGGTGGCTAGCAGGCTCTGGACTCAGCATGGGGCTGTGGGAGCTCAGGTCAGATCCAAGGCTGATGGATATCTSACCTTTGACTGACTACTGCAGAAAGAGCTTCTATTTGTGACTTATAGAGAAATTGCCTGCTGCAGACTCAATTGCACATAAAATAACTTCCCTCTCGCATCTGGCAGTCAAACTAACTCCAGACTCTAGGCCCCCCTGAACACATCCCCAGCATGAAGACACCTCTGAGCTATCTGCACACCTCATCTGTGCTGATCAGCCACCTCTGTCAGAGCAGGCCACCTCCCTTTGCTGCCTTAGCTCAGATTCATTTTGCACCCCAGCACCAGACACACTTTCCTATAAGAAAAGCAAAGGTTTATTTATCAGATCTGAATGTAGTAAATTCAGAATTCTAACTACAATACTGCAAGCACAGATAATATAAAATGTTTTTCTTAGCAGTAARAGATTTTTTGATTGTTCCTGCATGTTTCACACTAAGCTCTTGTTGTGTAGCTTGCCCTGAAAAGTTAATGTTCTTCTTGCATGAAATAGTGCCACAGTCACATAATCCCAAATTCTTGCTTCCCGCCAGATAAAGCACCTAATCCCACCAAGTTCTCCATGACCTCCAGATACATCAAGTTGGATTTCTTGCTTCATTTCAGGGTGAATGGCAGTATCAGTGGCTCACATTTTGCGTTTTTATTATAGTTTGGACTTCTCCCACCACCGCATCTGCCTCTGAACTAGCCAGGTGCTAATTTAGATATAGAGCAGATCTGATGGGATGTAAGCAGTATGAGGCAGAGCACACCTAGCCCAGCCACTATCAGTGAGAGAAAGGTAGAGAAAACTGAGGAAAGTGTTAAAGGTCTGTTGATTCCCGTTGTAAATTTATGCTAGCTACTGTGTATTCCTAGGTGTTTTCCAGTCTATAAAATTTGATCATTAATCTTCATTAATAGTCTTTATGAAATCTTAATTAAATTCTTCAAAATGATTAAAAATAATTAAACTGAGTAATCTTCATTAAAAATAGAAGTCACATCTATTTTATTAAAAGTTTGGCTTGTGGTGCTGTCACAGCTATTACTTGACACTGCAAATGGTTTTTCTGGATACAAATTTCATGAAAAAATAGAAGACTGCATAAATGCATAGCCACCTGTCCTCCTTCACAAAACCTGCTGTTAGCTTTTGGGTACTTGGGAAGCTCAAGAGGAGCTTCCATCAGAAAGGCAGCATATGAATACTGGGTTTTGCACCATTTCTGGAGTTACCTCCCAGAGATACTTGCAGGATRAAGTTAGAATAAGAAATGATAAAAAATAGATTGGAAGCCAGAGTTATTGTGTTCTGACAGACACTGCGAATTCTCCAGCCTTGACAGCTCTGACTGCTTGGATTAGCTGGTACTCTGAGGACTAAAGCCTTTATGAATTTTTCTCTCTTAGACACTGAAATTACCTCCAGCCTTCCCTCAGGGACCTTACAAAGGGACAAGAACATTAAGTCACTAAGCCACTGTTCTTCTAGAAACAGCCACTAAAAAAAGAGTCCAGGGGAAGAACAGAAATTGCAAGTAATTGTGAAACTGTAGGCTGTTAGGTTATTAAAATTTTGTAATTCTGGTTTTGTAAAAGGTTAAGTAATTACTAAAACTACATAAGTTTAAAGATAACCATAGAATAATAGAATTATAAAAAGAACAGTTGGGAGTAACCCTTAGAATATCATTCAGCCCAACCCTGGCAGGATCAATTATCTCTGTATCATTCTTGACAGATGTTTGCCTAACCTATTTTTAATATCTCTAGCAATTAAGATTTCACAATATCCATAGAATTCTGCTCATACAGTATGAAGCTATATTTTTGACTAGYGCTGTCACTTTCTCTTGCAATTAGAAATGTTTCCTAATATATAACTTGATTTTTTTYTTGCTGCAAATAAAGCCTATTACTGTTTTGCTGCTCTCAAAGACTTGAAAAATAGTTTACTATCTCTTTCTTTGTAGCAGACTGTCATGTACAAGTCTGTTATCTTCTCCACATCATTTCATAGAATTGGTAAGGTTGGAAGGGACCCCTGGAGATCATCTAGTCTACCCYAAATGAGTGGCCCATATGGGGATTGAACCCGCAACCTTGGCATTATTAGCACCATGCTCTAACCAGCTGAGCATTTCCTCTACTTCCTGTTAACCAGGTCCAGTTTTTTTGATATTTCCCCAAAGGCCTGTTGAAAAGAATGGATATTTCATTCTATATTTGTTTTCAGATTCTTCCTTTCTGGGTTTGTATYAAGTTTCATCTTGCTTTTTCTGATCAAATTGTCAAGAACTTCTAAAATTGACATCACATCTGTCAACATATCTTCAATCATTCTACCCTCTTCTCTTTGATTATTAATGAGATATTTTGGGCATTTCTATGTCCTTTATGCACTAAACCACCAAGCAAGTGTGTTATCTTGGGCATACAAGGTAATACTTCTTCCCTTCTCCCTTGCTTGTTCTTCTTGAGCATACTATATCATTTTATGCTCATTTTCCAGTCAAATGAGTTACCCAGCATTTTCTGTTACATTAGTTACATTACAATGGTGATGAAATTTGGTTTATTGCATTAATATAGAGATGTCTATATACTACCTACAGTATATAGCATGGAAATCTTTGGGCTGACCAGCTACCCTTTTTTTTATTCCTACTAAGAATAATCTTAGTGACTTATTGACTCTAAGAATAATCTTCCTGTTTCTAGGTCCTTATTGTTTATTGGTCCTTATTATGTATAACACCAGGCCATAGTGTTAGCTGGGATCTCATCACCTATCACTGCTGATCCAAGCTAGCTGCCCTCCATTGTAGAGATAAGAGAACCTGTTAGGATAGTCTAGGTTGGCAAGAGGATGTCCCATTTTGTAAACTGAACTCTCTCTTTTCCTCCTTCTCTTTCAGTGAGCATTGAACTTCATCTCCTGTTGAAAGGACCAAAGCATATGTTCATGATGAACCCTGAGGTAGTCAAAATTTGAGTTTTTATTAGGAAGAAAGTAATTACAAATTCAAATATGTCAATTACTTGTGTAAACGCTCAGTTACATGGCTGCCTGGTCATTGGTATGCACAATTACCCAAACTGAATAAGCAACCATGATAAATTTAACATGCAAATTGAGTATATAATCAGGCATTCAGCTAATTCACACCTAATTGGGCACATCTCATTTTGGAAATTATTTCTCTAATTTTCTGCCTGCCTTAAAACATTTTGGGTAAAGGGGTAAAGGCTCTATAATCATCCTTTCGTAACTTTTATATATATATATATATATATATATATATATATATATAAATATATATAAAAAAATAATATATATATATATGTATATATATATGTATATATTTTCACTTCAGGTTTGTCAGACAGCTATACAAGGTTGCACCAGGCCAGAATACTGGTATTATCATTAATCAGTTTACAGCCTCTGTTCTAAGCAATCTATTAGATGTCTGAGAGGAATTCAACACCAATAAAACCAGTAGAGTTTGTGACTGGGTTTTCTTTCAATTCTAGGATTCATAGTTTGTATTATACACTCATACTGCTTGTATAGTGTGAAGCTATGTTTTTAAATAGGATGACATTTAATTCACTGAGGAACAGATTTGCTGAGAATGGCTAACACAGATGTTTGTGAAAGCCTGATTTATGTGTATAAATGCCAACTGAGTAACCATAAATTGGCTATCTGTGCACATACATACTTATAATTTGAGTGGTTCTGTACATAGGCAAACAACTGTTTTAAGTGCACAGATCCACTTCTGAATTAGAAATCAGCTATTATTAGGGATACTCCTATACTCATTAGTCAGACATAATATTTGATGAAAATAATTGATGAAGAATCTCATGATATTGCATGAAGTTTCCAGGAGAAATTCAGTGTCAATAAGTGCAAAATAAAGCCCATGAAGAGAAGCAACTGTAATTCTTTATCTACAGCAGCAGATTCTCRACAATGTTTTATGACACAGGAATGAGAGTTTGGAAATACTGTGAACACTTCCTTGAAAATGTTAGCTTAGTAAAGATCAGCAGGCACAAAACAATTTAAAGTTGCTGGTGGACAACAGGCTGACCATGAACAAGCAATGAGCTCTTGTGGCCAAGGAGGCCAGTGGTCTCCTGGGGTGCGTTAGGAAGAGTGTTGCCAGCAGGTGGAGGGAGGTGATGCTGCCCCTCTACTCAGCCCTGGGGAGGCCTCATCTCAAGTCCTGTGTCCAGTTCTGGRCTCCCCAGGACAAGAGAGACGTGGAGCTACTGGAGAGAGTCCAGTGAAGGTCTACAAAGATGATCAGAGGGCTGGAGCATCCACCCTACGAGGAACGGCTGCGAGAGCTGGGCCTCTTCAGCGTGGGGAAGAGAAGACTGATGAGGGGGGATCTTATCAATGAGTACAAGTACCTGAAGGGAGGGTGTCGAGGGGACGGGGTGGAATTCTTTTCAATGGTGCCATGTGACAGGACAAGAGGCAACAGGCACAAACTGAAACACAGGAAGTTCTGCCTCACCAGGGCTGAGTAAAGGGGCAGGATCACCTCCCTTGACCTGCTGACAACACTCTTCCTAACACACCCCAGGATACCATTGGCCTTCATAGCCACAAGGGCACATTGCTGGCTCCTGTGACAAGGATTAGCAGAATTATGTCTTGGTCCCTGCAGGGGGACAAATCAGGTAGAGTCAGACTCTTCTTAAAATGTGGAAGGATATGATCAACATTTATAAAGCTATAGATGTTATGGAAAAATAAATAGAGAACAATAACATACTATTTTTATAATATCAAAGCTAAGGTGCATACAGTGAAATTATAAGTAACATTTAACATAAACAAAGGAAGCACTGATTTGTGCTGTTCACAAKTAAATTATAGAACCCTTTACTACAGGATGTTTGGATTCCACAAATATAAATAGGTCTAGAGATTATTAAACTAAACATGGACGATCCATTAAGGCATATTTAAAAAGATACTGGAAATATAAGTCTAGGTTTGGAAGATATCAAATCACAGAATGCCTGCTTCTGGAGCATGCAATATGGTGCCCTATCAGAAGCCGGTGCGAGCATGGTGGACTTTTGATCTTATCCAGTATGGCCATTTTTATATTTGTAATAGAACTCTTAATTCTTTTCTTGGGAGATTCTACTTAGCCACCTTCTTCCCATCTCATCTGGTACTCTGGATTATTTCCATCTAAGTAGAGATTTTGCTCCCATTCTTATTGAATTGCAATCTAGTTTTTTGGACCTTTCCTCCAATTTGTCATTATATTTAAATCCATTTCCTCCATCTTCCCTAGTAACATTGATTATCTAAAGGAATGGTTGATGACCATTCCAACTTCTGCACAACTGAATTACTCTAAAGCTCATAAAACTGACTGATGCCATATACAAGGGAATTATTGTATTTTAAAACTGTGATATAGGTGTCTGCATAGCTCTGGGAAGACAGAATATTATAGTTCCCCAAAGTCTACATGATTTTCCTTGCATGCTATTATTTTGCATAATACAACTATTAATGTGGAACATCCTAAGAGATACTTCCAACCTATTAATATTTATAAGATCGGTGCAGCTACTTGTTCTTAGTTTGTAGGCACCAGTTGAAGTAAGACAAATTTAAAAAAGAAAAGAATGCTTAATGCGATGTTATTTTGAGTGATCTCATATTATGCTTTAAGGGTTGCTTTTCCTTCCTTTAACAAATGCTAATACTTAGATCTTCAAAAGGACTAATGTACTGAAAGATTGGCCTTTCAGTACATTCAACTGAGAACTATCCAACTTTCAGCCTATTCAGCTGAGGACCCCAGAGTTAACCGTCTTCACTTCTTGCAAAATGTCTGGGTGCTAAGTGCAATATAATATTGCACCCTCCAAAAAGTGTATTTACTCTAGCAGGGCACCGTCTTAAAACTGCAGCTGAGCCAAAGCAAATTTGTACTTACCAGGCTTAGACTGAGAGAGTGCATGCACGTCAGCAGGTAATAGCCTGTATAGATATATTTTCAGGTAACTAAAAATGGGCTGTACTAGGGCTGAGTTGGGAACCATTGAGAAATAGTGATGGAAAAAAGGAGAGGAGGGAAGGATTTCAACATTTCATGCCAYTCTTTTTTTGTACCTCTTTCCACTGGGAAAGTTAATTGACTTCTCCAAAATTGTCATCTTTCTTTCAGAAGATACAGAGAAGCCACTACTTTTAGCAGAAGTAGATCTGGGGCCAAGAGCTTGTACTGCTACCCCCACTCCCCCACTGCTTTGGTGTTATAGCACAGTGTAATGAGAGCTCTCTCACAAACTGTGATGAGCAATTTGGGTAGTAAGATTTTTCAGGGAGGAAACAGCCAGTAAGACAGAAGCAAGATGAAGACATTTTATTCCATCCAACTGAAAAAGTTATATTAATTCATTTATTCAATACAGATGTTTCCTTATCTGAAAAGAGGTTGTACCTAGGTTAGTGTTCCAGCTCCCAGTTCTTACTTCCTTTGGCAAAATTAGCCCCAGCAAATTCTTAATTACTCTTCTCTTTAGAAGAAGTTTCAAAATAAACACTTTAACTCAGTTCAAAAGATAACTCTACCTGTGGTTTTCTCTGATGATATTTCTGTCTTATTTGACAAAAGTTATTGGCGCTTTTTGCATTTTTAAGATGTTTGATTGAGTACCACATGTGAATCTTACTAKAAATTAGTCTCTTATAAACCAGTGCAGCACACATTAAATTGACTAAGAACCCAATAATTGACAGATGCCGGAAAGCAGCTGTCAACAGAAAATCATCGTCAAATGAGAAATATTCTGACATGATGATCACTTTGTAGGGTTTACTTCAATAATATTTTGTTATGCCTTTGGAATAATACACAATATCACCGCTGGTAAAATGTGTGGGTGATAGAGAGATTGCCAGAGTAGCAAATAACAATGAAGACATGCAACTTGTCAGTCTGGGCCCACTCAGACAAAATAGTTTTTAAATGTCAAGCACATCTAGATGACAGCACCTGGACCATGCCTATGAAATTAAATACTGCATACGGAATAGAGACTGAGTGAGATGTAAGGAACATACTGAATGAACAACTGAATATGAGTTTCCAATGTGATAATGCAGTAAAAGAGGGCTAAGGAAGTCAATGGATATGTAAATGGTAGAGTAGATTAGGGAGGAGAGCATATATTTGTGTACGAAATAGGTGAGGCCAACACTGGAGTATTAAAGGATAAACTTCCAAGAACTGCCACTGTCTTTGTGCACACAAGCAGCAATTCTTGTCCACCGACTGTTGCTCATAGTGTACACTTCTATTTTGCCTGTGTGYCAAAACTATCAGAAAAGTAGATGAGTTGTTTTGGGAGCAGGGGAGTGCTGTAAGCACAAGGCAAAACAACATTATCATGCTTATGGGCCTTCTTCCTCTACCCACTAGGTTTGTCATCAGTGCTGCAGAGTGCCCTGCCGCCAGCACAGAGGGGCACCGAGCACTCCACTGACCCACTCGCCCACGTCCACGCTGTGACACAGCCTGACTGAGGGCTTGTAAGTGAGGTGGGAAACGCGTATCACAGGYGGGACCTTCATCTCCTCACTGGGAGCGTGGTTGCAAACACCACATTATAGAGTGGGCAGGAAAGCCAGCTACAGTTTTGAAGGGTAAGACTTTCACATTTTTTTGGAAGAAAGGATGCAGATCAATCCCTTCAGCAGATAGACTGTGGATCCTGAACAAACAGAGTGTGAAACACGATTTAAGAGCCCTCCTTAAAGGAAGTGCTCACTTTCCCTGTTGTGGCTGTACAGGGAGGCCTAGAATACACTGTGTTTTGTCGACAGACTTTGACTTGTTGGTTACATAACGATTAGAAATGTATTCTTTATCCTAACCCAAGTCCACACATGCCTTACCTCTCCTGTGGCCCGGTGTATGGCTGCATGTTTGCTTGTACCAGAAGAAGTGTCTTAAATCATTTTGGTAAGTACCAAAATTCCAACATCTGCAATGGCTTTAGGGGTTGGCCAGCAGCTCACAATACTACATTCTCATCTCTAGACTGCTTTGTAGAAATAAGTCAGTTAAATATACATTTTTTTTCAGTTAAGTAAATCTTTTTAAACACTCATAAATGAAATTATTGACATTGTTAAAATAAATATTTATATTTATATAGTAAAGCAATAAGATAAAAATTTATTATTAATCTTAAGATAATCTTTCTAATAAAGGCAAATTTACAGCCACAAGATTTCCTTTTAGCTTGCTATGAGCAAGGTAAACGACAAATGTCAGATGATTCCTACATTAGAAAAAATCTGATTCCTGACAAGCTCATGTGATTATGACTACCATAAAAACTAAAGCTATATCAAGACATAAAACATCTATTACTCTTTAAATGAATGMTTTAGGTTGTCCTCTATAGCATCCCAGTTCTTCAAGGAGCTCCATGCCACCCCAGCTGGAGACGCAGTCTACAACCGGCTCTTCAACTGAACTCTTTCCAGAGAGACTGTACAAGAGGCTATGAACTGAAGTAGATGACTTCAGTGAGGAATGGGGAGTATAATGTAGATCCTCTCAAAGAAGGAACACTGAAGTATTTCTTTAAAATAGTCACCTAAATCTAAGATTGTTCCGTGTAATTCCAGAGGAAAACTATGATTAATATACAATGCCTTTATGCAAGAATTTAAACACAGTAGGAGTATTGCTAATTAATGCATTTTAGAGATGCCAGCCATCCTAAATCATTAGTAAATACTAGTCCAGGAGGTCACAAACTGTTGCAAAACCAGTCAATGAGGTACAATAGATTGCTATGATTAACATTTTCCAAAGGATTTCCATGGAAGGAACGATTGATTGCCAATAAAAAAGCCTTGGATTCACAATAGGGAAGCTACCACCTGCAGCTGTTTAAGAAGGAAGACTGAAATTTATAAGCTAGTTTGTGTACAGCGTTTTCTTTTCCTGCTGTGAATTCTCCAAATTACCTTTTAACCACTACTGACACCATTTATTTTTTGTTCATTAACCTCAGGTGGCCCTACCAAAGAATTCTCATAACATATCCAAACAAATATTGTTCAAACTTGTCTAGTAATCATTGCTACAGTCCACCCTTCCACAGAAATATGACAGGAGATAATGATACAACATACACTCAAAAGAATAGAAAATTGCATTGGTAGAGCCAAGAGATGTTAATACAGCACAAAGCTAAGAGTTATTTGATGTATTCCAAGCACAAGGAGTTCTTGAAAAAACAGAGGAAAGAGGTTTTAAAACCACTAAGAGGAGCAAGCAGCCTCAGAAGGTCCTAATTCTTAATGAAACAGACACTGTCTGACCAAATTTGGTTTTCAGGCTCCCAAATGCTCACTCATTCTGAAAATTAGCTAAATTCGGATATATTCAGCAATGCACAGGCTTTGGCTCTGGACAGGTAAGCCTTGCCTTTTCGAGGYGGGCAATATACCTCTTGATCCATCTCCAGCTTCCTGTATCTGACTGCTCAGCTAGTAACAAACAGTTTTGTTTACTTTCAACACCCCATGGCTGGGTGTGCACTTAAATAAGAAGAGTTTTTGCCATTAGGCTGGAGTAAAGCTCCATCTCATACACTAAGATAGGTATCCTAATATTTTGAACACCTTGCTTTCATCCCTTCTCTCCCTTTACTTTTGTTCTTCTGCTTTCTTTGATACCTGCACATATGAGGATGGTTGTCCTTCTAAATTACAGAACAAGCTAGTACCAAAATAATTTTCTGCTGATCAGTGCCAGCAGCAAGTAATAATCCTTCCCGTGCAGACTGAGGGGCTGAGCATCAGARCTGTGTCTCTGTCTTTTGTCCTCACACGAGTAATCTCAAATTTAAACATTTGTAAATTCCACTTACATCACTTAACATATCTTTGGATCTCTAGGTTCTGATATTAGCAAAAGGGACTGGGATATCCTTACACTAAAGAAAGCCTCCAGGAGGAAGATTTGGGGCCTTTATTGCTGTTCAGATAGATGCTGGGTTTTTCAAGGAAGAGATCTGTCTTGATCAGGAAGAACAGCTGTCTAGACTTATAGGTAATGAAACCTTAGATTRGGCACAGGAGGCTGTGATTTTCTGTTGTTTTTATGTTTACAGAGAGAAGAAAAACTTCAAACTGTGGTGTACATCAGTCCTGAAAGCTAATTTAACGTTCAGTGTGTTGAGTGTGATAAAAGGCATGTACTGTTTAGGCCCACCAGGGTGTGTTTTATTGATCCACTACCACGCAGATCAGGTGTTCTGGACACCTGAGTCTATGTTTCTCACACTTCTGAGGATGTGAATATTCACCATATTAAAGATCAACTTGGAGAGGCTTTATGCCATGATGCAGTAAATTCCTTTCGCCTTCCCTCCAGAAAGAGTGACCTGAGCACATTTCAGTACTTGTATAGTAGAAGGTAACAARTCATCTGTGAAGTGTGTGTGCAAGAATGCTTCTTTCCAGGGTAAGGCCCTGATTAAATATATTTTATTAAGCAAGTATTTTCTCTCTTCAGGAGACCTATGCTTTCATGAAAAATAAAAAGTGTGAAAGTGCTTCCTTCTATTAYTGAACAGTTTTCAAAGGAAACATTTTCCTCTCTTTTCTACCATGTTTTGTGCAGTATACACACTGTTTCAGTTTCCTGTTATGCCTACCTTGCCAGACATACCAACAGTTRCCATTAGCTAATGTTGCTACTTAAGGATGAGGTAACCAGCATCTTAGAAGTGACTCTCTTTATTGACTAGGGTTTATAGAGCTAGCTCATACGTGGCTGACATTTGGTCAAACAATAATCTTTAGTTGTTTTKATTGTACGCTCTCCTCTTCAATATCCTGTACCTGTTTCTCTGCATCAAAAGATCACCCCATGGCAGCAATTAGTACTCCTCAGATTAACAATGCAAAGCATAACATTTGGAGGACAGATTGTGTAAAGAATCCTGCCTTGGGAAAGATGGAATATCTTCAAATCTCTGTGGTATATCTCATCTGGCTAAAGGAGGAGGAATGAGTAATTCAAGTGTCAGCATGAAGAAAAAAAAATGACCTACTATAGAGGCAGACAAAAGGGGAAGGGAAGAGAATATTTTTGAACTTGGAAAACATTGCCTAGATAAGTAAAGTTGTAGGTATAGTTGTGATACAGATACAGCTAGACTTTGGGAAGATTTACTCTGCTGATGATACAAAAAACATTCAGGTAACAATTAGCTTCTGTAAGAACTTGCGTAAGACWGAAGGTCAGATGATTTTAGCCTGACAATAGAAACAGTATTTCATGGGTGTGGGGGTGATAGAAGGAAGCCTGCACCTAGAGAGGTATATTTACCTTTGCTCTTCCAAAAAAAGAAGAAGAAGAAAGAGGAAGAAGAAGAAAGCAGCTTTTAAGAGCCTTGAGTGATTTAAATGTATTCTTCTCATTTCTAGTCATTTGGACTGTAAAACTATTTTTTAAGGGACTATATGATAATAAAGCTGGTTTTTTTTTTTTTTTTTTTTTTTTTTTTTTTTCTTCTAGCAAGATTTATCTTCCACATATATGTTGCACACAGGAAGAAAATAAAGGATCTTTCTGGAGAAAAAAGTCTGCCCTTAGCATCTTTATGATCCTCAAACCTAATTGAAATCTGTATGCTAGACAACCTTTCCAGCCCTTGCGTTATCATTTTAGACAAGACACTAGTCTCTCTCTTTAAAAAGTGACATTTCTTCCATTTTTATGCAATGTACTCTATGAAGGAAGGAGCAGAACCAGGATAGAGCTCTTCATGGTTCCCTTGCTTACCAATTTTCTCCTCACATAATCTTCTGTGTAGGTAGACTGTCAAGGGCAACTAATGGAAATTTCATTATTTAAATAGGGAAGAACCATTCGGTGTTGATTACCCTAATTAGTCCATTGCCTGGTCCCTGACATAGTGGGATACATGTAATGAAACTTAGACAACCACAATGTAAGTGTCTACATGGCAGTTAATCATTTGACTCCCTTTACAGATTGCAATAGGTTCTGTAGTACACAAGTCCTCGCCTAGGTGAGATGACTCTAACCATGAATATTATTCCACAGTGATTAGAGCGGAGGTCCAGATGATTATCTCACACATAGCTGTCTAAAGATAGGAGGGGTGAATTCCCCATTTGTCTTAAATGAGAGTAATCCTCTGTAGCATAATAGACCATTGCCTGTGGAGGATCACAAAAGAAAACAGTGTTTATTATTGAAGGCTAGCAAATCTCAAATCCATTGCAGTGTTGAACACTGTATAATTCCAGAGTATGAGAGTTAGTAAGCATAAGAACCTAGAAACACCAACACTGGGTCAGACTCCAGGTCCACCTGATTCTATTTCTGACAGTGGTTAGCAGCAGATGCCCAGGAAGGATATATAGGAGTACTGCAAGCAGGAACTGATACCTCCTTGGTGAACTGTCCTAATTCTTCTAGCCCTCTGCTTCAAGATCTCCCTGAGACAGGGGACATATTTCTATGTTTGATTAATAGATGAATAATTCTTCTTTGAAAATGTTTCTGGAAACCTTACATGCTTCTAGCATCTACAGTGCCCTGTGGCAAAGAGGTAAAGCTTTAATTTACATTGCAGGAAGATTCATCTGTTTTTGAGTGTTGTGAAAGTGCAGTCTGATCATTTCATGTGATGATCCTCTATAAGGGAGGCTATTCCATTTCTCCAAGCCATTCATGAGTCTGTAGGTTTCTGTCATGCCTCAAACCCCACTGGCTATTTTCAGGGTTGAACTGTCCTAGCACATTTACTCTTCATGTGCAGATACCATTGTATCATCTTTATTATCCTTCTTTGTGAATTTTTAGCTTTATTATATTCTCTTTCAGAGAGCTGGCTCAGAACTGTGCTTTCTATATTGAATGCTGATGACAGTCACCAATGCTGCAAAGGGGATGYACTTCATTTGATAAATAATATAGCACCGTGTAGTGCGCTCTCTCTAAAATAAGCTGACTTTCAGCAGATTAACTGATCAGAAAGGAAAGGGAACCTCACACACTGGAACTACACTTAAAGCCTGACAGTATTTATCTCTCTGCTTTACTTCCTAACCACTCRCTGTCAGGTCTGTATCTTAGATAACTTATTCTCTCTCTCTACCACTTCCTCTCTGTTAAGTGTAGTTATTTTTATTTTCTTGATAAACATGAGTTCCTTGGCTATCCACATATCACAAAATGCATCTGGGTATATGTATGGATAATTCATTATAAACTGCTTCTGACATAGTATGTCTGATATTTACAAGATTTTGAAAGGCAAAATGTAAAGCAACAATCTTATTCACTTAGTGTAAGCCTCAGAAGAGCATCCATTTGGATTTACCTGAAGAATATCCATCAGATGACAGCAGAATCTGGTCATGAGACAGAACTTTGGGAYGGGTGAAGAGGAAGGAAAAAAGAAAATTAGACTTTGACTGTCTGAATATGCCTCTGAATGCCTGGAGAAATCCACTGATGAAACCTTCACATGATCGGGAGTAGCCAGCATGGATTCACCAAGGGGAAATCCTGCTTAACCAATCTGATAGCCTTCTCTGATGGACTGACTTGCTGAGTAGGCAAGGGGAGAGCGGTGGACGTTGTGTACCTTGACTTCAGCAAGGCTTTTGACACTGTCTCCCAGAACATCCTCCTAGATAAGCTCAGGAAGTGTGGGTTAGACGAGTGGACAGTGAGGTGGATTGAGAACTGACTGAAAGGCAGAGCTCAGAGGGTTGTCATCAGTGGCATGGAGTCTAGTTGGAGGCCTGTGGCTAGTGGTGTCCCCCAGGGCTCAG